>NW_026515773.1:1800000-2306351 GCF_025882075.1 Dioszegia hungarica
CTTCAACAGCGCTTGTGGCGGCAAGTGCAAGTATGACTTCACACCGGCTCATTGGTATGGTATGTTGGTCCTTCTCTTGACTGTGTAGGTAAGCCAGGCTGATAGGTCAGGAACCAATGCGAACGATATGATCAAGGATATCAAGACATTTCACTCAGACTTCAACGCCCCCAGTGAGCATAATTTCTTCGTAGCGGGAGCTCGTCAGCTGACACGTCAGTCTGGCTCACCGAATGGGCTTGCCATGATTATGGAACTGGAAAGATCTGCAATGTCGACGAGGTCAAGGCCTTCATGACGACCGCTATCAAATGGTTCCGGTTAGTCTCTGGCTTTTCTCCAGTGCAGGGTATGGCTGATCTTTCAGGAGCGACGAGGGCAAGCAGATTGTCGAGCGGTGGTCGTATTTCGGCGCGTTCCCTAATTACGCCCAGACCAACGCGAATGGGCTCGAGAACATGGACGGTACCGCAAACGAGGTTGGAAAGCTGTACGGAAGCTTGTAGATAAGATAAGAGAACGACTTGTGTATAAAAAGAAAGAGTGCCCTGGCGGCCTGACGGATAGTATCTTGCGATGTATCATGATAATTGAGCCTGAAGAGCACGCAAAGCTTCCCAGAGTCAGTACGTACGTCAGTAGATGATGAGTCTGTAAGCGGGACCAGTGGAGAGTCCAGATAGGCACCGAACGTGAGATGATACAGGTATATCCCTTAGAGGCCAAACGCCGTCTTATACTCGCGAAGTCCTGGCCGAAGCGAGGAGTTCCCTACCGGCAGCCTTGGCATATGTCGAGATATGAGACCGAAAGCATGATGATCATTCGCGAACCTTTGCGACAGAGTCAGCAGGCTGGGCGTCAGCGCCATCGCCTCTGCTTGACATAACGTAAAACATACCCGCCTTCGCCACCGCGGTGCCAGCAGTGCCAATCTTCCCGAGCCGTATGATTTTGGGTATCTCGAGACTTCTCAGAACTCCCCACCTCTTTTCGCTCTCTGCTTCACCTCCAGCACCTTCGCCCCCTTGACCCCCTCCACCCCTTTGAGCGCAGTAACCACCCCACTCCCGGCTCCAGCTCCACCTTCTGTATCCCGCTTAACAGGTGCTCCCTGCCGATGCAGCTCGAAGATGTGCTCTCCTTGCAGCTCGCCTACCTGTCCGATATACTTGAGCGAGTTATCGCCAGTCGCAGGAGCGAGCGAGTCTGCGATCGTTGACGGGGACGAGGGGGAGGTAATATGGATGTAGACGTGATTCGGATCGAGATTTGGCGGTTTTTGAGGTTGCGCCATCGTGGAAAAAGCGGCCAGGGCGGCTACGAGGACTGATCGGGCGCGTATGATGGGCCCGAGTATAGCTTCAGGGCAGTGTAGGGTGTACAGTCAGGTGGTCAACGGGAACATGTACAGGCCCAACGCAAGAGTAGTGCAAGGGGACGGACTTCGCGCAATCTCCATTTTACGTCATCCCTCCACTTGGCTCAGAAAAGTTCAGAGTCTATAAGCTGGGGGTCTACTGTCATCTATACCTCATCTTGACCTGTTTGGAACACTCCTCTTGCCGCCTAGAACTGCACAGAATGGTCAAGCCACCTCCCAAGGGCGCTCCCAAGCGAAAAGCAGCTCCTCCAGTGCTAAAAGTGAGCTAGACTGACCAACAGAAGTCCAATCTCAGCTGACCCTCAGCCATCCAAACGGGCTAAGACGATCAAGAACGCTCGCGCTGCCGCGTCAGCGCCCAAGCCGAAACCCGGTCAAGCGCCCAAAGAAAGCAACGTTGGCTTGAATGGGAAACCGAAGCGGAGACCGGACCAGGTGAAGAAGGTCAAGTTGAGGGACCAGGGGGTGATTCCTGTACCCCGAGGAGAATTTGATGTCGGGAGGCGGAGGCGGCCAGTAGTCGCTGGTAGTCGGGACAATGAGGAGGATGGGAGCGAAGATGAGGAAGAGGAGGATGACGGTGATGAGGATGGAGATGATCTGATGGATCTGGGGGAGGAAGAGGGGCTCGAGGCGGGGTTCCTGCTAGGAATGGACAGACAGGCGCTGAGTCGGTGAGTCAGATATGATACCGTCAAGCGGCAGAGCTAATGAGTAGGACAACGAAGGAGACAAAGCGGCTGCATCAGCTTTCCAAAACACAGGAACAAATGCCGGTGAAGAAGCGGCAAAAGTCTCGTCTACCCTCGCCTGGATCCGCTAGCACCATGTCCGACTTTGACATCAACTCGGACGACGAGCTGCCATCGGACTCGGAGCTGAACGACTCGGAGCTGGATGACTCAGTGGTGGATACCGAGGGAGAAGTCGACGAGGAGGATGGCGACGAGAACGAGAGCGGCGACGACGACGTCGATGCGGACGTGATGGACGCTTTCGACAATCTCTCGGAGGATATGGACAAGGGGGACCATAAGAAGCGGAAAGGGAAGAGGAGGGAGGAGGAGGCGGACTATGAGATGTCTGGCCGGTCACGTTGGGCCGGGAAGCCAGAGGAGGAGGACGGAGAGCAAGTGGAGGTCGGGCGCTTGCCCATCAAGCTGCCCTCAGGAGAGGTCCAGCAAGTGGAGGGGACGACGAAGATTGAGCTACCGGCTTCAAAGAAGCGGAAGGCCAAGCCCGAGCCGGTGGAGGAGGAAGAGGAGGAGGAAGGAGAGGACGAAGAGGATCAGGAAGGCGCTGCGGCCAGGATGGCAACGACGAAGGGGCGATTCGGGCGGATGGGAGTGGCGGAGATTGTGGGACATGAAGGATGGAAGAATGCGAGAAAGCTCGAGGCGGCAAAAGAGCAGATTGCGGCGCTGGGCGCGGAGATTCTCGCTGGAGGAGAGCTCGTAGATACGGTATGTCAAGTCCTGGCTTATCGGGTTTGCCTAGCTGAAGTTGCAGATTCCCACTCTTACCCGTCTTTCCACCTTCTCCCTCCCGACTGTCACCTCCCCAAATTCTTCCACACCGCTCACCGTGCCCAACTCCGTTCGCGGTCTCTCCCTCCTATCACAATTGGCAGTCTACAAGGATCTCGTCCCTGGCTACCGGATCCGTCAGCTGACAGAAGCGGAGGAGGCGGAGAAGGTGCGAGATGAGGTCAAGCGGATGCGAGAAGGTGAGAAGGGGCTGGTGAGGACGTACAAGGCGTATTTGAAGACATTGGAAACGGAGATCAGGAGTAAGTGCCCCGGAGTGGATTGCAGGGCAACCGCTGATACGCGCAGAAAAGTCACCGCTGTCAACACTGTCGATCAAGTGTTACTGTGACTTGCTATCCGCCATCCCTCACTTCAACTTCAGCGAGAACATTATGGGTGTTCTGGTTGGGAAGATCGGTCGTCGATCATGGGACGAGGTGAGCCTGTGCTGCGTGCCTTTCATCGAGACGAAACGCTGACATAGCAGGACTCTGACCTCATCTTGGCCACCTTCATTGCCGTCTTCAAGGCGGACCTCACCTCCACCTACTCGCAGACCCTCGTCCGCCTCATCGCCCGAATGACAAAGGAGCGCAAGTTCCAGATCCACCCCGACGTACTTTCATGTCTCCTCCACTTGCGTTTGCATACCGAGCTGGACCAAATGGTCGCAAACCGAAAGGATCAGAAGGCGAAGAACAACAGCAAAAAGTTTGCTGGGAGAGACGGGAAGGATAAGGACGGCAAGGAGAAGAAGGAGTTCAAGTCTGAGATCAAGAAGAAGTGGCAGACCAAGAACCAAAAGAAGAAGGAGAAGGAAATGAAGGAGGTTGAGAAGGATATGAAGGAGGCGGAAGCGGAGATTGATCTAGAAGAAAGGGCGCAAGTGGTGAGTCATCTGCGACTCTCCGCAGCCCACAAGACGGGCGAAGCTGACGTGATAGCAAACGGAAACGCTCAAGAACCTCTTCGTTCTCTACTTCCTCATCCTGAAGAACCAACAAAGAACACCCCTCCTCCCGACCGCTCTCGAGGGCATCACCCACTTTGGTCACTTTATCAACATCGAGTTCTTCCGAGATCTGCTCACCGTTCTGCGCCGGATAGTGGTGGAGGAGCCTCAGCCCATCCTCACCGACGCCAAAGAAGCAGAGGAGGAAGAGGAGATATATCAGGATCCCGTTGGGGACTCGGAGCGTATCCGTACTCGCTTGCTGGCTATTGCCACCGCCTTCGAGATCCTCTCGGGCCAGGGTGAAGCGCTCAACATCGACCTCTCGGACTTTATAAATGCCCTGTTTGGCCTCCTCCGCCCGCTCTCGCTCGATACTGGTATCGACGACCCCACATCCTACACTCCCCTTCCCTCCAACTTCTTCGGCCGGCCATCCCGCTTCCGCCTCCTCGTACCCGGTCGCTTACCGCCCAAAACCACCCCCCTATCCTCCCTTCCAACCTCCCAAATCCTGCTTCGATGCCTGCACTCCGTCTTCTTCGCAAGACACGCTACAAATCCACCTTGGCGTACCGCAGCATTCGTCAAGCGCCTGACGGAATGCTCCCTCTTCTTCCCGCCCGCGTTTGCCAAGACGGTCTTGGAACTGGTGGCGACGCTCTTGAGTCGGGATGCCAAGCTGGAGGGTTTGCTAGATACGGAGGAGAGGACGTTCGACGGGACGTACAAGCCCGAGCTGGACGACCCGCAATTGGTCAACACGTTCGCCACGAGCTTGTATGAGGTCTTGCTCATCGAGGGCAAGTACTGGGAGAAGAGCGTCAAGGAGGAGGGGCGGAAGTTGGGGCTGGGGAATCCCAATAGCGTGCAGCAGAAGATGTAGGCCAGGAGGATCGATGTTGCTAGCGGACGAGCTTGTAGCTTGATCTAGGATATCTGATGAGATGTAAATGCTTACAACACGGTGTATGAAACTGTACGATAGATGATCTATTACAACTCGCCAACACCCCACACGCCAAGATCACGCCATACTTTTGGCCGTCCATTATCTGCTCCAGCGGCGAAGTATGAAGCAGCTGATGGCTGAGCGCTATCGTCGATCCTTAGGGGTCAGCTCTGCTGCCGCCTCCCGGAAGCCGCGTGACTTACCATCTGCACTCTACGCCCTGCTTCTCCAGGATGACCCTCACCGTCGCCCAAGAGAACCTAATCGCCCCCTTGTACCCAAAAACCGGATCCACGTTGTCCTTGAGGTACGCCTGTGTTTTCGGATCACTGGGGTACCCACTACCCCTCACCACCTCCTCGTCCATCTTTATATCCTCCCCACCCGCATTACTATCCTCCACATCCCTCCACCCCTCGATATATCGGTCCCTCGTGACTTTGGCGATGATACTCCCTGCGCCCACAATTTTGAACAGACTGTCGGCCTTGGCACACACCGTAAACTTTACAGATGGGAAGATGGCCGATAGTCGTGCTTGCCATTGCGGTGCCGGGCCCAGGGCGTCGACGTAGCATTCGACCAAGGGGATCCGGCGGTCCAGTGCGGACTGGATGAGGGAGATGGTAGCTTCTTCGGCTTGCCGATTGAGGTTGATAGGCTGACGTCGGAGCATGCCGGCTGATATGGACTGGGGGGAGAGGGTGGCGGAGGAGTAGCAGAGGGGAGGATGGAGGGAGAAAGCGTCCCATAGGTTCTGCCGGGTTTCGGGTGAGAGCGCTTTGGAGTCTAGGGCGATTCAGCTACTACACGCTCTGGTAATATGACCTCTCAGGCTTTCGCCTCCCAGTTAGTATGATGAGGCTACTTAACACCTCGGGAACGATGTAAGGGAGACCTACCGTCAAAGCCCATGGCTTCTAATGTCGGCACGAAGGATTTCGGGCAGTAAGCAGCAGCGTACACCATCGGCCCTATCACCGCTACCATGTAAGCCTCTTCCACATACAGTCATCACTATAGATGCGACAGCAGACATACGTCCTCTCCCTGCTTCATCTATCCCCATGATCCACCCATCTTCCTCCTTGAGTACCGCCGAAGTGGATTCCGAAGCAGCAGTCGAGGAGGACGCTTCCGGGAGGTACGGCTCCGAGTGATAGACATATGAGTCGATGAGATGCGGGATCGGCGTCAGGTTCACTGGGTCTGGAGGGTACATCCTGACTTGTCTGGCTATGAAGGAGAGAGAAGAAGTCATACAGTCGCGTGAAGTGGACGCGGTCGACGCGTCTGATTTTGGATCTTTTTGGCTGGGAAGAACGGAGGCCCGTGCGTGGATACATCATAACTGGGTGTTGGGCTACCTGCCGGTCTTCCCTGCAGACCGAGCCCCACGCAGGCCTAGACGGACCTTCAGCCTAGCTGGAGCATCGCACTGCCAATCTCGCTCAAACGACACCAACATGCACCATGTACTTTCTACAGCAAACACCTGCTACCCTCGCGTGTATCGGGGATCTCTCCCCTACCTTGACTATGCGCCCCATGTTTTCACGCCAAACCTCTCCGCCAATACAGTCCACTCCGCCACAATGAGAATGACCCTCCACGCCCAGACATCCTGATCCTTCTCCACAAATGCCAGCCCCTTCAACCTCTTCACCTCCTCCCAGTCGATAAAGCCGAGCTTCTCCACCCTCTCCTGACTGATCAGTTTCTCCAGCAGAGACTGGATAGGGCCGTTGAGGGGGTACGTCGTGGGCGCTGCATACGCATGCTTGCGCCGCTTGTACACCTCATCCGTCACGAAAGGCTTGACCGCCTCGCGCAGGGCGTATTTCTCCGTAAAGCCCGCTTCGGGCGTATACCGGATTTTGATGCTTGGGGGAAGCGAGTTGATGTATTCCGTGAGTGGGTGATCGAGGAATGGCGTCCGGGCCTCGACGGAGTGGGCCATCTCGACCCTGTCGCCGAGGCACGAGAGGAACTGGTTCGACAGGTGACCCTTGCCCCAGACGTACATGCCCGAATGGAGGGGGTGCCAGCTCGTCTCGATCTTGGCGCGCGCGCGGACGTCGATGTTGTTGGCGATGGTCGTCAAGGCATCGACGGGTCCGAAGGCCTTGTGGGCTGCGGCGTTGAAGATGGGCTGAGGCGGAGTGAAGGCGAGGAGAGCTGATGGGGTGAGGATGGGAAGATGCCGATCCGATTTCTTGTCGAAGTACGTGGGGTCCGCTCCGATCATCTCGTACGTCTTTCTCGCCTCCGCCACTTTCTCCGCAAATAGCCGCGCCCTATCTTCCTCCGACATGACACCACCGGCATGGTCCATCTCCGCCAAAAAGTCCGGGAGGTACAGCGGATACCCTCCGAAGTGCTCATCCGCCCCTTCTCCAGTGAGGACCACCTTGTACCCATGTTGCCTGGGCACCTTGGACAGGGCGAACTTTCCAACAAAGTTTAGATCCTGGTTATGGTGTTCGATGTGGTACACCGCCTCCTCAAAGTCCTCCGCAAGGTCCTTCTCCGACATGTGCTGTTTGAGGAATTTGACGCCGAGGTGCTTGGCCGTCCGCTCCGAGATTTCCGACTCGTCGAACCCGCTATCCGCGTCGAACGCGATGGAGAAGCAGCAGACGCGCTCGGACGGATCTTGACAACCCATGGTGACGCCTTGGGTCTCGACGAGGTGGGCGGCGATACCGGCAATAGCGGAGCTGTCGATACCGCCTGAAAGGTAGATACCGACCGGTACGTCGGCGCGGAGACGCTGTCGGACCGAGTCGACGAGGAGGTCGCGGGTGGTCTTGATCATCTCTTCTTCCGAGCGGGTCTCCTTGACACGCTACCAATCAGCTTTAGCTCTCTTGCAACGAGAGGGAGCCTACCTTGTCGGGGTATTCGGCGTCCCAGTACTGGCGAGTCTCGACGATTCCATCCCGGACGACCATATAGTGGCCGGGCCTGACCTTGCTCCATCAGCTCTATACAGTCTCATATTTGGGTCAGCTTACCTTATGTACCCCTTTGAACACGGTCCGTATATCCTGTCCCCAGCCTCCATCGATGATCGCCCCAACATCCCACTCCGGCTCCCAGCCTAAGGGCAACAACGCCTTCATCTCCGCCGCAAACATGACCACCCCGTCCTTCCCCACCTTGTAGAAGAGCGGCTTGATCCCATATCGGTCCCTCGCGGCGATGAACGTCCGCGTCCCGCTGTCGTACAACACCACGGCGTACTCGCCGCGCATGTGCGAGAGGAACGACAAGCCATACTGCCTATACAGGGCGAGTACGAGTTCCGAGTCGGAGTGACCCTTGAAGGTGTAGCCGAGGGCCTCGAGGGAGAGACGGATGTTGTCATAGTCGTAGAGCTCGCCGTTGACTACGGCGTGGACGGTCCGGTCGGGGGAGTGGAGGGGCTGGTGACCCGTCTCCGAGAGGTCGTTGATGGAGAGTCGGCAATGGGCGAGGGCTGAAGATAAGTGATGGACTTCTCACTGTTGTTCAGGCCTATACTCACCGATATTCCTAGCGTCGTCGACCCAGATACCTCTCCCGTCCGGACCTCGATGTTCTATCTTCTCCAGCGCCTCATCTAGCCGTCCCTCGAGCCTATCAAGCTGAGTATCTAACGAGGACCCGTCGACCGAGACTACAGCAACAATCCCACACATTCTGACCGACGCTACAATCCCAAGCGGGCAATGAAGACAAGCGGTCAGGGGCAGAGGGAGGTATATAAGCACAAGGAGCTTGAGTTTATCTCTTATCGAGCGCTGTGAGCCAACCGCGGTGAGGAATGTTTGACCGGGCCGAAGTCGGTCAGGCACGGCCCGCTCCCGATCGGACTTCACTTCTTCTGGCATCGGGATCGGGGCTGTTGCAGACTGAGCTGGCGGGGGTCAAGTGTTCAGAGAGGCCACAGGCTGCGCAAGAGATAGAAAGACATCAAATGCAGTCTCTACAGAAGCTATGGAATCCGACATCTACTGCTCTATGCGTAAGAATGGTAGTAATCTACCTGACACACTAACACTCCCCATCCCTGACTCTCAACTATGCCCCGCCCGCTCCTCCTCTGCCGGGTCTATAGGCTCCCCCGCCGCCAGATCCATCAAAGCCGTATCGCTCCTCGTCCTCTGCAGCGCCTCCAGATCCACCTCGCTCTTTGTCCTCGCCGTCTCCTCCAGCTGATTACTCGTATCATACGTCGGCGGACCATTGGCCATGTCCGACGCGAACCCCCTCAGCGCTATATCGTAGCACGGCACCTGACTGATCGGGTCCATCGCCGGTGGTGTGTCCCCGCCGTCCGCTCCGTCAGGCGTACCTGGGCCTGGTGAGTCTGAAGCCAGGTGGAATCCCGCTCCGCTACCACTCCCACTCGACCGTCCTCCTCCGCCAAAGTATCCCCCACCTGTCCCGAGTAGTCGCCGACCGTCATGTCGAGCCGTCTTGGGGTGGAAGGAGACGTGTCCGCCGCCAGGAGTGAGGGCGGGTGAGGAGGCGTTCCGAGGAATGCTGGCGTCCGAGTCGTTGCGGAGGATTGGGCGGGCAGAGAGTGGTTTGAGGGGTTTGAAGGCGTTAGGAAGGTGCAGTCGAGCCGCGAGACCAGTACTCCGCCGTTCGTTTCCGTGGCCCGGGCGGACATGCGAGTCATCTGCGTACGATCCAGAGAGGGAGGAGGGGTGTGATCTGTCTGGACTGGCAGCGCGGGATCCGGGACGCGAGTTGACATTGGACGATCGGCCGGATCGCGTGAATGAACCACGACGGGAGATGGGACGCGAAGGGCCGCGGGATCCGGCGGGAGTAGCAGATGGGCTAGGGGAGGAGTGGGCTTCCAGCGCCCCGAGAGCGCGAAGAAGCTCAGAGTCTGCCTCGAAGGACAGCTCTCGACGAGGGGGATTGCCAGGGATGGGATCGTGGATCATGCTCTCTCTGCGGACGGGAGACGCGGGACGAGATGGGGGCCGAGAAACGGGACGAGAGTGTGGTGGGGTCGCCGACGCAGGGGTATGCGTGCCAGTGGGCGTGCGGCTCGAGCGGGATGTATAGCCTGTAGCTGGGCCAGAGTCCGCCGCTACTCGATCGTAGACGTGATTCGAGTAGCTAGGCAGATCCACGTTTTGCGCCTCGTCCACCGTCTCACCAAGGAGCAGAGCGCGGGTGTTGGCGCCGGCCGACCGAGCCTCGTCGAGTAGGGAGTGGTTGAGAATGATGATGGGGAGAGCGCACCGGAGCTCCGAGATGTGTCCATCCGGATTGGTGATGGTACACGACCACTTGAGCTTGTGGGTGACGGTGACAGGGTGGACGGTATGTGTAGGTGTGACCCAGGGAGGGACGAAGATTGAAAAGATGGTGTTGACCTCGTCATCCCCGTGCATCACGTCCGCCGACGCTGCAGCAGCCACCTCCTCGTCCGTCATATTGGCCGGATCGACCGCCGAGCTGGGTCCCGCCGCTGCGTTTCCCATCCCGATTGCGGTAGACGCCCGTCGTACCTGCACGCCCTGCCACCGCGCGAGCGAGTGCGTCGGCGGCTTTAGCGCCTCTTCCGAGACCTGCACCGCCCTCCCCTCCCTGAACTCATGCTTGCACCCAGCCGCCACCCTCGTATCGCTATGCGACGAGTGCCTTGTCTGCACCTGCGTATACTCCTTCAATTGGCTCGTCACCGCCGTGACCCGCACCCCCTTGGCCAGCGGCATGAACTTGACCTGCACCGGGATCTCGTCTCCAGCCGCATACGCCTTGAACGGCAGGGTAAGCGAGTACATGACCTTCCCAGGCCATGTATTCTCAATCTCGAGCGTCTGATTGAACTCCAGTGCGTCCGGTGTGTACGTCCGCTGTAGGTCGAACATCTTGGTAGCAACAATATTGTGTGCGGTGAAACCGGGCCGGACGACAGTCGCGCGCAGCTTGTATTGGATGAGCGCTTCACCGGCGAAGGTTTGGATAGACGAGGGGAGGGCAGAGTCGATCATGAGCTGGAATGGGAAGCTGTGGTGGCCAGCTTTGAGGGTGTGGTTGTGCCGCTTGTCCCCTTCGAGGAAGGACCAGTCGTGGTGTACGAGCGCGTGGGTGTGATGGTGGCTTTTGGACCTGGTCGTCAGCTCTGGACCAAGCATGGAGCTTTTCGGACTTACTGTACGGTATCCGTAAACTGCACCTTTGCCTTCCCGGCCAAGCTCATGCTGATCTCCTTGATGTTCATGCTCTCCGTCAAATCCAGCTCTACCCTTCCTGACAGGTACGCCGGATTCATATCTCCGCCCGCACCCCGCATCACCAAATTCTCCGAGTCCAGCACGATCTCCAGACTGTGGTGGGCGTGATGCCCTCCGCCATGGGAGCCGTGGAAGCTCCCGCCGGGGGTGTTGGCGCCGGAAGACATGTGGGAGTTCCAACTCATCTCTGACGTAGGAGTGTATGGACCATACGCGGGTACCGCGCCTGCCGCTGGAGGTCCGTCCAGGTACGAATCGAGATCCGACGTGTCTATCGGCGTACCATGGTTGCTACCGGAGGGAAGGCGAAAGGAACCGGCATGAGGAGGGATAGAGGTAGGCTGGGAGCTGGAGGAAAGGGTAGATGAGCGAGTGTTGCTCCGTGTAGGACTGGCCGGGCGAGAGACGGGTCGAGAGGAAGGTCGAGAAGAGTAATTGGAGGAGTGATGGGCGAAGAACATTCTGATTCAGGTTTGATCCGCCGAAGACGGGTGGGGTAAAGGAGGGTGCTTATCAATCCACCAAAGGAGGGTGACTGCGGGGTAGGTGTGTTGATAGTGGAGACGCCCTCTGGGTGTCTCTCGCGAATGGAGGAAGGACGAGGTGGACCTTTGCAGATGCGCAAAAAAAGATGTCGACGCTGATAAGATCTGAAACGTGTCCCCGATGTGTAGTCCTGGACAATGATTCTGATCGAGCGATGTTATAGATGGCTGCTAGATAAGGCGTACGCCGTAGATGATGAGCTTAGATACTGTCTAGTATGTAGATGACTGAAAATTGTACATAGCGTCTTGAACAAGGCCTGCGCGGTGCTCGCCATAACCGCAGCTGGTGGCAGTGGCTGAGGGTGATGACGAGCTCACTTGATATCGTTATCTCCATCGGGCGAATCGGCCTATTAAATTTAGCCTTCAAAAAGCGGCCAAAGTGCGGCAACGCCGCACGGACGGCTGAAATAATACGGAAACGGATCGGATCGCCGCAGCGGATCCGGATTATCCGGATATCGGAACCAATTACAGCCACGTGCGGAACCAAACAAATCCCCTTGATGTAGCTCTGCAGCCCCGACCACAAAGAGACCATCGGTTATCGAGCAGGATGCAGGATAGACATACTGTTCCCTCCCATAGGTCACATTCCGACTATCGCCTTCCTGACCCCCACTTCTCTATCATCTCCCCGGCCCTCACCACCACCCCAGCCGCCGCGCCCTTGATTCGCCCTTCCCTTCCTCCTTGACCACCGACTACCTTGCCTCCCCTGCTCTCTACGTCAAACACACCTTGCGCCCACTCTCCCGCAGCGAGCACCAGTTCCGGCTTATCCCCACAGATCGTTCGCCCGGCATCTACCTCCCCACTCAGATCCAGGGCGACGAGCACCAGCTCCAGCGCGCCCCCTACGACCTGACTTTCCGCCTTGGACCCGGCGTCCCCTCTCTCAGCGTCATCGCCTAAGTCCATCTCCGGCCGATGAGAATGACGACTTCCCACTGTCAGTCCCAGCTCGATGACCTCAGGCGCTAGGACAGCGAGGAATGCCGCCGAGTTCCGCGCCGCGTGCACTAGTAGTGCAAGCGTCATGAGGAACTTCTCCAGCGCCATCGGGGAGAAAACCATGCCTGCTCCGGCACCCCTGAATCTTGTCCCCGTCGCCAGTGCTCGGGACTCGCGGACAGAGTCGTCCTGAAAGTGCGTCCAGAACCTGTTGACCAAAGGCATGATGAAGTATTCGGCGGCGACCGCGGAATACGCAACGACGGGTGTCTGGGTGGTTCGCTGAAGTTGTCGCTCTTCTTCGTGTCGCCGATCGAGAAGCTGGCGGTCTCTGAGGGTACCGACCTCGGCTATGCCCATTCCCTTTCCCGTTTTGGCGGCGAAGGATGGGTTGACGCGGAGACGCTTCTCCCTAGCCACGTCCGGGAGGACTTCCGCAGCCCGTCTTGCGCCCTTATCCAGCAAGATCCCCCGGACGCCCTCCACTGCTGCCTCGATCTGGTTATTGCCAGCTTGCTGGGAGGGGTGATTATCGGCGACGCTGATGTACTTCTTGTGGAGAGCGGGAGGAAGGGTGCGAGATGGAAAGTCGACCCGCCGAGTCGTGATGTCCGGGACGGCGAGACCGGCGAGTTCGCGCGCACCCATCGAGATCGCAGTAAGCATGATTGATTTCTGTTGGAGCGAGTACTGGTTGACAAAGTACTGCTGGGCGAGGTACCTACTCAATCAGCTTGGATCACCTCGAGATATTGGCAAGACTCACGGAGCAACCGGTTTCGGCGCACACGCGACTAACGCAGTCACCATCCCCTGCCTCCTCTCTTCCCACTCATCCAGGGCGTACTGATTGCTCATCCCCATCAAATGCCCCGCCAGTGGTACGGCATTCTCGGCCAACTCTAGCCCATACCCGCGCTTGGCGCGGATGAGCTCCTCTCCATGCCTCATTGCCATCTCGATGGCATCCGGGCTATCCTTCTCGCGGAGGAGCTGGAGAAGTTGCAAGATGTAGACCGGACGAGTGACCTTCTTCTTCTGGGTGGCGTCGAGCGCGAGCGAGGGATCTGCGGCGATCTCCTCAAGGTATGAGGGGGTAGGCGAGGGAGAACGGGAGGATGAGGGGGAATGTGGGGGAGAATAAGAGACGAGGGGATCGGTGTCGTCCAGCATGATAATTTTCGGTTTGGGCTTTGTGACCGGAGGTTTCGAGCTTTTCTTCTCTGGTCGACCGCGAGTCGACGCATTGACCGGGGTCGCCCGAATTCGAGCCGGGGCCTCTTCCCCATCCACAGTTGCCAGCTTCCACCCCAACATACAATCCCCTCCTTCAGCAAGTACAGCATCGCCATCCCTCACGCCCACCGCCGACCTCAACCACCTCGCTTCCTCCCTCCCATCCCCTACTCCGTCCCACATTCCTCCTCCGAATCTCAACCTTTTGATGCCTTTTGGGGCTTTATCCACCCCTTTTGGCCTTCCCGTATCCTCATCAATCTCGAGCCCCCGCATCAAATCTTCCGTCTCCTGCTTCTCCTCCTGTTCCACGTTCCCTTCCTCCTTGATTGTCAACTCTGACAGCACCTCTGCTACGAGCAGCCCTAGGCGCCGGACCGAGCCGTCCGGATGTGAGAGGTACGATGAGCACGCGCCGAGTACGTCTGGCCGGGTGGCGATGCGCACCAGATAAGGGTGATGTGGCGGGAGGAGAGAAATGGAGAGGAGGAGAGTGTACGCGAGCTGGAATTGAGGGGAGTAGAGGGCGTACTTGATGTGTTTGGGGGAAGACCAAGTGGAGAGTACCGCTTCGATGAATGGCTGGATCGAGGCTGGGGTGCAGGATATCCACGCCACGACGATGCGGGTCTGGTCATCATTCCGGGTCGTCCCGGGGGCGAGTGTCGCTCGGAGGACAGCGTCCCACGCTTCTCCGCGGGCGTTGGCGGATCCGATGATGCTGGATAATGCATCGCTGGCGCGCTTGACCTGTTCATCCGGTGAATTGGGTGCGAGAGGTCCGATGTGCCTGGACAGGCTGGTGAGGAGGGAAGAAACGACAGGATTCAGCATGGAAGCTGGGAGACCGAGGAAGATCCCCGGAAGGTATGTAGCGGGGTAAGGCGAGAGGGGCGGCGGTGGGTGTAAGTGCGATAGTATGGCCGGGAGAAGGGTCGGCATGAGATCCGTATTTGAGCTTTGAGACAATAAGCCTATCGACCCCAGGCGGTGGAAGACGAGCTGGATCCGATCGGCGGAGGAGGGGTCCAACTTGAGCTCGTGCATCAGGCTTTCGAGCCGTATGATCATTCGTCCGAAGTAAGATCTGTCATATCAGCTACTCGCGAGGGGAAGTCCGCTCCGTATGTGCAGAGTAGCTTACCTTGACGCCAAAGCAGCCGGAGCAATCCCTTTCCAGCCCTCCTCACCCCACCGTCCGGCTGCATTGGCTACCCTGGCGGGCAGACTCGTCACCGCCTTCACCGCCTCCTCCCACCTCAGCGCCCTCAATCCGCCATCTTTGGAGCTCTCCGCTTGTGATTCTCCCCCGCTGGCCCAGATGGACCAGTAGAGGTCGTCTATCCCGTATGTCGCCGCGAGCTTGTCCAGGGAGGAAAGTAGGTGATCCCTGCTCTGCGCGGGAAGCGCTGTACTGCCCGCCCCTCCGGCTGATTTCGACGATAGTAACGAGGGGAGGGTAGTGTATGATACACCCGCTATGGTCCTTCCTACTCGCAAAGCCCCGAGCGTAGCAGACTTTGGGGGGCAAAAGAACCTCTCAACGACGAGGAGGTCGTCTTCGCCAAGAGCGTGAAGGAAGGTCGGAAGATGGTCCGTCAATAGACTGAGCTGGATCGTGGGAAGATAACGCTGGATGGCTGCCACAGCTGCTGCAGAGGCGGAAGAGGGCGGGACGGAGGTAGGGTGGAGGTCGAGCGGGGAAAGGACAAGGGAGAGGGCGGAGGTCAGGGCCTCGGTCGATGAGAGGGGTTGGCGGAGGGTGTCCCGGAGGTCACGGAGAGCGGTGGAAGGGTCAGAGCTCATCGCGAGCTGGCGGCAACTCGATCAGTGGTCGTAGTGAGATCGGGAAGGGTGTGATGAAGATGGAAGGATGATGGAAGGTTGAAGGAAGGATAGCGGATTTTGGTGGAGGAATGAGGTGGAGGTGCACTTGTCTCTTGTTATTATACCTCTTCTTCAGCCTGACATAGCAGTCAGTGGAGCGCATCATGACGGCCCTTCTGTCGAGTACTGTCCAGGTACGTCTCACTACCAACTCGGATGAAGTTGACAAGACGGCTCATTAACGCTCCAGCCGCCTATCCTCACTCTCCTATCCTCCACTTCCCAACCCGCCCTCTCACCGCTCTTCACAAGCCATATCGACCCCTCCTGCCCCTCCAAATCGATCATCACCTCCCTCCCTGATATTCTGACTCGGCCACGAGCTGCTAAGCGGAAATGGGATGCGCAGCCCGACGAGCGGTCCTTTGTCCCCACTCACAAGGCCGAGCGGGGCGATGTTGAGGATATCGTGGTCCATGTCCAGGGTCCCGCAATAGCGGACACATACATTCAGGCCGGATCTTCCGCTACGGCGAGAAAGAAGGGCGGTGAAGGGGTGCCGCTACCACTCGGCCTCGAACTGCCCCGGGTCCATTTCCAGCTGAAGCGGCTGGGCTCGAGGGGGTTCGCGCTGGAAGTAGGCGTGCTGGACCTGAAGGGTAGGGAGGGGGTCATACGGTGCTCCACATTCCAAGTGAGCCTCAGGAATTTCGTTGTTGCCTCATGGGAACCAGAGCTGACCAGCAGAAAACACCATCCATCCATCCCCACCGCCAACCCCCGCTGATCCACCTCCCCCTCGCCCTGCCCGCACAGACCGCATCAACCATGACCCAATGGCTCGATATTTCGCTCAACATATCTTCTTTACTACCGCTCTTCCAGACCATGCCCAGGACAGCGCCAGAAGATGGAACAAAGAGGAGAAAGCGGGAAGAGGGGATGCCGAATGGGCAGTTTGGGAGTGTGAGCTATGTGCGGGTGTATGCCAATTGCAGAGTGCGGAGGGTGTGGTTCGTGAGTCATCCCGCTGTGTCTAGATGTCTCGGCAGCTCTCAGAGCGGCGAGTAGCTGGAGAGGGAGCTAGAGCTGATAGAGCAGTCAGAAGCTGGAGAGCGGACTATGCGGAATATCGATTCAAGGGACTTTGCACTTCATGCAGCGCAAGCACCTTGAACCTCGCCAAGAACGAGGACTGTACTGATAGACTATCTCTCATCCCGGACAAGCCTTACGACTCATGGATCCCCGCCCCTAACAAATACTGGTGTAGACAATCAGGGGGGTCAAGCTCACTTGATACACCTCGGCCACGTACCGTTGTCCATCGCTTGGCAATTCTGCGGAAACTCACCCTTGGATGTTGAACGCCTGCGATCACTGATTACCCCTGATCCCGGCAAGCCACCTCCAGCGGCACTCAGCAAAGGATCACTGTACCGCAACATGTCGGGGGTATAAAGGAGATTCGCGGGGTGATTGGCACATGTTGATACACTTGCCGCTGCATTGTGTCGAGATCGAGCCTTTATTGTGCCATCTATCCCCTACCCCTACTTCACCTTCTTTCTTCTGTATATCCTTATTGTTTCTTGATCTCATCGCCTACATATACCAGCTGGTCTGGAATCCTCTCACTTCTCTCTAATTGTCGTCATCGACCACCTTGACCCTTACAAAAAGCTTTACCTCTACTGGTCCAGGGTTATACGCAAGACACGTCCCAATCATGCCCAACTCCTCCTTTATCTTCCTGGGATTCCTGCTGTTTAGCAGCAGCGCCCTCGCAGTTGCCCCTGCTGGTCTCACCAAACACCGCCTCTCCAAGAAGGACCGGCACCCCTGGCGCGGTCATTGGGCTCGCCCGCACGGCGAGATTAAGGCTGTCACACTGAACCAGAACGCCTTGTTCACCACCACGACCGTTTACATCGAAGCCAATCCGACTACGACTTTGCCGCCCTCGCTTCCGGTCGAACCGAAACCTTCCGTTCCCCCGCCGGTCCATGAAGCGGCCGTCAAGCCTCCGCCTAAAGGTCCTCCGCCGGCTGATCCCGCCGCTCCAGCCAAGATTACCTCCTCCACGGCGCTACCTGCGGAGGCTGCTGCCCAGTCCACGACTACAGTGGTTCCCGGACCTGCACCAGCGGCTACCAAGAGCGACACGCGACCACCTCCGGCCAAGAGCGACACTCCGCCCCCGGCACCGCCGAACAACGGCGGCGGCGGGGCGATGCAGGGCGGCTTCGGAGTCAATGAGAATTCGCACGTGAAGACCGCCTCGTTCGGCAACAAGTTGGGCTGGTACTATGCCTGGTCAGCCACTCCGCTGGAAGAGATGAAGGGACTGGAGTTTGTCCCGATGATAGGCTATCAGCATGCGCTGGATGCGTTCAAGGTGGAGCAGGTATCGGGCGCAAAGTACGCCTTGAGTCTGAACGAGCGTAAGTGCAAGCCTCGATCCTGAACGTCTCTCAGTCAGCACGCGGGCGACAAAGATCCGGCTGATAGGCTCAGCGGATGTCAAGGAGCAGCACGGTGGTGTCGCGATCGCCATCGAAAAGGCGGCGCAGATGCACAATCAGTGGACCGCCAATGTGCCTGCTAGCGTCCAGATCGGGTCGATCGCGGTCGCCAACGGAGGCAAGGGGTACTGGGACGCCTGGAAGAAAGCTTGTGGGCCATCCTGCAGGATTGATTTCATCCCACTACATTTTTACGGCTTGACCAGCAAGGACTTCATCGATTATGCCAAGGTGAGTGACTTGACTGGTGCCGAATTTATCAGCTATGAGGTCAGAAGCGGCACTAATCAGCATAGTCTTACTCGGGCGAAGGCAAGCCTGTGTGGGTGACCGAGGTGAGTTCCCCACTCCGCTTTGACCCGTCCATACCAGTGGAGTCCAGTGGCTGACCGTCAGATCGCGTGCCGCCAATACAACAAGGATGGCATCACGCGCTGCACTCCCGACGAGACCCGCAAGATGATGCAAGAATCCATTGCGTGGATGAAGGGTGAGGGGTCGGCGTACATCAAGCGCTGGGCCTGGTTCGGGATGTGGTCGAACTTTGAGGACTCGAACGGGATGCTGGATGCTGGAGGCAATGCCAATGATCTCGGCAAGTTCTACGCGGGTCTGTAGGCGGTGCTGCATCGGCGGCGAAGGCTAGGATGAGCGGATGTACTGGTGCGGACCATGCCCAACAGGACTGCTCCATTGAAGAGCAGCTCGTAACGTAGAGTCTATATGAGGTAGAGAAGCGATGCAGGGCGGTGCACGAGCGACGGACGTGCCGCGATTAGGTTTTGTTTATGCGCCGACGTCGGCGGCACACAAGGCACACAAGGCATGCTCCGCTCCACATCTATATCCTCGTCGTGAAGTCACCAGCTGTATATACTGTACATATCATCGAGCAGCGCCGCCCCATCCTCCTGCACAAACTATAGATGATCCGAGCATAGAAAGCCTCGGACGTGAGACATCGGTCTCGCAAATCAACGACCAACGATTGCAGCTAGCCCTGTAATTACGCGCCCCATCCCATCCTCCTCCCTCTTCGAACCGCTCTTCATCCTCGACTTCGCACCCATGTCTCCTCTCGCTTCTCGCCATACCTTATAACACATTTCTTCACCCGAGTTATACATCGGGCAGACGACCTCGTTCTTCTGGGCTCGGAAGTCTTGGGGGTTCTTGCGGTAGCGCCAAGGAAAACTTGTTTTTGGCAAGATGTTGTGAGTGGGATCCAGTAGAGGACGAGATGCAAGAGTCGAGCAAGATGCTGACACGCCAGATATCTGACAGCCGACAAGTTCCCAGTCTGTTCGTACTGTCCCCGCGATGCGCTACGAAGTTTACAAAGAGCAAAGAAAAGCTGACGCCCCAGTCGTGCCATTCGGTATCATCGGTTTCTATCGGTACTTCTGGTATATTATCCGTCTACTCGCCTATGCGACGTATCGGCCTGTACCGTTGCCAGAGAATCCCACGTACTCGGCGGACGAAGATGTGACTATCATCGTGCCAACCATCGATGCGGGAGAGGAGTTCAGAGGTGCGTTCTGGTCGTGCGAGCCTGGCATGAGGACATTTCGCTGACAGTAAACAGAAGCAGCCTTCTCATGGCTCGAAGGAAATCCCCGGGAGATCATCATCGTCACGGAAGACAAGATGCTTGGTCCTCTCCAAGATCTCGCCAATTCGGTCGCCCCCGATAAGATCCGCGTCCTCACCGTCCCCTTTGCCAATAAACGTCTTCAAATGGCACATGGTATCCGCAATACCGAATCGGACATTATCGTCTTTGCGGACGACGATGCCATCTGGCCGTCGACGCTCCTGCCCACCGTGCTCGCCTGCTTTGAGGACCAGCAGGTCGGCGGGGTGGGTACGAGTCAGCGGGTCAAGCCATGCGGGGAACGTCTGACGATCTGGGAGGTCCTCGCTGCCTTCCGGCTCACTATTCGGAACATCGAGATCGCCTCGTCCACACATATTGACGGCGGAATACCCTGTCTCTCCGGCCGGACCGCCGCGTATCGGACCGTCATCCTCAAAGACCCCGACTTCTTGCACGGCTTCACCAACGACCTCTGGCTCGGCAAATACCACCTCAACTCGGGGGACGACAAGTTCCTCACGAGGTGGATGGTCAGTCATGGCTGGAACACGCATGTCCAGGTGTGCAAGGAGGCGGAGCTGCTGTCGACGATGAAGCCAAATTGGCGCTTCTTGAAGCAGGTGCTGAGGTGGACGAGGAATACCTGGCGGTCGGATATGCGGAGCGTGTTCAAGGAGCGCTACGTCTGGACAAAACACCCCTACGTGTGTTACACGATGATCGACAAATTTATCAATCCCCTCACACTCCTCGTCGGTCCAATATTGGTCATCGTCTTGATCGTCAAGAGTACAAAACCGATCGATCAGGGAGGGTATCACTTGCCCGCTTGGCGTATCGTTGTCTCGGTGAGCTCTCTTGCGAGTGTGATTCGCCGCATAAGCTGACACTGTAGTACCTCGTATGGCTCCTGGCAACCCGTTCGCTCAAGCTCCTCCCGCACCTATGGCACAACCCCTCCCATATCATCTATATCCCCGTTTGGATTATTTTCGGCTACTACTTGTGAGCCAGACCAGCACAATCTTCACGTCTTAGCTGACTCCTCAGCGCAATAATGAAGATCTACGCCCTTTTCACATTACACGAGACTGGATGGGGCACGCGTACTGGTATCGGAGATCGTGAGTTTATCGGTCGTGATAGCTTGCCGCACAGGGCTGATAAATTGCAGCTGCGACGGCGACAGCGGCACAGGAAAAGATGGACGAGGAGCCACTCAACAGGATGCCGGAGTACGGCGGGAATGAGGCGAGAGGGTACGACCCAGAAGCGGTAGGGCGGGCACGAAAAGGATGATGAGGACGACCGGGGAGCGAGCTGCGAAGGGATGAGACGATGACCGCTGGAACCTAAGAGGCGGACGACATGGACATTGTAGCTGTGCGGTGATTGTTGCAGGTAGCATCAGAGATCGCCCTCTGGCCCAGTCGCTGCTATATGATGATTGATAGACTCTAGTCTTCTAGTCGGGACGCTGTCGCCTGGAGTTGATATCGTGCACCCCGATAACAGCTTCATCCCTTCGGCCCCGCCCATTCCGCTACCATTCCCAACACCCCTTCGAACCTCTCCCTCTCCACCTCGTCCAGCTCTAGACTTCCCTCTTCGCCATCATCCTCCACCCCACTCTGCCCTTCCACTCCCCTCCGTTTCCTCTCCAGACTCAGCCCTACGACTACCGGCCTCCTTGCCTCCTTGACCTCCTGCAGCGTCCACCATATGAGCGTCGCGATATGCGCGACGTATGTCTCGTGTAAGGCCCGATTAGGTGGGGAGCCGAGGAGTGATGTGAGAGTGATGGAGGGTGGAGGTGGAGGGAAGTGGGAGAGGGATGAGGTTGGTGCGGAACGGGGAGGTTGAGGGAGGGGAACTACAGCGGGGAGTGCAGCTTGGGTCTAAGCGTCAGCTCAATTTCTCCAATGTGGTGTACGAGTGTTGCTGGTGCTCACTAAGCATCCGACCTTGCCATTCTGCGTGATGATGACGAGAATACGATCATCAAACGTTTGGATAAGAAGCTCGACTTCTCCACCGCTTGGCATGGACCGCCGGAGCTGGAAGGACGGGATCGGAGATGGCTGAGGCGCGTCGCCGTTCACCGCAGCGGTCTGATGAAGCGCAGAAGCTGGATGGTACTCTTCGAGTAGGGACGACATGTCGGCGAGTCTGCTGTGATATGGTACAATGCCAAGGGAGTACTGAGTGAATATGTGAGCTGAAAGCTGAGCAGGCAGGTCCGTGCAACTGGAAAAAGTGAGACATCTTGAAACGCCGCCGGGGTGGGCGGCTGGCTGTACCTGCCTCCCTTATACGTCACGTCTCCTGTGGGCACTACGTGATGTTCGCAAGCCCTGCTGGTCCTGCCCCGGCCCCTCGGAATGTGCACAAGTACTGGAACCTAGAAGGTGTGGGACCATCTGGCAAACTGGGTATAACGCTGACTCGAGCTTCAAGACTGATGACGGGTCTTGAGGTCGAGGTCGTCAGCTTGATGCGGATACTCGCATGTGATGGTAGCATGCGGGAGGATGAGAGGACATGCATGAGTACTACGAGCTTACAGCGCGCTACAAATTGTCCCGACCACATGTGTCCCTTCCAATCTACTCCTCTCCACTCCGCTTTCTTCAATTTTGACTACCCGCCCTCTGCGCCTTGTCCCTCAATGCCCACCGACCCCTCTTGGGCCGGCCATGGCGAAGCGGGGACGCAATCGAAGCGCCTATTGCCAGTACAGAGTCTGCACATCCTCCTTGGCGAAGCTGAGCCCGCACGCTGGGCATTTTCGTTGGCGCGAAGCGACACGAGAGTCGAGACATGGTTTACAGAAAGCTACGATTGTCAGCTGTTGCTCTCTGATTTGGTCGGCCCATATCGTCAAGCCGTAAGCTCACTGTGCATACACTTGACAATGACCTGCTGCTTGAAGTTTTGCTCACAGCATGAACACCGAAGAAGTTTCTGATTAATTGTCAGCTATCACTCCCCTACAGTTGAGGGTGTGCAAGAACTTACGAGCAGCTTATCCCGCTCATCCTTCATCTGCAGCTCAGTCGCCGACGTCCCTCCTCCGCCTTTACTGCTGTTCGCAATAAGGTGCTCTTGGCGATCTTTCAGCTTCTGGAGGGCAGTCGTCGCCTTATCGACCTCTTCTTGAAGCTTGATTCGGGTCTCCTTTTCGGCGGCGGCCTCGGCGACGCGTTGTTGCATGATGAGTTGAGCCTGGATGTCAGCTGGTTTGCTACGCGGATGACTCCGGGAGAGGTGGCAACTTACATCGGTAAGCGCAGCCTGGGCCTGCTGATACCGCATCTCGTACTGCGTACGCTCCGCCGTCGTATTCGCCAGCTGAGTCTGCAAAGTCGACGCTTCATTCTTGACAGCAACAAAGCTCTTCTCATGCGCAGTCTGCTGGGTCAGCTTTGATCCCTATCAGGCTTGACAGGGTAAGGGTCAACTCACAATCTGCGCCTGCAAACCCCTCTCGACCTCTTGTGCCCGCGCCAACAACTTTAATTGCTTGTCCACCGACCGCTGCGCAGCCTTGCACTCCGCTTCAACCGCATCCTTGACTCGCATCGTCTGGAAATACCGATTGTCCGCCTTTGCCTTTTCGGTGGTCACGCGGTTCATCCGGGCGTCGACATCGCGCAGATCAAACACTTTGGATTGGAGTTGCTTTTCGAGCGTCTCGGCGCGAGTGTGCAGGGCCTCGACGTCGGTGTAGAGCGAGTTGGTATTCTAGATGTCAGCTCCAGTGCAAACCGGAATCACGGGCAAGGCTTACTGCTTCGGCGGTATCAAGCTTGAGGCGAAGAGTCGAGATCTCTGTATCTGCAGCTTCGAGCTGTTTTGCCAATTGGACGGCATCTGCAGCAGCGGTCGGATCTGGACCGAGTATCCGCTCAAACTTCGCGAGAGCTCGTTCTGCCTTTTCGAGATCCGCGCGAGCACTTGCTTCCGAATGTGTAGCTGCCGACAGCGCGCTGATCCGACCCTCGTTGTCCCTAAGACATCAGCCAGATGTTCCCTTATTGACAGGCTCACAGCGAACTCACGCAAACTTGGCCTCCAGCGACTTGACATAGTCCCCATCCACTCCCTCCTCCTTCAGGAACGCCAGATACCCCATACTCCCCTGTCCCGCACCTAACGTCGCTCTAAGCCTCCTCACCTCCGAATTGAGCGCCCCAATCCGCTCTTCCCGGCTCTTCATCAACCCCTCCATCTCTTCCACCCACTTAAACCGGCTCTCCTCCCTCGCCGTCTTCTCCACCAGCGATACATTCATCTCGTCCCTTTCCCCTCGTATCCGCGCCAGGTCCGCATTGCGCGTTTGGACCTGCTTCCGCAATGAGTCCGCCTCGACTCTGCAGTCCGCGACGACCGCTTCGCGGAAGGCAGCGTTATCCTGCCGGATATTATCGAGCTTGGATTCGGAAGCCTCGAATTGGGCTTGGTACGCCTCGGCCCGGGAGTACTGCTGCGATATCTGGTGGAGGTAGATCTGGAAGAAGGGGGCGGCTCGAAGAGCTTCTTCCGAGGGATGTAAGGCGTGCTGGCGGAGCTTGTCGTGCTCGTTTTGCAAAGACGTATGTTCCGACCGAAGAGCGAGTAGCTCCTTGAGTCGAGAATCAGCGAGCTGCTCCAGCTGCGTGGTATCCTGCAGCAACCCCGCCGAGCGCTCGAGGTTCGGCTTGATATCGTCCTCGGATACTCCGTTGGGTGCTGACCCGCCAGAGACGGGACCGTTCGCCCGAGGCTTGAGTCCCGGCGTACCCGTCCGTTCCCTATCTCGATCTCGAGACGCCCGCCATTCCTGCTCGGCAAGATCATGATCCATGCGTTGCTTGTCTATTCGTTTTTGAGCGCGTGCGAGATCGGATCGATACCGTTCTGAGGCTTCGGTAGAGGTGGATAACTGGGATTGAAGGGTTTGGTTCGCTGAGCGCAGTGTACTGGACTGCTGCATAAGCGCAAGACAGCCAGTATCGGAACTAGACGACGCACCTCGGCTTGAAGGGCAGAGCATCGCTGCTGCAATTCCTCCGTTGAGGTCCGTGCGCCATTGCGCGAGGCGACGTCCATAAAGCTGTTGATAAGCTGTAGAGTTGCAGGTAAACGTGCACTGATAGCTTGTTCGAGAGCTGGCGGTGCTAGTGATGGCTCCAATAGAGCTGGTTAGTCAGCGAATGTCTCCCCTGATGTTGTGGAAAGCGGGTTAGCTCACGTTCCAGAGCAGCCTCCTCTGACGAGCCAGTATCAGGCACAATACTGCGAACGGCGTTAACCAGCTGCATCGTTAGCTCATCCCCACCTTGAGGTTATGAACGACATACCTGAGTCCAGCAAACTTCGACAGCTTGGACGCTCGCTTCGAGTCGTCTTTGCTGTTCCTCTAATTCCCGGACTTTGCGTGTTTCAGTCTCGTAGGACCGACGGTATTCGAGCATTTGGCGATATATGGCCTCTTTGCGCTTGACCTGACGAGTCAGCAGGCGCTCGCTCATGATTTGGCAAGGGTGATATGAGTTCAACGGCCATCTCGGATGAGATTGGTCAGACGACCAAAGTTCGAGAATCCACCTCCTTCACTGACAATCCTCAGATCTTGCAAGACCGCTCGGGAGGCATTGAAGCTCTTGAGCGGCGTTTACAGAAGTGAATCCCGGCTCACCTCTACCACCCGCATCCAATCTTCCATGCCCCCTTCATCCTCTGCAGCCTGCGCGACCATGCCTCCACTCCCGCTGGGCGTTAATGCCCTCCTTTTTGACGCCGGAGTTGAATGCCCTTCATCCTGGGATGCCCTGACCCTCTTCAGGTCGGCGCTCATCTCTGCAGGACTGGGGATATAATAGGTAGTATGAGATGGATGGGGGAGGTATGGGATAGAGGTAATACCGCTAGTGGGGAAAAGTGAAGCTCGCGGCGTTATCTTCCGAGTGGCAGCTATTTACATTAGCGGATGCAAATATCATTACAAACAATTTACTATTGAAAGGCTAATTCGCCACCCAAGTCTGCAGCTGTTTGTTGACAACCCGACCCAGTCAACACCGTCCAGTTCGCATTCCTACTTGACATATAGCTTGTACCTCGCAGACCTACCACCTGTATCAGTGTGAAGGGGACAGAGAGTCGACGTATCATGCCGACTGCGTTCCCGCCAGGGAGCCCGGGACCCGTTCCCGAGCGTCTGCACAAGATGCCGAGCAGCTCAGCGATGGGGATGGAGGATGGAGGCGGAGCGGACGAGAACATGGTGTGAGCTGATCTGCTCCCACGGGCCTGCTCGAAGCTCATCTGGACAGCTTCGACTCAAGTAGCGACGAAGCTGCATACTACCGCGATAAGTATCGGCGCGTAGCCGACTTTCTTGAGGAAACACGAGCTGAGCTTGGTGTGTTGACATACACACTGCGGTAATGCGCCGGCTGACGAGGTAGATGAGTTTCAGGCATCTTCGAAGGAGCTTGAAGATGAGCTTGAGAAGGAGCTGGCGGCGACGGAGAAGCAGCAGGCGGAGCTGAAGGACCGCATAAAACGACTAGAGGGAGAGAAGGAGGAATGGAAGGTGAGCTAAGTGGAGACATATGATCGGCAGTTATGTGCGCGAGCTGACGGGCTAGGCCAAGCATATTGGTGCGCAGAAGATGCATAGCTCGACTGTGTCGGCGATGCAGGTAAGCTATCACTCCAGCAGCGCGCGTGGGGAAGAAGCTCAACGGGCAGCGTGAAATGGACAATCTTCGCTCTGAGCGAGACAAGACTCTGGTTGCATTGAGGGATCTCGAGATGGGGAATGACGAGCTCGAGAGGAATGAACGGTATGTCTGCGCTCCTAGGTCTCTAGTGGATGTCCGCTGATATATATAGAGTCGCAGTATCGTCCCTTCTCGACCTGGAAAGCAAGTATAATCGAGCCATCGAGGAGAAGACGTTGCTCGAACAGGAGGTCGTGCAAAAGGCAGAGGTCGAAGAGGAGTTCCAGCGCATGAAGGACGAGCTAAGAGGTAAATTTTATGGCTCTCGTACATGATGTGGGAAGTGTTAGCTTACCCGGACAGACGCAAACGATCAGATCTCCATTCTGCGGGATCAGCTCTCTCGGACCGCCCTACCTACCCCTCCATCCTCCATATCGGTCCCACTCTCACCTTCCCGCTCCGCGATCGACCTTCCAGAAAACGAAACCGCCGATATCTCCACCACGACCGTCGAGGCCCCTTCATCCCCATCGGCAGCCCCTTCTCCAGGACCTGTCCCGCTGCCAAAGGTCATCTCTCGATCCGGATCGGGCCTGTCTGGCGTCTCGCCCACTCTGCGCCGCGCCACGACTCAAATCCCGGGGACCCCTCTCGGCGGTATGGCGCGATCTCACACTGCTCGTAATCTCGCTGCTGCTTCTACAAATATCGGCTCGCCGAGTCTCTCTCGCAGCCGGTCGGGTATACCTCAGCCATCACCTATGCGCGCGCCTTCCGAGCAGAAGTATCCCCTCTCGAGAGCTGCCAAGATGGTCACAGACCTGAGGAGGCGGATCAAGGCGACAGACGATCGGATGGGCGGAAAGGCGACGCGCAGGGTGGTTTCCAACCCGTCGGCCGAGAATACCGCTGGACCGAACACCGGGACGGCGGGCAAAGCTGCAGCAGCCAAGCCTGTCAACTCTCGCCTAGCCGCGTTGTCGAACGACTCGGTGCGGACACCGGTATCGGGCAATGCGGCATCGAGCATACTCTCCCCAAACGGCTGGATACTAGTTGATGAGCCGGACTCGGGCGTCGGTGAGGATGGGACCCCAACTCCCCATCCTTCCGGGTTAGGTATGGGTATGGCGTCCAGCCGAGCCGACCCTATCTCGCCGCTGGACAGTATGCAGATGGCGCAGCATCCCCGTGCCGTCTCCAACGCCTCGACAGCTACCACGTCTCGGGGTCTCCCCGCTCGGCCATCGATTCCATCACCGCTGATGACCCTCGCTGCAGCTCGTCAGGACGGCGGTGGTGGGGGTCATGGAACACCCACACCCCACTCGCATATCCCTACCAACTCCTCCTCCCTCGCCAAGTCTACCACCCCCACTACCGCCCGCCCCCCATCCCGGTCCACCATGTCCCAGCCGTCCCGCGCCCCCAGCCGGTCAGAAGGGGCTCGACCGCCTTCCCGGAGCGCCCTCGCTTCCTCAACTGCGCGAGGCCCTACCGCATCCAGCTCCGCCCGCTCCGTCAGCCGCTCCATTCGCCCCATGTCCCCCGCGACAGCAACAGGATCAAGCATGATGTCTCCCTCTGCATACTCCCGTTCCGGCGCCCGCTCACCCGGTCCTAATACCCTCCAAACCCTCTCCGCGTCGGTATCCTCCTCCTCACGTCGACCATCTACCGCCGGCCAAGGTCTTGGTCGAGGTCCCCCGCCTACCTCCGCGCTCAACACCTCGGTCCGGCGGCAGCTCAGCATGTCCGTGTCGAGCTCGTCGCCCTCTGTTGCGGGTGCCCGAGGTACTACTGCTACCACACCCTCGCGAATCCCTGTCTCTGAGAGCACGGACCTCCGACGTCGGCGATCCAGTATGGGCCCGGGCAAAGAGGTCGACGGACCAGCTGGCGCAGAAGGAGAAGGCTACTTCAATCTCGCCAAGTCTCAAGGTGGTTACGCGACCCCTGGGCGCACACCGCCCGCTACGGGTCTGAGCCATAGTCATGGGCCCGGAGGAAAGGGGAGGCCGGTCAGCGTACCGCACTTTGGGACACCGCCACCTGACGTGCCAAGGATACCGAGTATGCACTTGAAGGAGAAGAGGCGGACATTGCAGCAAGGCTGAGTGGCGAGAAGGGGGTTCAAAGATGGACACTGGATCGATATATTGGTTGTTTGAGTCTTAGCGTAAACTTCCAATTGTACATACACACATACAGACTTGGAGACATAGAAAAAGTATGGATCTTTGTACAGCGCCGTCTTGTTTTGTTTTCGTTGTGGGTCGTGGGTGGTCGTTATGGCATGGTGGATTCCGCGCAAGCATATCGAGGCCGAGGCATACAATCTACTGTCGACCGCGGGGAATGTACATGGGTTGTTGGTTATTGGTTGTTGGTTGTCGGGTATCCCTTCTAGCTCTTCTTGCGCCATTTACTGTTTGACGCTCTGACCTGTCAGCTGGTTCCTATTCGACTTTGTCCTTTACAAGCGGATTCAGGGGGAAAGCCAACTCACGCAGCATCCTTCAGTATCCTCTCTTCCTTCTCCCGCTCCATGACGTCCGCCCTCCTATTCTGCGCCTCGACATCCTGCGTCGTCGGGAAGGCGATGGACCAGTATCCGGGTGGAGTAGGCGGTTTGACCCACTAGTATATCAGCTATCTAGCCTCTCCCACGTATTAGCGTCACCTAGCTGGACGAAGATAGACATACCGTCTCGCGATGCCGAGAAACGATATTCTGATGCGCCCGCACCATGTCCTCGTCCTCTTCGTCCTTGTCCTTGGACTCACCGCCCCAAGCCGGAGCTTGGTTGTATCGCGGAATAGGCCCTATGGCTTCATACCACTGCATAGATCAGCTCAAGCAAGACATGTCAGTGCGCAGGAGCTCACATCGCGGCACTCTTCGCAATCCCCGCCGTGCATACACTTCCGGTCCTCCTTCTTCCTCTTGACGTCGTGGAATTGGTGTGTCCGCCCCTCATTCTTCGAGGGATCAATCTCGTACGCCTCCGTAACAGGTCGGCGACTGCAAATTATCAGCTTGACTTTCTTTGTCTGGGCTTCGAGGAGCGCGGAAAGCCGAAAGATCAGAGAAGCTCACACCTCATCCACCCCCAGGTATCGTCCCCCCTCCTGCTTATACCCCTTATACACCTCCCTCTTCTCGCTCGCACTCAACCTATTCAGCGCCTTCAACCGCCTCGCCTTTTCATCCTTCGTCAACCCCTCCAGTGCCAGACTGGGCGACTGCGTCCCACCCGCCGAGCCTGACGCGACCATACTCTCCCCGAGCCTGCTCGCCGCTCGGGGTCGAGGCGTATCCTGATGCCCTCGCGCAGAGTTGGACATGCCGGACGGGAAGCGGGTGAGGGCGGTCTTGCGGAGCGAGGCCTCCCCTCTGTCCCGAACGAGCGAAGGCTTCGTGCCCGGCGTACTCGTACCGTATCCGCTCGACGGGGCGCGGGCGAGGGCGCGGGAAGTGCTGGGTCCGGCTCCACGCAGTGATTCTGCCGCCTCGGGTGGGGAGAGATCAAACGGGTCCGCGGTAGTGAGGATGTTGGACTTGGAGCCGGTCCGAACGAGATAGCCACCGCCGAGCCAGGGCGTGGTGCGTGCCGGGGCATGAGCAGTGGCTGCCAGCGGGGTCTTCTGCGGCGAGGCCGATCGGCGCGAGGCAGCAGGTCGAGACCGGGGCTTGTCAGGAGACGGGTCGCGACGTTGTGTGGCGGGAGCACGGACGGTGGAGGCTGAGCGGGACTGCGTTGCCCTAGCAGGTTGGACGGGCCGGCCCAAACGAGTGGCGGTGGACACAGAGCTACTCCGGCCGCGTGCAGCAGGCGTCGGGGTCGATCCGCGAGTCTCAGTTCGGCCCCTCTGAGACGCTTGCGAAGCAGGCCGTACCGATGCGGTAACGGAGGTCCTCCGAGTTTGCGCAGGAGCAGGACTTGCCCTGACCTCGACTCGACCGGTTCGCGAGGACGACCGAGATGCAGGTCGTTCCGAAGCAGTAGCCATATCGAGCCGCTGCGAGATGCCCGTCATGGCCTCTTCTCGCTGACTCGGCTGATGGGCGGGCACGAAGACGTCTTCGGGCGAGTAATACTCCTGCTCCTCTTCTTCCTCTTCCTCCATGTCCATCTGTGCCCTCTGCGCCGACGTGCCTCTGGCCCGCTGGTCCTCCTGCACAGTCTGCGAAGTCTTGGCCTCCGCTTCCTTCTCGTCTTGCCGTAGCGGCGCGCTCTCATCCGACGCCTCCACCAGCACTTTCGATCGATCATCCACCCCTTCCCCGCTCTTCCTTCGTTTCCCACTCCCGCCCTCCTCGGCCGCCTCACTTCGACTCTCGCCACGCTCGCGCCGCCGCTCTTCCCTCTTCCGCTTCCTTGCCTTGCTCCGTTCATCTTCGACCTCTTTCCATGCCAGGAACTTCTCCCTATCCGCGCGATGCTTCTCGAGCACTTCTGTATACGCCGCCTGAGCCTTCTCGAGGGCCGCTTGGAGGGTTTTGTGCTGCGTCTGTAGCTCTGTGTGTCGTTTCTCGAGGTAGACATAGGCGCGAGCCTGGGACTTCGGGGTGGTGGGCATGGTCGAGGGTGATTTGACGCCAAGATTTCGACGAGGTGAATGCGGGGGCGTCTGCGGGCGAGATACGTTGAGCTGGAGTGGGGTGAGAACGCGGGATGGACTGCGGGGTCAGCGTTGAGGTCCAACTGTCAGCATGGCGCGGACTCACACTGCAGCCGCCTTGAGTCCTCTCGTCTCCTCCATACTATCCCTCAAAGCCTCAGTCAGTCTCTCGATCTCCGCCTCCTTCTCCCCCTTCACCCGCTTCTCCTCCCTCAACGCAGCTCGCAGATCCTGCACCTCGCCGCTCAGCCTGCCCTCTTCCCTCTCAACGCTCTCCCTCAACTCCTCCATCTCCTTCTTCACACCCTTCTCCCTCTCCTCCGCCGCCTCCCTTCCCTCCTGCTGCACCTTCGTCCGCCCCTCGATCCGCCCAATCCTATCTCTCAACCCTGCAGCGATACTCCTCTCCGCCTGAATCGCAACTTCATGCTCCGCCTCCATCTCCGCTATCTTCTTTTCCAGTCGCGCCGACTTCTCATCCGCCAGCCAGGCAGCGCGCGCGACGCGGCCAGAGACGTCCCCGCCCTGACGGCGGGCGGCGGAGCTGGACTCTTCTTTCTTGCGCCACCACTCGGCGGCCTTTTGTTCCTCTTCGACCTGAAGACGAGTGGCGTCGCGCTTGGCCGCGAGCTCGGCGATCTCAGCTGCCAGAGCTGTCTTTTCGGCAGAGTGAGTCGAGGTGAGGGAGTCGTGCTCAGTCCGGAGTGTGGCACAGGCGGCTGTGAGGCGTTCGCAGTCGGCGGTGACTTGTTTGATCTAGGCAGTCAGCGACGTGTACCTTTTGCCAGGCACTAGTAGCCTGTCACATACGTATGTCTGGAGGTCTGCTTCGCGTCAGTATATGAGAAAGCGTGAAGACAGAGAGAGGGACGCGGGACGTACGACTTATCGGGTCAACAAGCCCTGGCCCCACCCCTGCCACGGCGTCCGAGCTCGCCCCGGTTGACATCCTGGCGCTTGGACCTGTTCGCGCCTGCTCTTTACTCCTTGTGACTGATCAGCGCGCAAGCACTCAGGCTTATATAAAGATAGAATGAGAATGGACGACGACAACAGATGTGGCTTTGACCTCCTTAGGTGACGGTGGTGCCTTAAAATCAATGGATGACGTAAACCCCCTAGGACGCGTTCAAAAACAAAGATCAAAGCCGTCGTTGATCTCCTTCTCACATCATACCATCGCAATCTACAGCGCGCAACATTCTTCCCGGACAGACATGTCAGGCCCCGAACCCACGATTCAAAGGATAAATGTCGATGCCGAGGCGGAGTGGCTAAAGATAAGAGGGAATATCGAACGGGCGATGATGGAGACGATGGAGGCGAGGTTAGGGACGATGCCAGGGGGCGCGACTGGGTCTGCTGCGAGGGCTGTGAGGAGGGAGGTGGAGGCGAGGCTGGGACGTGTGAGTCGCTTAACTCTTGTCAGGGATCGCAAGATTCCCCGGATGTGGTTAGCGGTCGTGGAAGATCTTATGGGCATCAAGCGGTCCCAGGAGGGCGCGATTACAAGCCTTGGCATGACCCCTGACCTACTCATCGCTAACTCCGCCGTCGTGATACATCACCGTGCCAGGCTTTGGCTGATAATCTAGATCCGCGAAGACATGTTCAACCTCGCCAAGCCCAACGTCCGCATCAACGGTCAAGCCTACGAGACCTTTATCGAAGCCACCGAGCCATGGGACGAGGCACTAGACCATCGCATGTGGTCCATAGCCACCGAAAAGGATTCATGGATGGACGAGGTGGCTGTCCTGCGCAAGAGTCTGCCGGGGCAGGTACAGGCGGTAGATCTGGATCTGGAGCGGAGGAGGACGAATATGGAGTGGTTGCCTGAAGGAGAGGATGAAGATGGTATGTCAAGTCAATCGAGAGGCTTGAGAGGTGATACTGATCCCGGTATAGATGGACCCAAGGAGAAGGCCGTGGTCCCTCCGCCGCCGAGGCAAGAGGAGGTGAAGACGTTGATGGAGGATACTATCGCGAATATCTCCGAACTTGTTCAGGTAAGCTGTTTCTTGCTGGACCAAGCATGTCAAGCTGATCATACTAGACGGCGCCAGTACAGCTTCAACGAGCGCAACGCGCACAAACGGTCAGAGAGGAGGTCGCGAGCCTGCCTAGATGACCTTCGGTTCATTCTCGGGAGATTGTATTTGGAGGGAGTGAGATTTGAGGCCAGACCGCCTTGTACTACTCGTTGTATCAAGAGTCCTTCTAGACGTATGCTGTATGTCTATGCTGCTCGGCTGGCCATGGCAGACAGCCGCTGAGAGTTTTTGGCTCAACCCAGGAAGTGGGGGATGCCAAGTAGGGGCCCTGGGCCTGGGAGACGATGCGAGGAATGAGGAGCTATTTCTGGGCCGGTTGCGACCGGGCCGGCGGTCGATATCCCTCTTCTACCTTCATCTATTCGCCGCACTGGGGTTTGCATATATAGTACGAGGCCGAGCGATTCCCTCCAGTGCGCTCATCCCTCTCGGCTCTGCAGCTTCTTCAGCAAAGGTACCAAAAAGTGGACATAATGGCACTTCCTTTCCAAGACTGTGTGGTGCTATTTGTGAGCCGTCGGCCTCTCTCTCTCGTCCAACGAGCTGCTGATCTTCTCCATTGGGCGGAAGTGCAAACATAGCCTTAGCTTTGATGATGCGAGACCTCGAACTGACCGCTTGCAGGGTGACTCGATCACGAACAGGCAAGATGTCCCCTCAACCCTTCAAGCCTTAATGTCCGGTGAGCATCCCTTCCCTGTCACCTGCCGAGGGTATGACTGAGAGTCGCAGATCACTACCGCCGTGCTCTGGATGTCCAGAACCGTGGCTTCGGCGGGTACAACACCGGCTTTGCTCGGGAGCTGTTCGACAGTATCTTCGCGAAGAAGGAGCAGGCTGCGAACGTTCCACAGGTGCGATTGGTTACTATCTGGTTTGGTATGTCTGATCTGGTCCTTCATTTAGCTCTATGCTGCTTCCCCCGACGGATCTGAGCTGATACCGTAGGCACAAATGACGCCTGCCTCCCCCACAATCCGATGGGCCAACACACCCCTCTCCCGCTCTTCCGACAAAACCTCGAATTCTTCCTCGAATCCCTGACGTCCTCCTCCAGCCCCTACGCCGCCGCTCACTCGCCGCTCTCGATCGTCCTCATCACCCCGGCACCTATGTGCGAGTCGCTCCTCCCGCCCGTCCTGGCCGAGGCCCGCGAGGCGGAGGTGACGAAGCAGTATGTTGATGTGGTCAATGAGCTGGCAAAGGAGTGGCGGGCGAAGGGGGAGAAGGAGGGTGGGAAGTGGAGAGTCGAGGGTGTGGACATGTGGAAGGCGGTGCTGGATGATGCGGCGGGTGATGAGGAGAAGATGAAGGGGTACTTCACGTCAGTCATCGATCTGATTTTTCACCTCGCTCGGCAGGTCGGATGGATGTAGTATTCAAGGTGCTGACGACTTAGTGACGGCCTTCACCTCAGCACTGCCGGCTACGCTATCTTCTGGAAGGAGTACACCAGGCTCGTGAAAGGTCCTCTCAAGAACCGCGGTCTGGACTGGGATGACCTGGTAGACTGCCCTCCCCGCTCGGCCTTGTGAGTAGATCTTACAAGGATTGCCCATCCCGGTTCTCAGCTGATACAAGTAGATGGGATGATCTGGACCACAAGCGCCCCGAAAGCGTTGGAGAGAACATGAAGCAGTCGCCCTTCCGCTCTACTTAACACGTAAATGCAATATCTTGTCTATGCTCTATGATTATCTGCGCAGCACGGGGCTTACACGCATCCTTGGTGACAGGAAATGTCCGTCCAAATATCCAGTAGATGCGCGCATTCTACTCAGGTCCTGAGCCTGAATGCAGGCAATCTCATACCCTCGACGATAGATTCCGGTCTCGACCAGTCCACATCCCCGCACCTATCCATCAGCTCAAGTTTTCGTCCAAGGTCTGCACTTCATGACAAGCTGGCACATACCACGGTACGCGTTTCGGCAGATCCTCCTCGTCCTCCCAGTCCAGTCCCCTGCCCTTGAATTTCTTCTGGATCGCATTGGACACGCCTTCCCATACCACATCATACCCCTCTGATGTGAGATGTAGGCCGTCCCTGTTCGCATCAGCTAGTGATACCTAGACTAGACGATGTGGCAAATCTCTCACTCACGTCAGGTACGGCCGCAACTCCTCCCCATCCCCTCCCGCCTGCTTAACCAGGTCCGCCCAGAAGTCGACTGTCTCGATGCTCCATCCCCTCTCCTTGGCTCCGTTCAGCTCTTGCGCCTTCTCACGACCCTTCCACTCCGCGCCGACTTGCAGTACTGCGTCCCGGAACTCTCGCGTCGACTCCGGCGTGCGCCATTTGACTTTGTAGTTCTCAAACATACTAGTCAAACATGGTCCGGGGGTGATGAGAATGATGGAGAGAGGCGTGTCAGCGATAACGTAGGGCGAGGAAGGGGATGTCAGGTCGGAGAGGAGAGCGTGCAGGTTTTTGACGAAGTCGGGGAGAGAGACAGTCTGATCCTTTGGCGGGAGTACAGAGTCGTTCGTGCCTGGGTGGGTCAGCTGGATTCACGTTAGATCGAGAGCGGGGACTTACCGATCCAAAGGGTGACAAGGCGGACTATTGGCGAAGTCGAGGCTTCGCCCTTCTTAGCGAATATGTGATCCATCAGAACGCGCGTCCTTGAAGTCATCAGTGGGTCCTTAGTATCGATGGTATCACGTAGACATACCCATTAGAGTTCCAGCCGCCAAAGCCTCTACATCATCAGCCTGTGAGCAAGCTTGACCTAGCTGGAGACCGAGCTTCGCGGAAAGGGAGATCATACCGGTTGATCACGTCCAATTTCCGGCAATACGCCTCTGCCTGATATCAGCAAGACGGCGTCTTGGGATGGTACTCGCGCTCGGAGTCTGTACAGACGTACTGCTTAGTCGCTCATGCAAGTTCCTCGGAGTATCTTGCATCTGCGTTAACGAATCGCCCTAAGGTCTATCAGCTCCTTCCTGTTGCTACAGCGCCGAGCGGCTTACAAGCATAAGCACACAATCTTGGAACGGTCGCGTCATCTTGTACTAGACAAGCAACCAACGAGAGGACTCCAAGTATAGATGTGAAAGGGGCGGTAAGGAGATCTCTGCGAACGCTGACAGCTGCTTTGCGATCAATTTGTTCTCGGTCGCGGCGGAACGCGAAACGCGCCATGCCGTAAGGCGTTTCAGGACCGGATGAGGTATGTGGCACTAGTGTGGCACTGCAGATAATCAGTTTGATATGACCTGGTCGGACCCTAGCAGCTCGGGTAGGGGAGCGCGGTCGTGACTGGTACTGAGAGACACAATACATAGTATACATGACATAGCTTCGAGGCAGTGGTGTGCAGGTTGTCTCCGCCAGCAGGCGCGATCTGTCACGCCAATCTGAACTTCGGCAGCTTCATGCCTTCGAGAACAGACTCAGGACGCGTCCAGTCTACACCCTCGCTCCTGTTACATTAGCTTGCATACAGAAGCAGATCATGTCAGACGTCTTCAAGCGCTTACATGGGTGCACGCTTCGGTAGGTCCGCCTCATCTTCCCAGTCGAGACCCCTGCCCGCAAATTTGGTCTGGACGACACGGCTGATCCTCTCCTCGACGGTCGCGTAGCCTTTGGTAGAGAGATGGATACCATCCCTAGTCGATCAGCTTTGGATGACGGAGCACATGGACCAGAGCTCAAAACCACTCGTCCGTACTTGAAATAAGGTCTCAGCTCCTCCGCTTGACCCCCGGCCTGACCCACCACGCTTCCCCACGCGTCGACCGTCTCAATGCTCCAACCTCGCGCGGTCGCCTGCTCCGCCTCTTTGGACTTCCACTCCTTGCCCACTTCGAGGACTGCATCGCGATACTTGCGCATGGAGTCCTGAGTGCACCACTCCTTTTCTGCGGGATCGGGGAACATGCTCGGTAAGCAGGGCCCAGGGGTGATCAGAACGATGGAAACCGGCGTATCAGCGACAGCGTAGGGCGAGTCACTGGAAGTCAAGGCGGAGAGGATGGATTGAACGTTGCGAGTGAATACGTTGATGGGGACGGACATCGCCTGAGAAGGGAGGACCGCGTCGTTTGCACCGGTGCATCAGCTTGTGAGGAGTGCTCGTCCGATGGAGTCCGTCCTACCGTTCCAGATGACCACCATCCTGATCACTGGCGAGGTAGCTGCAACCTTCTTCTTGGCAAGCATCTGATCCAGGAGGACCAGTAGGCTGTGACGTCAGGCGACTCCGCAAAGCAAGAAACCGTGTCTCCAGGGTGGACGTACCCATTCGAGTTATAAGAGCCGAAACCTCTGTTCAGTACGTCCAGCTTACGCGTATAGGCGACTATGAGCGTCAATAGTAACTCGTCAATGGATAGGCAAAGTAGGCAAGAATGCATAGTCAGTGGAGGAGAGAAGAAGTGGGTCCACATACGGTTCATGCGCTCGTAGAGATTCCCATGAACTCCATGTCCCGGTATGAGGGAGTCGCCCTAATTCCGTCAGCCAGCTCGATTTAGACCTCGGACGTCAAGGTCATGGTGTGAGCAGAGAGTCACTGACGAGGAGGAGGACGCAGTCTTGGAATGGGCGAGACATGCTGACGGTATTTGTATCGTTCGTAAACTGGTATGACGGTACGCGTAGTGAAGTATATAGTCGTCAGCGAAAAGATACATGCCTGGAGGGCGCCATCAGACCCTGGCGTGTATTGCCTGCCTTGGTTCCCTGCCCGAATAGCGTCTTTTGTTTGCCTCCCTTTGATCTGCTTCCTCCTTTCTCCCAGCTTCCTCACTCTGCTACTCTTGTCATTAAGGGACTGTACATCGATTGAGACGCCTGCTAATGATGTATGGTAGGGCAGTCTACCTTTGCATAGTCTAGCGTGGTAGTGAGGCCCCGGCCATGACAATTCGCACCGCCACGGGCCGCCACGCCGCCACTCTGGGGAGACATGGACCGGCATGAGACGCCCCTTGCCGTAAGGCGTTTCAGCTGCGGATGAGGTATGTGGCACTTTAGTATAGCGCGATAAGATCAGGACAGCTGTGAGCCTGGCTGTAGTGAGAGACATAAACAATGGTACAGATCTACATGCGCAATGGTATGCATCCATATCTCGTCAGCGACAATGTGACACCTGCTGTGGGCGTATGATAGGCGAGGATCACGCAAGCCTGAACTTGGGGAGTTTCATGCCCTCGATGACAGACTGCGGGCGCTTCCAGTCCACATCTTCGCTTCTGTCACAGGTCAGCTTCGCCAGTGATATAATCTAGCCTGTATGAGAGGCCACACTCACGCTGGCACTCGCTTCGGCAGGTCTCGCTCAACTTCCCAGTCCAGCCCCCGGCCTGCAAACTTGGTCTGGATCACCTTGGCAATACCCTCCCAGAGGACTGAATAGCCTTTGGAAGAGAAATGAATGCCATCTCTGACCTGTCAGCAGGAACTACGGCGTCGGGGGTCCCCTACTAGGCTACTCACGTGAAGTACGGTCTCAATCCCTCGCCTTCTCCTCCCGCCGCATTGACCAAATCGCCCCACGCATCGACAGTCTCAATCATCCACTTTGGACTCCTCGGATCCGCCTCTTCCTTCATCTTCCACTCTGCTCCCACCTTCAGCACCGCGTCCCGGTACATCTTCATATTTTCAGGTATACACCACTCGTCTCTCCCCGTGTCCGGCTCAAACATGCCCGGCCAGCAGGGGCCGGGCGTGATCAGGATGATCGAAAGTGGCGTGTCGGCGGCGGCATAGGGAGACGAAGCGGAGGTCAGAGCGACAAGCATGGCGTTCAGATTGGAAGTGAACTCGTTCAAGGGCACCGCGCCTGGCTCGGTCGGGAGGATGGCATCGTTCGCACCTGTCGCTCAGCTCGACCCTGAATATATAACGGCGAATCTTGGAATTACCCAGCCAGATGGTGACCATTCTGATCACGGGCGAAGTAGCAGCATGTTCCTTCTTGGCGAGCATTTCATCCATGAGAACGAGAAGGCTGTGCATATTGTAAGCCGCTGTGCTGAGGACCTAGATGCGTGCGTTTCCCACAGGCGAGCCGCAGAGTCAGGGTGGGCGGAAGGTACTTACCCCTTTGTGTTGTATCCGCCGAAACCTCTGTTGAGGACGTCAAGCTTCCTCACGTATGCCACTGTGGAGGTCAGTATAAGCGTAGGGTTCTTGCCCAAGGGTTATACTTCTAGCTCTATATCGGTGCTGGCCAGGAGGCAAAGTGGAAGACGCACGATTCATCCGCTCATAGAGATTCCCATGGACCTCTTGGCCTTGGGTGAGGGAGTCGCCCTGGGCTCAGTCAGCCAGTCCCTCCATTGTTAAAACTTCTCACGGGAGTGTAGAAGGTCTACCAACGAGGAGAAGCACACAGTCCTGGAAGGGACGAGACATGGTCCTAGGAGCTTGTGCCTTGTATGATAATGTAGTCGAGTTTACTGTTTGCGAGAAATAGGCATAAAGACGATCAAAGGCTACGGACAGCAGTAGGACCTTTGCGTGGGTGTGAAAGGAAGGGAGTGGCCTCATGTTTCACTCTACCTTTTCCTTCCAAATGCCCCTCTCCTTTCAGCTCCTAGGCATCTTTGTGCCCTGGCAATGGGTGCACGCCTATGTTGTGCGAGCGCCGTGAGCTTACCTTGATGCCATGTCTGATATCGTCCGCTGCTTTGACTTACTATACCGACCCACCCTTCTTGCTTCCAGACAATACGCTCATAACCTAAAGACCAGTCTGCCGTCCCGCCACTCATGTCTGCGACAATTACAAGGCATGCCGCACTTGCTCGTTCTGGGTCAGCGCGAAGTGTGTCAATGTCAGATCTACCGGCCTGCTGGTTTCAGAAATTCGCTGCCCCCTTTCGAAACCCAAGGTCAAACACCATCTGCCAGCAATCCTTGGTGGCGCGGCTGGCGTCAACCCTGGCGTTTCGAAGAGTGAACTGAGATCGAGCTCCTCGCCCAGTATAGATCGATACACAGGACGTCCTTGATCCTTTGGTCACCGCCCCCTTCTCGACGTTAGTGACTCCGAGAGTCCGATGAGTTCGATCACATTGCCAGATCTGGACACCGACGGTCTCGTCTCGTTGATCCTTTCGTTAGCGATCTCTGGGGTACCCACCCTTTCTGACTAACCTACCTTGTCATTTGAACAGGCTGCGGGCTATATACGTCCCCGCTGTCGAGGCTGATCCTTTTCCTTTCCTCTACTTCAACCCTTCTAACACTTCCGCCTTTGGGCACTGCACCAACCCTTACTCTCTTGGAGTCTTGCCACAGGAAAATTACCCTACATCCACCATGTCCACCGAGCCATCTACTCCCTCCGCGATGCCGCTCTCCCAGTACTTCCCCATCATCTTCTCGGTACCAGCCGAAGACCACTTTCACTTCGTCACTCACCCTGGCGACAACGTCACAGACAGTCAGGCCCAGTCCCAGAGCGCTGCGACCTGCATTCTCTCAGCAGACAAGTCTCTCATGTTTCAGCCCAGCAATATCACGCAGCGCGCCAAGGTCGGCGGGGTCGGCGACGAGCACACTCAACCAGGTTTCTGGTCAGGGGTCAACGTGTACCGAAAGTCGACGCAGGCTGGAGTCGAAGGTTACCTTTTCGAGCAACACATCGTTCCCAGCATGCCCAGCGCGCAAGCAACCTCGCTGAACAGCCCTCTCAAATGGCAGGGAAAAACAGTGATGCTCACCGAAGATGGCAGCATCTTGCCGTGGAACGTCGAGGTCCCAGCCATCGGTGACTATCAGTCCACCGGCAGCTTCGAATGCAAAGACAAATTCCGGTCCAAGATCGATGCCGCGCAGAGTGAGCTCGCACAGGAAGCGAAAAGGAGTGCGGCCGTTGCGCGATTTCTCCAGGGATTATTGGCGGATCCGCTGGTCAGTGCCTGGCCCAATCGAAGGAGACAGTGAGGATTGTGCTGAGACGGCTTGGGCACTGAGATGTCCATAACGAGTCATAGCATGAATGCCTTGTCACGGGGATGATCGCACATCGTCCTCTCCGGTCTCAGCTAGCGTCTCTCATCTCCTCTTCCTCCTGCTCCTCATCATCTCCGTCCCCCTCCTCCTCTTCGTCCCCTTCATCATCCTCCATATCCCACACTTCCACTTCCCCCTCTTGGCCATTCATAACACAACCCACCCTCCTCCCCTTCTTCCCATTCAAAGCGAGCGCTACCGGCCCCTCCCCACCTTCGCTCGTAAGGTATCTCGAGCGATGTATGACCAGGGGTACTTCCGGCATGGCCAGTGTCACGAGATCGCCTACTGATCCGATAGCGGTAGATATGGGTAGTGTATGGTCGAGGTAGGATGCGAAAGCAGTCGTCGCGTGAAACCGACCGGAGGCGGTTTCGAGCAGCATAGCGAGCTCGATATCATCGAAGAATTGGAGAGCAAGGCAGGCCGTCCCGTCTCCGAGGATGATACGGAGGGCTCGAGACTCCAGTCCATGTTGAGAGACCAGGATGACTAAAAAGCTGTCAGCTCCGCCCAGCACGTAAAGGTGAGACAGCTTACCAGTTCTGCCCGCCTCGGCTACATGCGCACCCCAGACCACCTCTCCTACTGTCCGGGTCGTCATAATCCCCTCCGTCCACCCATACCCCTGATCCACGACACCACCAGCCTCTTCCCCCACCGCAGCCCGGATCATTCCTTCTGTAGTCGCAATCAGACTATTCGCCCATGCCCACGGCTCCATCTCCAACACCCTCTGCACCTTCGCCTCCTCCTCTGCTTCACCCTTCTTCCCCTTGTGTTTCGCCGACTCCCCATCCCCATCCGTCTCCGTATCCGACGTCAACACCTCATCCTCGTCCGGCCCTTCACTTTCGATATCCAGGTCGACGCCGCTCTCTTCGATGATCCGACTATCGGCCGCAGGGGAGGAAAGGAGCATGCTAGACTGGTCCATGCTCATCGCCTCGTCCTGTTCCACTACCGGGCTTTTGAAAGAAGTTCGAGTAGGCTTCCCGGATAGCCGAGATAGCGTGTGCGAGAGTACGTCGTCCAGGGACCGGCTGGGAGGCTGAAGGGAGAGGGATTGGACATAGGCAGGAGGGAGCGCGTCGGATGGTGGGCGCGTGGGGGTATCGTCTGGGAAGTATGAGGAGAAGATGGACCGGACAAAGCCGTTCACGAGGAAAGACCACGTGAGTTTCAGGTCGTGTGTCGCTGTGGGTGGGTCGTCGCCGCCTCCTGATCCAGCTTGGGCGGTTTCTGACGTTGATCAGCTATCTGCCTTTTCCGCGATGCGTGGCCGGAAGGGGATGTACCGAATTTGAGCCAAGCCATCCACGCCGCAGCAGCCAGAGTCTCAAGCTCCGCATCCTGCCGTATCCGCTCGATCAGCTTGATCATCCCGCCTGTTATATCGATACTCTGCTCGATATCCTCTGAGCGCAGCGAGAGGCCCGCGGAGTGATATTGCCTTGCCCTGTCAGCTCGATCCTATACACGGCGTATGCTAGCTCACGATCGCTCCCATCCCCTCATCCCTTGAAGAAGAATCATGACCCTCTCCAAAGCAGGCGAGACGCTCTCTGCGACGATCTTCTGGATGGTCTGGAGGCTCGTCGCGAGGGTTTGCTCCCATTTCGTCAACATCTGGAGCATGAGCTGGCGCGGATCCGAAAAGGTTGGCAAGCTTACGCGACCGGTAAGCTTGTTACCTAGCCATTCTGAAATTGCCTCGCGACATCGACCGGTCATGAGTAACCTGAACAGATCGGCATGTACATCCCGCACCGGCACTGATCCGTCAGCTATGGTGACCTTGCCCATCGTCAGAACATACTCACTCCCTTGTAGCTTTCCGCACTCTTCCAGCTCTTCCCTCCACAGCATGGTCTGCTTGTACCCATCCCGCCAAGCAGCCTCTATCGCCTCCAAGCCACGCAGAACTATATTCAGGAACGACGCGAGAGAGTCGGCGCTCTGGGCTAATCGAAGATGCGAGGAGGAGGATGACGACGGACAGGGAAAGGAGCCGGTGAGGAGATGTAGATCTCGTCCAGGTAGTGAGACTTGTAGGGTATGGGGCGGAAGTGAGGGCGTCGAGGAGAGGAGGCAGGGGAAGGTCGATAATGCTGGATGTGGAAGTTTCGTATTTGCCGCAGCTATGGGTTTGGCGAAGGGATTGACTCTGGTGATGGTCAGCTGGGGCCGGCTGATCGCGGACGTATAGCTTACACGGCGGGTTTAGGGGGTTCGACTGGAGTCACCGTAGGAAGTGACGCGATGATCTGCCGAGCGGACCCATCCTGCGGTGTCAGATATCCTTCATCGGGCGATATGAAAGATGTATATCACCCTGGCAGTCTCCCACTCCAGGCTGCTATCCCTCCATTCTAGCTGTACCTCAGTGGGCCCAGCTTCCCACGCCGCATCTGGCAGATCTATTGGCACGATCTTGACCACTTCACCGTTGTGGACCGACCGATGTTCGAGGACGGCTCTCCGCGCCGCGGGCATAAGTAGCAGTAGGGACAGGTAGAGCCCTTGCTCATTAGCTTATTCCAGCAATCCCCTCTTCGAAAACATGATACTTACCATCACCGCTCCACGCCAATCCCGCTACCCATCCCCTCACCTCCACTTCCCACACTTTACTGCCCAACATCCGCCAGAGCACCACCTTCGTCCCTCGCCATGCACTCATATCCGTCGCTTTGCCTTTGCCCTTGAGCGCTGCAGAAGCAGACTGAGCAGGCTGAGCAGGCGCGAGGAGGACGACTAGGTCCATGGCGGGATTGCATGATGCCGAGTGCAAGACGTGCGGTCCTGACAGCGAGAGAGTCGATAGCGGGGTGAACGACCGCGATGACGAGGGGTCTAGCTGCACTGCCATGATGTGCAGGCTTGGATAAGACGGCCTAGAGGTATGGTGGAGAGTGTAGGTACGTAGGTACCTCTTGAATCTGCCCTCGCGCGCGCAGAAATCGGGCGCGTTTCATAATCATGACCCACGTGGAATCTGAAACCGATTAGCGGCATCAAATTCTACCTTCCGCTTCAAGCTGTGTTATTGATATTAGATTGAATTGATAGATACTCTATCTATCTCTGATACCCTAATCCTATACCACCTACCTCTTCTTTGTGCTATAGCACCTAGCGACATGTCGAGATCAGCCTCACCGGAAGGGCTATACGCCAACTCATTCTCCCCGGCTCCAGCTCCGGCAGATTACGTCCAATATCCGCCGACTGCCTCGTATGAATACCTCGCGGCTCCACCCTCCGCTCCCGGCTCCCCATCCGGCTCTCGCCCAGTCTCGCCCGTCATGGCCTACCCTCAGTACCCCGAGGGCGACCAAGAAGTCGATGAGCTCGTCTCGGATGAAGATGGGAACCAAGGCCGCGGGGCATCCCAAGGTGGAGCCGACGGGTCCGATGGGGAAAACGATGGCGAGGAGATGGGATCGCATGACGAGGCAGATCTAGAGGAGGCGGAAGAGGGAACTTCGGGGTGGAAATGCGAGTGGGATGGGTGTGGGCGAGAGTGGAAGGAGCAGATCGGGCTTGTGAGGCACTTGGAGAAGAGTGAGTGGCTCGTCCTGATTCCGCACGGAGGGAGTTTCAGTTTAAGGGTGCGGAGGGCGCGGATGTGTTTCAGGGGGAAAGAGAAGGAAGCGGCACTGATCTCAACTTGTCTTTTGTACATATCAGCTAATGATCAGCACATATACCCCGCGGCCGCGAAAAATACCAGTGTCGATGGTACAATTGCCTTCGCAGAGGCAACAAGCCGTCTACACGCCACTCGTTGATTACGCACTGTAGGAAGCACACAGGGCACAGGCCTTACGACTGCAATCAGCCAAGTAAGTTGATGTCTTCCTCCAGCCTATCCCACACCAAAGGTTATACCTCTCTCCCACCTTGCATTAGCCTCTTGCTTCCGGCGTTACCTGGACCGAGTCTCCCATCAAGGAATCAGCTGACAATCAGACTGCTCCAAATCCTTCACCCGCTCGGACGCCCTCAACAAGCACCTCCGCTCCATCCACCTCGTCCCTGCCGAAGAGGCAATCTATCGATCCACCAAGCCTCGCGCGGCACCTCCCCGCCCCAAACCCAAACCACCACAATCTCGCGCGTCCACTCTGAACTACAACCCCCTCCACATGAGCGAAGAGCCGCGTCACGACCCGATGGACGAGGAGGACTCCTTCATGGACCTCATTGATCCTGCCCTCGGGCCTCAACCTCCTCATCCGGACTCGGCGCAGTCGAGGGACAAGGGCAAAGCGTCCCGCTCAGCACCCTCCTCAGGGCGCAGTCGGCACCGGCATATCGCACCGCAGGGATCCCAGGGCACGCCGTACGACATGCTCCCCAGTCCCCTCCAGCCGCCAGTCCACGATTACCCCCGCTCCCACGGCCATGCCAGCCGCCACTCCCACTCCCGCCCCTCCCTCCCACCCATGGTCAACGCGCCACCGATCGTCGCTCCCGATGGAGTCACGTACATTCGGTACGGCTCCGACGCGGACCTCATGACCGATCCGGACCTCCTGGACGTCATCCCCCGGATCCGGAAACGCGGCACCGTCCAAATCAGCCAAGAGGACCAACGGGCCATCGCGTTCGTTCGCTCCCGATACCCTCGGGATCGGATCGCGCGTGCGCGCCAGCAACCGCCCCAGCCTCCATGGGTGGAAGACCAGCCCGTCGAGCCGGACACGGACGACTCGTTTGATGAGGGCGTCGCGCGGTTTAGGGTGGACGAGAGCAAGACGCTCTTGGGGCATATAGGCGAAGAGGGGATGTATGGCGAGAGGGCGGTGTTTGGGCGGAGCAAGTGGCAGGCCAAGTATATTATGGCCAAGGCGAAATTGATGCTGGCGGAGGAGGAGATGAAGATGCGGCAGGGAGAGTTGATGGCGATTTCGGAAGAGGAGAATCAGTTGAGGCAGGCGTTGGAGGGTGGAGGAGGATCGACGAAGCGGAAGAGGAACACAAAGTGAAATGGGTCATAGCGGTATGTGGCAAGGCGGCGAGTGTCGCTGGGATGGGCCTCGCGAATGAAACGGGTCCCATGCAGACAACGGCCCGAGTATCTGTACTGATTCTCTGATGATGTAAAGCGAAATACTGACAGTGGTCGGGATGCTTCAAGCGAATGCTGCTTACAGATATGAGGCAGACTGGAATGGGGTTTCACTCAACCGCCACTGGATCACATGCTGTACGAAGGGCATATGATTCATCGCGGCAAAGTGCACCTCATAATGAGCCATCCTGGGACACCTGGGACACCAGAGACGCCGCCCAAAAGGCTCGGGCGGAACGGCGTACAGTGTCCACGATCGCGTCCACCGACTCCTGTCTCTCCAGAGCCTCCTTTTCGGTGTCCACATCCACCTCGCCCGACATCTCAGGCCCTTCGCGCATCCCTGTCACAGCTCCTTGCAGTAGGTCCTGATATCGGCCATGAGCGCGGCAGCCGTCTTGTAATAGTGGAATAGTAGAGTTCTGGGATTGGAGGCCTTGTTGGCGAGGAATTTCAGGTCTGTTTGGGCGGCCAGGTGATGGATGAGACCGAGTTCGATACTGTGGTTGTATCCGTCCCACAGCTGTTTCTGTCTCACGGGGTCCTGGCCAATGGTCTTGATTGTCGCGTAGCGCTCATCGTAGCTTGCCTTCCGGAGTGTCGGGGAAACATCTTCGTAATCGAAAGTCCTGAATGGCGCAGTAGAAGCGATGAATTCTTGGCTGAGGTCCTTGGTGGTCTTTGGCTGAGGGGTCTCGGGGGCGCTGTCGGTCAAGCGGCCTTCGCGCATCGTCGCTCTTCCCATCGGGCCTGAATGTCTGCTTCGCCTTGTCGCCCTCTCCCGATGGCGACTCCATCGCACGGGATGTCAGTTCAAAGAAGACGCGGTCCCGTGTTAGGAATCTGAGATTCTAGGCTCTCTGAAGCGGGAAGCGAATAGGTAGCGAGGAGGCACCCCTGTTCGGAGGCAAGCTCGGTAGCGAGTAGGAACTCCTATGTCGAGTAGGAGATCCAGAGAGTGCGACGCCTGAGTAGGCGAAATCCCTGGCGGCAGGTCAATGTGGCGCGCTGCGGGCGTCGAAGCCATGGACCAAGTAGGCTGTGTATGGACTATAGGAAGTCCTAGCACAGTAGGAGTTCCTATGGCGTGTAGGAACTCGTAGGGACTTGTAGGAAGATCTCAGGGACTAGTAGGAAGATCTGTAGGAACTCGTAGGAACTCGTAGGAACTCGTAGGAACTCGTAGGAACTCGTAGGCGTAGGAACTCGTAGGAACTCGTAGGAACTCGTAGGAACTCGTAGGAACTCGTAGGAACTCGTAGGAACTTCCTACACTCTGTAGGAAGTTGTCAGGCTGGAATATATAAGGAGGTCATTTCGAGTCCAATGCATCCTCACTCTGCAGTCGGAAAAGTGTCTTGCCCATCCTGGTCCCTGGAAAAGTTAACATCCCGTAGCTCCTCGCTGCAGCTGATGGTGGCTTTGATCTTGGGATAGAGACCCATTGTCATCACGTCAGTGACTGTAAAGGGCTCGGGAAAAGTTCGATCGGGCCGAGATCCGTTGCCTGAAGGGGTTGACATGATGGCTGCGGGTGGTGTATGTCGTGGGGGGCAATGAAATGGGCCGAGAGGGAGTGATGGGAAAAGAGGGCACTTTTGTCTTGATTCCCTGGACATGGACTGGTAGAGGCAATTGGGTACGGGAAACAAAGGTATTACGACCCAAGTGTGTCAGTAGATTGCGCTCACGGGTCACACTGGTCAGAGGAAGACGATGGCGTCAAGTGATGCTGCGCGGTGCTCCCTGTCGATATGACTTGTGGACCCAAGTGAAGCTCAAACATGCGGCAGGTTGGGACCGTCAGGCATCGGAGTCCGCCCTGCGACCGAAGGCAGGTCGTCATCGCGCGATAGCCAGTCTGTATGGCCTTCACACTTAGTCGCAGCGTGCTCACGAAACGTCCAGTGTGAAGTCCCGTAAGTATACGAGCGGTACGTGAGAAATAAGTGCTGCAGCTGCTTGATGACGGACTAACGACCACTTGACAACATCGCGACGGCACCATACAAACCTGTACTGTATCCCAAGATCCTTCGTTGACCGCACCATCGCCCATTAAGTTTCACCACCCGAGACTTTACTGGACCTGTGGCATGTTCACCGATGCCCGCTGGCCAGTCGCGTCCTCATGAGGCCACAGCGCGGTGGTAGTCTATCAAGTCAGCCTAGTCCCTCATGTTCGAGATATGGCAAACTCACCTTGTGCTGGGTGTAGAACGAGATTCCAGTCTTGCCGTAGAAGCTGTGTTCACCCTAATATATCAGCAAAGATACTCAGTGAGACTGAGCTGGAGAGATATACCCTGAATGAACCCTTGTTACCTGACCAGTTGAACATGGGCAATGGGACCTGGATGTGTCAGCTCAAGGTCCTCAAGTGAAGGAGGGCCGGTGAGCTCACCGGTACAGCGACATTCAGACCGATTTGTCCAGGCTCGGCTTCAAGCTCGAACTTGCGTCCAGCTGCGCCAGAGTTGGTCTGTAAGTCGTCAGCTCATGACCATATGCCTCCCGTATTGCCCAGCTCACGAAGATAGAAGCTCCGTTTCCGCTGGCAAATCAGCTTCTTCTCATGGTCATTCGAACGCTCACTTACTACTTGTTCTTGTTGATGATCGCAATAGCATCATCGAGCGTGTCGGCGTGTACGACCGTCAAGACCGGACCAAAGATCTCTTGCCTAGCTCGTGAGCTTGATTCATTGGCTCTGGTTAGTGATCCTGCTAACTCACTTGTACGCGCTCATGTCGGTCGTACACTCCACCACGGTCGGTCCGACAAAGTTACCCTCTGGGTAGTTTTCCACCACGCACCCACGGCCATCCAGGTGGATGATTCCTCCTTCATCCGTAACGGTCTGGATGAGGTTCTCGATGCGCTCCTTCGCTTGGGGCGAGATGACTGGTCCACTGATAGAGTCAGCTTCGGAGACGTGATGTATCAAGGCAGACAGCTGACAGATCGGTGCCCTCCTCGAAACCACCAGAGATCTTCAGGTCTTTCGCCCGTGCGATGAGATCGGGGATCCAGTCCCTGGCTGCACCGACAAAGATCGCAACACTCAGAGCCATGCACCTGCTCATCAGCACATGTCATGGATGGATGAATTGTATGTGATGAGCCCACCTTTGACCTGCAGCACCGAAAGCGGCACCTGCTACCGCGTTCAAAGCCAGGTTCTTGTTGGCTGCATAAGTCAGCAAGATTCCTTCGTGATGATCAGCATGATAAGCTCACCATCAGGCATGATGACGACGTGGTTCTTTGCTCCCAAGTTGGCCTGTACACGCTTGCCGAGCGGTGTAGCTCGGTCGTGAATGTGCTTCCCGGCCACATCACCACCAACGAACGAGATGGCCTTGATGGCGGGGTCGTCGCAGATTCGGTTGACGGTGTCGGCGCTTCCGTGCACGCTGATACATCAGCGCTATCCTGTCCAGATCATCGTGGATGTGTTCGTCCCAGCTCACACGTTGAACACTCCTGGCGGCATACCGGCCCGCTCGCACAGCTCGGCGATGATCATGGTCGCTCCCGGGTCGCGCTCCGATGGCTTCACGACCAGCGTGTTACCTTGGAAGTCAGCTTGATCGCATGGGAGGATGTGATGAGGTCAGCTCACCAGTGACCGTCGCCAGTGCAGCTGACCAGAGCACAATCATAGCGGGGAAGTTGAAGGGGGTGATGGCTGCGGTAACACCGAGCGGCAGTCGGCGCGAGTACGTGTCCATATCTGACGACACCTCGAGCTTGTCGCCCATCAGTGTCGAAGTGATGGCTGTCGCGCTCTCTACGACTTGCAGACCACGTCCGACGTCTCCCTGGGCGTCCGCAAACGTCTTGCCCTGCTCAAGGACAATAGACTTGGCGATATCCGGAGCGTGTTGCCGAATGAGGTGTTGCAGCTCAAACATGACCCGCTGGCGACGCATAACGCTGGTCTTGGACCATGTCTTGTATGCCTCGCTGGCGGCATTGATGGCGTCCTGGAACTCTGAGGCCGTCGTCTCGGGAACATGGGTCACTACCGTCTGAGTAGACTACGAAGGGTCAGCTATCGCGCGCACCCACCTTTAGTCTCGTACGACTCACCGGATCCCGTACTTCCAACCACTTCTCCGCCTTGCTCTCGACGAACTTCCCACCAATGTAGTTCTTGGTCTTCCCGCCTGTCGCGCTGGTACCCTTCCATTTTGAGCTGACCTCCTTGGCAGCAGCCTGGGCGAGCGGGGAGAGGCCGCCCTTCTTGCCCTGGCTTTGGGATTGGGCAGGGGCAGCCTGAGCGTACGATCGCGTCAGGAGAGGTACGCGGAGCGATGAGGGTCGTGCGAGGCGGAGCATGATGAGTCAGGGGATGGGTGGTGTAGAGGTGAGTGAAGAAGAGGTAGAGTATCATCTCGGGCTCTCCTTCTCCTTCTCACCAGCTGCAGGAGACCCCGGCCGGATCTTCCTAACCGGTCTCGGCTCGGCTATAGCGCGTCGCCTAGTCACGCCTAATGTCAGCCATTTACCCGAGAACTCGGGGCGAGCCTAGAGTTCTGGGGCGTTAGGCTCGCAGACGCACGGACGTCATACCTCACTCAAGCTCAAGCTAGTGGAGGCTCTCGACCTATATCAGCTTCAACGTCGCCCCCGTACCTATATCGTACCCATCATGTCGCCTCCGCAGAGCACAGCAGCTGGATCGAAGAGCTCTGCTAGCGCTGCCTCGTCGGCCAGATCATCGATAGTCGAAGCTGCAGGCTACAAGCTCCCTCAGCCCGAAGCGGGACCGTCCAGGTCCGGCCCTTCCTCTCGCCGGTCTTCGACGTCCTCGGCCAGCTCTCGGAAAGGCAAGGAGAGGGCACACGACAATGACACGGCATCAGCAGGCGTCCAAGAGTCCCCAGCGGCTGCAGGTAGCCATGCTACAGCTGGGTCATCTAGAAATACAGCTTCAACCAAAGAGGGGATCCTGCAGGCCAGCGGACAAGGGGATGGAAGCGGAAGCGACGAAGAAGAAGAAGAGGATGACGAGGACGGAGATGAGGATGAGCCGTGAGCTTGATTTCCCTTACAATTGCTTCGATGCGCCTGGGATACAGCTCACAGACTTCAGAGTACTCAAATACAGCCGCCTAAAGGGCAAGCTGCCGGAGATACTGGCGAAGGATTCCGCATCAGCTGTTGATGTATCGCCGCGAGTACTGGTGAGCTCGTGATCACCACCTGGCAACGTCACGGTCTATAGCTGACACGCTAGGCTATAGGGACGCATAATGGAATGGTTCATGTCTTGAGCTATGAGGGCGCCAAAGTCAACTCGTATCGGCCACACGCGAACAGTATCACCTGTTTGAGGATGGACGAGGAGAATGACTATGTCGCCACGACCAGTATGGAGGGTGAGCTTGACCTCAGACTTGTCAGATGGCTGGAGCTGACATACAGGCCGAGTCGTCATCCACTCCCTCACAGCCCCTGACGACCACGCTTTCGACTACAAGCGGCCTGTGCACTGTATCGCCCTTGAACCTGGCTTCGCGAAGAAGAATACTCGAGCGTTTGTCTGCGGAGGTACAGCCGGAAATCTGGTATTGCAGGAGAAGGGATGGCTGGGGTACAAGGAGCAGGTGCTGCATAGTGGGGAAGGGCCGATCTGGGCTGTGGAGTGGAGGGGGACGTATATCGCATGGGCGAACGATACTGTGAGTTAAGCACTAACCTCCCTTCCAGGTGGCACAGCTGACATAAGAAGGGAGTGAGGATATACGATACCTCGACGTCCACCCGGATAGGCTACATCGATCGCCCGCCAGATTCACCTCGAGCGGAGCTCTTCCGTCCAACCCTTCTTTGGAAAGACGACAACACCCTCATCATCGCCTGGGCAGACTACGTCAAGGTCGTCCGAATTCGTTCTCGCGCCCGAGCGATCGGCACCCACCCCACCATCTCCATCGAGATGACCGCGATCTACCAAGTCGACTGCATGATCTCCGGTATCACGACATACGGCTCGGCATACCTCATCCTCGCTTACATACCCCCAGAAACGATCATCTCGGAAAAGACGGATGATCCGGCCGAACAGCGGAGAAAAGCCGCAAATCGGCCTGAACTGCGCATCATCTCGAAAGGGGAGGAAACGTCGGCGGATGCGTTGGGACTGAGCCAGTATCATCTTTTCGGCGGGAATGACTACAAGCTCGTTAGGTCTCGCAGACCTGGAGAAGAGTTCTTTGTCGTCAGTCCGAAAGACGTGGTGGTCGTACGCCCGAGGGATGAGGCGGATCATGTCGAGTGGTTGTTGGAGAGGGAGCGGTTTGAGGAGGCGCTGGAAGTGGCAGAGAAGCTGGAGAAGCAGCATGGGAGCGCGATGGACGCTAAAGCTATTGGGCGGAAGTACATGGTGCATCTGGTCGGCAAGGGTGAGCTCATCATCGTCCAGCGCTTGTACCCCGAGAGCGATAGCTGACTCTTAGGTGACTTTGACCAAGCAGCTTCCTTGGCGTCAAAGGTGCTTGCGAGCGATGTACCCGCTTGGGAGAAGTGGATTGACGATTTCAAGATCAAGGGTCATCTTGCTGTGAGCTATGTATTCTTGAGATCGACGAATGAAAGCTCATCAGACAGGCCATCATCCCTTATATCCCGGTCGAAGAGCCACAACTGGGGAAGGCGACCTACGAAATGATACTGGATCACCTTCTCATGAACGACAAGCCGGTAAGTTTTCCATGTCTCTTTTGAGGAGCGGAAGAAGCTGACCCTACAGGCTCTGCTCAAGACCATCACCACCTGGCCGTCCGATATCTACGATATCAACAATGTCATGTCGAACGTCAAGTCCGAGCTTGACGGGAGCAAATCTGAGCCTCTACTCCTTGAATCTCTAGGAGAGCTGTACGTGCCCTTGCCAGCTGGCCAAGCCCAATACGGCAACGAGCTGATCATACAGCTACGTCTTGAACCGCCAACCCGCCAAAGCGCTCCCCTACTTCCTCCGCCTTCGCAAGCCGAATGTATTCGACCTGATCCGGGATCATAATCTGTTCACGTCGATCCAGGACCAGGCGCTCCTGCTTGTCGAATTTGACCAGGAGCGCGTGAGGATCGGCGAGGTTGACAAGGAGAAGGCGGGCGAGATTGCACTGGTCAATAGTACGGCGAAACATGGGCGGGCTATTGAGCTGTTGGTTGAGCATACGCATTCGATACCTGTGAGCCAGTATGATCACGTAGCGACGTTGACGCAGAGCTGACACGATCAGGTCGATCGAGTCGTACATCAGCTCGAAGCGAAGTCAAAGTACCTATACATGTACCTTGACGCGCTGTTCGAGAAGGATGCGCAGGTGGTTCTGCCTTATTCGGACCGAATGGTCAGCTGTCCGGCTGGAACAAATGATGCTGTAGCTGACTGCTCAGGTCGAGCTATACGCAGCATACGACTACCCTCGCCTTACCCCTTTCCTCCGCTCCAGCAACTTCTATGATCTCGAGAAGGTACGTAGCCATCACGTACATGCCGAACGTGTGCACGCAAAGCTAACGGCGAACAGGCATACAAGATCTGCAAAGACCGCGATTATGTCCCCGAACAAGTCTTCCTGCTCGGCCGAATGGGCAACAACAAGCAGGCGCTTATGCTCATCATTGAGCGGTTGGGGGATGTACAGCGTGCGATCGACTTTGCAAAGGAGCAGAAGGACGAGGACCTCTGGGAGGATCTCCTCAGCTATTCCGAGTCGAGACCCGGTGAGCTTACATTAGCGCTTCGGTGGGCGGTGAGCACTAAGCTGATACCCCAGACTTTATCCGAGCGCTGCTGGAACATGTGGGATCAGAAATCAATCCAATCAGGCTCATCAGGCGGATCCGGGATGGTCTGGAAATACCCGGTCTCAAGCCGGCCGTGATGAAGATCCTGCAGGCGAGCAATCTTCAGGTCGGGCTGCTAGAGGGGTGTCAGCGGATTTTGGAGGGAGACGTGGCGGGTCTGATGCTGGGGTTGAACAAGGGGCAGTCGGGTTGTCTGCGCGGATCTAGTAAGCCGCCAAAACCCTCTGTGAACCGCAAAAGGGGCCAAAGCTGATATAGTAGCTACGACAAAATGCCAGATCTGCGACCTCCCTACCTATACCGCCTCCCCCTCATCTACCGACCCTGCCGCTCCGGCCCTGATCTACCTGTGCCGCCATACCGTGCACGCGACGTGCGCACTCCCGCACGCGGATATCGACCTCCCGCCCCGCCTAGACAATCCGGGCGTGACGCATTTGATGAGCGGGGAAGGTCAAGGAAGGCGGAGCGGGAAGAGCCTGAACAGAGCGTTAGGGGCGAGGCTGGGGTATGCGGCTGCGCTGAGAGCGAGGGTGGGCGGGTGTCCGGTCTGTGTCAAGGAGGGCAGGCGGGAGAGGGAGAGCGGAGGCGGGGGAATGGTGCCCGTTGCTGCATAGACCGGGGCGGGTGTTGTATTGCTTGCATGTTGCGGCCTTGAGAAGCTAGTCAAGCTCTCGCAGGAAGATCATGTGGTGCGGCCGGACCTCGGCCTCGCGAACGTCATGTGGCGCAGACGGAGCTCGGCTTCGGCGACCGAGACCTCGGCGCTCGGCCTCGGCGATGCATATGAATATAAATGAGGCGAACCCAGTGAGGCCACCAGGCTGCAGCACGCGAAACCCCGCTTCATACATCAACCTCATCTCTGTCACCTTTGCATCAGATCGTAATGACCGTAAGTTCTCCATGGGATAGCAGTACATAAATGTCCGTCTGCACGAGCTGACGCACCTACAAGACTTCCGCTCCTCTCATCGTTCTCACCGGAGTGACCGGCAAACTCGGCGGTCTCGTCCTTGACTTACTGCTCAAAACTCTCCCCCCTTCATCCATCGGTGTCTCCGTCCGCGACCCGTCCAAGGCGACCCACCTCGCTCAGCAGGGCATCCGCGTCCGCCAGGGCAGCTACGACGACCCCACATCCCTCGCTGAGTCTTTCGCCGGCGCCGACACTATCCTGCTCGTTTCGTCCAACGACCGCTCGGGCAAGGGGGAGAGCCATCACCGGACCGTCATTGACGCAGCCAAGTCAGCTGGCGTTCGCTGCATCTACTACACCTCGCACCAGGCCGCATCGCCTACCTGCGCGTTCTGGCCCATGCGGGTCCACTACGCTACCGAGGGGATGCTGGCGGAGAGCGGGATGGAGTACGTCTCACTCCGGAACGGGTTCTACATGGACTCGATCAACATGTTCATCCGAGGCGTACAGCATACCGGGGTCATCTCGGTACCGAAAGACGGCAAGGTGTCTTGGACGGCGCACGAGGATCTCGCCATGGCCACAGCGGAGCTCATGCTCCGTCCGCGGATCGAGCAGGGAAGGAGGGAGATCATTACGTTGGCGGCGGGCGAGGCGCTCGATATGGCAGACGTGGCGAAGGCGTATGGAGAAGCGAAGGGGAAGGAGATCAAGCGGGAGATGAAGGAGGCGGAGGAGTGGAAGACGGGCGCGGTGGCCGGTGGCGTCCCGGAAGGGATGGCGGACATGTTGTTGGGTTTCTACGAGGCGTCAAGGCAGGGTGACTTTCTCAGCGAGGACGGGACCCTGGGCGAGTTGATCGAAGGCAAGACGATTAGCGTCAAGGAGATGTTTGAGAAGCATTAGATATGTTCAGTAGCCAGATGAGATTAGCGGTGGAAGTCTTTGAGCGATCAGTGCAAGTGAATGTAATATAAGTTAGGTGTCAGCCCAGATACCCCTGTCAGCCGCATCTTTCATACTTACATTACGCCTCCGAATCGAGCTAAGATATGTGGTACAAACTTCCTAAGACCCAAGAATACACAAAGAGATTCGCCGCGCTACCTTACTTTCAGCGATACTGCTAATGTCCTGCCAATATCCTAGCGTCCTCCCTCAGTCCAGCAAAGCCATCTCCCATCCCCTCCTCACCGCCCATCGCCACGCTCTGCGCTCATGTCCCGCCCTTACTCCGCCGTCCCGCCTAATCGCCGACGCTTCCCGCTCAGTCTGCTGACCAGCTCCATGCGCATCCCACATGCTCTCTGCGTCACCCGCTACTGTGTCCGCCGCCGATGACAAGACTGGCACTTCCGCCAGCTCATGTTCCTGCACCGCCGCGACGAAAGCAGGCACCTCCATCCCGCTCGAGCCCGCATACCACCGATAAGGCAGCATTGGACCGACGAGCACCAAGCCAAACATCGCGAATACCAACAGGCTCAGCAAGAGCCCATTGTTACGCCGCCGTTTCCGTGTAGGAGCGAAGTGGGAGGGAGAGGGGAGGAGGAGTGCGTGGTCGGGCTTTTCCTCGCTGATGTCGGGGTGGGGGAAGGGGGAGGGTCCGAGTTCAAGCGCAGTGAGAAGGTGTTGTCGGCGCGAGTACTGGCGGGAGGAGCGGCCGGCGGACGGGGAGGAGGGGGCGGTGTAGGAGGCGCGAGTGGATCTTGTGGGGAGGGTGTTGAGGGGGGTGGAGGGAGTGATGATGACGGTAGGGAGAGTGGGAGTTGTGTGGTTCATTTTCGGTAGGGGGACGGCGTGTCCGGAGCTGGTCCGCAGCTGATACAGGCGGTGGTGCAGAAGGAGTGCTAGAAGCTGCCAGAGCTGGAAGAGGACGCGCCGGGCGGGATGAGATATAGAAGTTAGGTTGGACTGGGATGATGGACAATTGTCAGATCAGTACATCCCAACGCATCTCCTGCCATGTCAACAACGCAGACCTTACTCTCCGCTGATGTTCGGCTGCCGAGAGTGTTGGCACATCGAACGCGCACATGTCAAGCCACAACGACGCGTTAAGATTTGGACGTCGACGCGTCTTTCTCTGTGCCTTTGCGTGCCTGGCACACCCCGGAGGCTAAGTTGCCGTAACTTCGCGCGTTTCAGAATGTTTCGGATCTCGCGGTAGCTCTGTCTCATATAGGATGGTGTGGCTGGATCTCTGTTAGACTGAAAACACGCCTTGATATCAATCATATTATCCATCAAGCCACTTGGGTGAATCAGTGGCAAGGCAACATGCAATGCGTCTTAAAGATAATCTTCCGCAGGAAAGACCCTTCGTTGCAGGGTTGAGCCCCATTAGGATATATCTGAGAGACATCATCGTATATACGTCCAATGTCGAACCCCGTACAAGGTTACTAACGCTTTGTCGTCGCGCCGCGAGCGGGGTGGTACACGGACATAGTCATTGAGGCCGGAGTGATGATCACCCTTCTGCCCGCTCTTTTGCCTGCCCCCAGAAGTCTTTCCCATCTTGTTCTCCTGTATGCCACATTTCTGCGTCTCTCCTGGTCGGTCCAGTCGGGCCGGGCGCGCTCCACAGCAAACCGCGTCCCTTGATTGGCCAAGGAAGGCATCGGTCGATACCCTGTTAGGTCGGCACTAGCAGGAGTCTCCGTGTTCGCGTCGCCAAAGGCCTTGCAGGTTTCAGTCCGTTAGACAACAACAAGCATTATCTCACCGACCGTCTAGAGGGGGCCACACCGGCTCATCTGCGACTGGAAGTGTCGCCTTCACCGCTGTGTTCCCCTTCTGGAGGTTCACTCCCAGCAAACCACTCCCAGCCCTCGTGACCCAATGCCTACGCCCATCACATAGTGACCTGACCTTGAGGAGGAGGATCCGAGCTGTGCGGCCAGTCAGTATATCCAGGACCGCATGATCCCTCATGGATGGCTTTTGGTTAATCACTTGGTGGAGGCGATATGGCCCGCTCATGCATTGGCACTGCGGTACAGTCGTAGTTTCACCCTAAGTAGTCAGCGGAGTGATCTCCTTCGGCTCCCCGTCGACGCATCCGGCACTAGCGAACTCACTTCTCCCTAATGATCTCTAGCTCCGTCTCTGTATCGCCATCCTCGCCACCGCCTCCGTACACTCTACCGCCCGCCTCCTCCCACCCCAACAAGTCCCATCGATCCCAGCCCCAGCCTTCCTTGATCTGACAGTATCAGCTTGATCTCTATCATACAAATCATAGCTCAGAGAAGGAGCTTACCTCGGGCTTCTTATGTGGCGCAATCACGACCAACCATTTCCCTATCCTGCTCAACTCGTAGCAAATAGGGAACATCTCCTCCTCGGGCACCAAATGCAGCGCGAACGAGCAGATGATGAGGTCGTATGAGAACCCATCGGCGTCTGGGGCGGGGTGGTCAGGCGGTAGATTGTCAGAGCTGAGGTCAGTGAATGATAGGGGATGGCAAGGACGGGAGGTGCGTTCGGTGTAGGCTGGAGCGGTGTACTAGCCATTCAGCAGCTTCTTGCTCGGGAAGCAGTGGTACATACGGGATCTGTAGCTGAGATGAGGATATCCGGTGTATTAGATGAGAGCTTGGATAGCTCAGAGCCGATCAGAGGCTTCCCGGACACGGTCAGGGCGGCCCGTCTGGCGTTGGGAGGGATGAAGGGCGCTCGGACGTTCGATGTGCTCGATATGGCCGATACGGCCGACGCTACCTCGGACGGCTGCTGCGCTGGTTGCTGACCACGAGCAAGAGCTTCCCACTCCAGAACACACAGTGTTGCCTCGCCGCTGCGTCATCAGCTGGGTTCCGGCACCGGTGAAGAAGGCGGGAAGACAGATAGACTCGCCTTCCAGCTGCTAAATCCAATATCCGCAAACTCCGCCCCACGTCCCCATCATACATACTATGCCCCTCGGCCTCCCACCATCGGTTCATGAAAGCGAAGATGACCTGCTTGGTCAGCTGGGTCCGCTCAAGACGCTCAAGATGGAATCACCTTCTTGATGCCAGCGAAGAAGGGGTTGCGGTACGTGGTAGCGACCTTGCGGTAGTACTGAAGCATATCAGCCCAGAGACCATCTATCGGTCAGACAGGATTTCAGCTTACTTCATCCACGCCGAACTCATTATAGTTCTGCCGCATGGCATGATTGATGTTGCCGTGGACTGAAGACATATCGGTGGCCGCGCCGCTTCTAGCTTTGCGAGCCCGGTGGTCTTTTCCTGAGTCTCTCAGAGTTCTCTGTCAAAGCGTTCGGCTTGTACAGATTACGAGCTCTCCGCAGGGAGTCGTCTCAACAAGGCTGCAAGCGGAGGACGAGCGGCTAGTGGTAAGATGAATTGAGGTTACAGGCACCAAAATTGCTGTCATGGTCCACATTCCTCAACTGGACCATCTCTCCACCGTCCATCGTCCCACCCACTTCCCAGCAAGATGTACCCCTTCTCCCCCTCCAATCACTTCGCTCCTCACACAGGAACCACCTTCGAGGGATACTATAGCAAATTTCGACTCCCCTCGGGCGCCTCCATCGCCCTCATCATCAGCACGGTCCCGTCCGTCGCCCCCGCGTCCGATCGGCCCGATGGCGAAGGCAGCAGCTGGACATCCTCGCTGATGTCCATGCTGTCTACCAAAGCCACCACCGAGAAGAAAGGCGCTCCATACCTCGTTATCTTTGCATACGTCACGGCGGAGGGGAGCAAGTGGTATCTGAAGGAATGGACCCCGGAGCACCTCTACCAGAAGAGCAAGGAGAATGGGGGGTTTGAGCTTTCCTGGGCGGAGGGACAGATCAGCTGGGACGGCGGAGACATCATTCACTGGGAGCTTAATTACCCCGAGGTCAAATTCAACAGCTCAACCGGCCCGAATGCGAGCCTGAGCAGCCTGAGCTCTCGGCCCCTCCGGACCCCTTGGAACCCGTCCATTCCCTCCTCCACCCCAGCGGGCCTCCTAGCCGACCTCCCACTCCCTATTCAATGGCACGTCCACTCCACAGACTCCGCGTGCGACTTCACACTATCCCTCACTCCCTCCGGCTCGTCCGATCCCTCTCGCGAACCCCCACTCCACAACGCCGATCGATCGGGGATCGCCAACGTCCATTCGGAAAAGAACTGGGCACACTCCTTCCCCTCCGCCTATATCTGGCTACAAGCGCGAGACCACGCATCCTCCTCGGGTCTGTGCGTTGCGGGCGGGTCCCTCATACCCGGCGTCGAGGCGTTCCTTGTTGGCTACACATCCAAAACCGGCAGATTCATCTCCTTCAAACCCCCTACCTCCACATCAATATTCTCCGTCTCGCTCGGCCTCACATCGGATATTGCGTACCCACAGCGCAAGGCCGAGATTGACCTGCGGGGCTGGTTCACCCGGATCAGAATCATCGCCACGGCGCCAGAGGAGACGTTCTTTCCTCTCTCAGCACCACTCAATACGGGGCATAGCGAGGGGTATACGGTGCAGAGCTTTGGGGCCGCGGTGGAGGTCAAGGTGTATCAGAGGGGATGGATGGGAGGATGGATGGAGGTCAAGAGTGAGGGGGACAGGTGGACTGGAGGGAGCTTAGAGTTTGGTGGAGATTATTATAGGCCGCATACGGAGTAAGCGGATGTTCCAAAGAGCTGGGGTATGTGCACACTAAGGGAATGAGGTCGAGGGGACGAGATGTAGCTCCACGCATAGGTAGAGTAGTAGAGAGGAGATATCTCACGATAGACTGGTTGTATATAGAAGTATATCAGGTAGAAGCGAGATCTAGATATCATATCCTTTCTGGAGCAGTATACACACCTGAGTATAGCACAAGTACCAAAAGATGCATCACCCATATCTTACAACTTGGACTCGAACTCCCAGTCCTCCTTGAGGTCCGTCTCGACCATCTTCTTGGTCGCATCCGAAACGGGGCCCAGGGGCGACCGCGCGATCCCACCCATGCCCTTCTCGACGAAGTGGTCCAAAGCGTACTTGGTACCCTGGACACCGGCCTTCACGATGATGAAGTCTGAGCGTGCGACTATCGTCAGCTATGTTCCAGCACCATCACTCACTTCTGTCCTGGAGAGACATGGCCTCGGTAAGAGCAGCGGCATCGCCCTTGAGACCCTTGACTGCCTGGTCGTAGAGCTTCCGGATGGTCTTGGGGAAGATGTTTCCGGTACCGGTGATGCATCCAGTGTGGCGGGACACGAGGGCGGGGAGGAGGGACTCGGAGAATCCGGGAAGGATGGCAAAGCCGGCCTCGGAGACCGCCTGGAGACGAGACCCATGGGTCTTGAGGTATTGCTCCGATTGCACGTGTACGGCGAGACGGTGACCCTTGCCGATCATGGCGCAGGTGAGCTTGACACCGAAGCAGTTCTTGTGCTCGGCAAGCTCCATGAGCTCGTCCGAGTTCAGGTCGATACCAGAGGCGGCGCCGCTGTCGTCAGCTAGATTGGAAGGGGATACTTACGGGAAGTTGTAGATCATGACGGGAATGGGGCTCTTGTCCATGACTTTCTTGAAGAAGTCGACAATGGCAACACGGTCACGGCCCATGGCGAAGGCGAAGTAACCTGCGGATCAGCACAAAGCCATCGAGTCATCGTGTCAATCCGGACTTACCAGGGCAGATGACTATCGAGTGGGTCGCGCCCTCCTCGGCAGCATCTTGCGTGAGCTCGACGGTGGTGGCGGCTGATCCACCGCCGGTTCCGACAAGCAGGGGCTCGTCCTTGAACCCAGCGTCGTCCAAAGCCTTGCGACCGGTCTTGACGACCGAGCGGCGCTCCTCGCGAGACAAGTGGGAAGCTGAGATCAGCCCTGTACGTAGCTCAAGACTCACCCTCTCCGTTGGTCCCCAAGAGAACGATGCCCATCTTGGCCTTCGCGAGCCTGACGACCTGCTTGGCGAGCGCCTCGTGGTCGATGCTCTCGTCAGCGCGGAAGGGGGTGGTGAGGGGGACCGAAGGGCCGTTTGCCCAGACTGCTTTGGAGTTCGCCATTTTGTTTGAGTGAGGGTGGTATATAGATGAGGGGATTGCAAGTGTGATGGATGGGAGAATGAAGGTGAATGTCAAGGTGGAAGTCGCGCTTTTGTGGATGGGGGAGCAGAAAGGAAAGCAGAGAAGAAGCTGCGCCGGAAACTCTCCGTGGCGGGCCGGTAAGCCGGCGCGGTAACTCACGGCCCGGTCTCGGCTGGCCCAGTAAACGCGTGACGTGGAATATTAGACCGAGCGGTATCAGTTGCTAATCTTATCAGTCAGACAGTAATCTTTACGGCACCCTTCCGAGCGAGCATCAAGAGTAGCACAGCAGCGGCCCAAGACACACGCAAAGCTGAGCCTCAGTATGACCGCATCAGGAGACTCGCCGGGACGTACGGCAACGCGTGCCTCACAACGGAGAGCACGGACTGGTACTGTGGCGTGAGTATCTGTTTTCACCATCAACCATGAAGTAAGCGCCTCAGTATTTGTCGAGTGCTCCACAACTGACTCCACCTAGCTCGCCGCGTAAGTCTGGTGGACATGAAGCGCGCTGCGGTCTACGTGCAGACAAGCTATTGCGAGGTGGATCACGCATGATACCGCCCAATTGGTAGCGATGTGCTCCCTTCGTCCGCTTAGCGGTAGGCGAGAAGTTGGTGCGGAAGCGGATATGAGCCAGCTGTGCTGCACGGGTTTGTCAGGTCACACATATGTCTGGGTCGCTCGGGCACACGTACGTCACGCAGATTCGATCTCTACCGGCAGAGTACTAATTGAGAGGCAGAACAGGCAGCTTGAATCCACCTCGCGCGCTTGGGCCGCATGCCAGGTTAGTCACTCAGTAAGTCCTGCTCATGCTCTGGGCTGTTCTTCAGCCTAGTGTCTGGCCGATTGGTACGATCGAGATCCAAGGGCGAGAGAGATCAGTAGATAAAGCGGGCACCCAGAGCGCCCGCGAAGCTTACTATTCGTACAGCTCGATTGGGGTTTCGACCCCGTTCTGCGCAAGCGCCAACTCGAACGTCCCTGTGCATATGCCTCAATGCGCCACACACGCGCGACACCGAGTCCAGTCCTCACCACAGTCCAAGCATACGACAGCTGTGTCGGACAGAGTCGTTCCGCTCCACCCATTGCACAGCCACTCCGGCGGCCGCGGATGACCTGCCGAGGTGTGCTTCGAGTGCTGCCGATGCGCCTGATCTAGGGTCCACAATAGCTTCCACTATATCTGCCAATATATAGCTTTCATCAAATGTCGCACTTCGGATCCAGTCACGGCTCCGAGATTGCGATCGGGTCGGGGCAAGAGGGGGCCCGGGGCCGTGCGCAAAGTAATGTTAGTCACCTCGGCGCTTAGACCCAATGACGAAAGCATCAGAGTGCGCTAGTGACTCATCCCTCTCAACATGACGGCATGGCTCCCATGATGCATGAACCGTGACCGTCACACGTCTGAAACTCGTGGGAACAGCCCTGACAGCCCTGAATTCATTAAGCATTGGTGAATCTCTGCATTCTACAGTCGTTCTACAGTGTTTTACAGATGCTAGTCACCCTAGTCACTGCTCGACTCTTGGTATATGTGCTCATCTCCCTGACGGTCCACAGGAATGTTTCACGTGTACTAGACTGCTTTTCACTGGTACTGACCCCATTCCTCTCGATGAGCGACCTTAGCGCGCAAGCGTCATACATGCCCCTTCGTCGGGTGAAAGCCCCACCAAATGATTTGGAGTGATTGTCCTCCTTTCAGACGTCCTGTATGAGTCTGTATACGCTAACCTTCGCACTCGATCACGTCCACTGACAAGCGTCGATTGATTGGAGTGCTAGTCGTGATCTCATGGCTCGCGGGTGGCGCCCAGCAAGACGACCTGTGAGATATATAAGGCGGTTCCGCTCGCCCACTTCTTCCACAACTCGACAAGTATCACCTTCACAACTCCACCACTACCACTACCACCACCACACTGAACAACACCATCCAGAATGTTCTCCTTCACCACCCTCGTCGCTGTCTTGTCCATCCTCGGCGCCTCGACCGCTGCCCCGGTCCCCGGCTCCCTCGGTACCATCCTCGACCCCACTCTCGAAGGTCTTCAGCCTACCGTTGCTGGACTCGGCCTCCCCGTCCTCGTCCCCACCGTCGCTGGTCTCCAGGGTACCGTCGACGTCCTGAAGAGGCACATTGAGCTGTAGGTTTGCATCTCACTGTCAAGAGCGCAGCTGACAATCAGCCTCGAGCGCGAGCCTGGTTCCCTCGGCACCATCCTCGACCCGACCCTCACTGGCCTCCAACCCACTGTCGCTGGTCTCGGCCTCGGTGTCCTCAACCCTACCGTCGAGGGTCTCAAGGGCACCGTGGATGTCGCTAAGCGCGGCGAGCTCGGCACCCTCCTCAACCCTACCCTTGAGGGACTTCAGCCTACCGTCGCTGGTATCGGTCTTCCCGTTCTCAACCCCACCGTCGCTGGCCTGCAGGGCACCGTCGATGTCTTGAAGAGGCACATTGAGCTGTAAGTCAAGCTTTGACACAATGTCTCTTCTCCGCTGATCATCAGCCTCGAGCGTGAGCCAGGATCCCTCGGCACCATCCTCGACCCCACCCTCACTGGTCTTCAGCCTACCGTCGCCGGTCTCGGTCTCGGTGTCCTCAACCCCACAGTGGCCGGCCTCAAGGGTACCGTCGACGTCGCCAAGCGCCAGGCCCTCGGCGAGACCCTCGACCCCCTCCTCACCGGTCTCCAGCCCACTGTCGCCGGTCTTGGTCTCGGTGTCCTTAATCCTACCGTCGCTGGCCTCAAGGGCACTGTCGACGTCGCCAAGCGCGGCGAGCTTGGTACGCTTCTCGACCCTACTCTCGAGGGTCTCCAGCCCACCGTTGCTGGCCTCGGTCTCCCCGTCCTTAACCCCACTGTCGCTGGTCTCCAGGGTACCGTCGACGTGTTGAAGCGTCACATCGAGATGTAAGTGCTATCTGCTGTCTGCTCGCCTCATCAGGAATATCAGCTGATCTTCAGGCTTGAGCGTGAGCCCGGATCCCTCGGCACTATCCTCGAACCCACTCTTACCGGTCTCCAGCCCACCGTCGCAGGCCTTGGTCTTGGTGTCCTCAACCCCACTGTCGCTGGCCTCAAGGGCACCGTCGACGTTGCCAAGCGTGGCGAGCTCGGCACCATCCTCGACCCCACTCTCGAGGGTCTTCAGCCCACCGTCGCCGGCCTCGGCCTTCCCGTCCTCGTCCCCACAGTTGCCGGTCTCCAGGGCACTGTCGACACCCTCTGATTAGCTTTGCGGCACTCTGGACGCAAGGTCAGTCTTGTGGGTGGAAAATGTATCGAAACTAGAATAGAAGGGGAACATGTATAGTAGCTAGAAAAGGGAATCATCCGGTATGGTCACCCAAAATGACGAATTTGAACTGTTTATGCTCTCTTCTCAGCCGTCTCCGAGCACATCTTGCACTTCGCAGCGTCCTGGTCAGTATGTGATCGATGTGATCAGCTTGTGATATGAGCAATTGATGCATGTCATCTCGGCCCTTCGGTGCAACCGCGGGAGCAGAAGATGCTGCCAACTGACTCCCGCCAAATACCGATAACCGGGCCATGTTGATATCGTGTCTGCCCCTTGTCCACCCAAATCAAGTGCTAGGTGACTGCCAGACGCGCCGCTCCTCTGGCTCAATAAGCCAGACCATCACTCAAGCCGACGAGCGCGAACCCGGTCCCTCGGGCGACCGACGCCTTGTCGAGCTTACAGCGCACCGGTCTGCCGGGCACCGGACCACCCTTTCACTCCGCACCTCCTGATCGTCCTTTCTTCCCTTCCTCCTCATTGCGGCAGTGTCTGTCAAAGCGATCGCTCTCAAATTCAGAGGCTAAACGGTAACCTTACCCCTCGGCTGTCTCTCACTTGACATCGACGCAAACATGTCGTTGCCCAATATACCATCGCGACTTTCTCCTCCGGCCGGGACGAGTTTGAGCGCGCTCCTCAACTCCGCTTCGGAGACGTTCGACAACTCGGCCACGACCATATCGGAGGAAGGGCGGGATGAAGATGAGGATAGCAAGCGGGATCTGGGAAAGAGGGCCGAGGCGCCCAAGCGGGGATATCGGGCGTGCGTCCATTGTCGTCTCCGCAAGGCCAAGTGTGACCTTGGGGATGTGAATGCGCCGAGCGAGCCGCCTTGCACGCGTTGCAGGAGGGAACAGAGGAACTGCGTCTTTCTGCCTAGCGTGAGTCCAGGCAATCACTGAGATTGACGAGCAGAAGAGGAGGCGGAAGACCAATACGGATGCGGAGCAGTCGCCCGAGCTATCTGTTGCTGCTGCTGCCGCAGCGGCAGCGAGCATGTCTACGCCCCGCCATCAGCCGCAGCCTCTGGCGCAGACCCCTCAGTCAGCAGGCGCAGGACCATCGCATCCTCCGGCTAGCTGGCAGGTGCCCCTACAGACGGCCAACCAGACCTTTCAGGTACGTCCACCCTTCGAGCAAGCTGACAAGTAGGGCTGGCCAGAATCCATCTCTACCTCTATCTTCCGCGATCCCATCCCAGCCTTTTCTTACCCCAATCCCCCGCAGACATCTACTACCTACCCCTCCGTACCGCCTCCTACGGCACCGGTCGAGCTCCGCCAATACCCCGACTTCCCCCCTACCGATAACCAGACCGGCGCCACTCCCGCATCTATGGATTCTACCTCCACTTCGGCGCTCTCTCCCGCCGCTCGCGCCAAGCGAAGGCAGACCAACAATCCAGATGCCACGCGCCGGATCGTCGTGGCTAATTTCTCGAATGAGACGGACGCGCTGGAGATCTTGGCGGACGCAGCTACGGATGGGGAGGAGAAGGAGCGGCTCGCAAACGAGGAGGACTCGAGAGCTCGGCGCGTTCAGTTCAAGGACGAGGCGGATATCTCGGACTTCCTTTTGGTCCAGCAAGGGATCATCTCCGAGGCGGTACTATGGGCGCTAGTCCAGCTCTACTTTCTCCACTATCACGCCGTCCTTCCCATCATCCAGACTCCTCGGATACCACGCGACCCCCAATCCCTCGCTCGGTACGCCGCGGAAGACCCCTTCGTCCTCTCGTGCATCGTCGTCATCTCCTCGGCGCACCATGAAGACCTATCCATTCGGCAGATCCACGACAAGGTCTGGCGTCTCATCCGGGAGACACTCGCGGACTTTACCTTCGGCGGTGTCGAAGCTAGCGTCGGACTCGTCGAGGGTATGCTCCTTCTTGCCGAGTTTCTGCCCAAGGAGCCCAGGACGTCGGCGGTGTTGCTCAAGGGCAAGTCGGAGGGCGGATTGCACGGGACGGAGAATCGGCGTGGATGGGCGATGACCGGTCTGGCTATTCGCGCGGCGTACGGGCTGCAGCTGGATCAAGCGGCGCTCGAAACGCAGCCTCGGACGCTAGAGCAGGAACGGGCCAGACTTGTCTGGACGTGGTGTTACCTCTACGACCGGACGATCGGCCTTCGAACCGGACTGGCCTTCTGGTCGCGCGGACCCAGCATCTGCTTTTCGGGCTACTCGCATATCAGTCAAACGGGAGAAACGGCCGCTCGGGTCAACTTCCCCAGTATGCTTTCGCCGACGCCGGCCGAGTTCTATGATGAGCCATTAGAGGGGACGGGAGCCGGCGCCGACTCTGCCAGTCTGATCCAGGCGCTCATGGAGTTGACGCAGATCATGACGAATGCGCATGATACGCTATATCCCAACAAGTCGAGGACGGATGATCTGGTCAGGCAGGGAGGGTACTTCAGGGTGAGTGCGAGCTGGGGCTGGGCTGATGATAGTTTCTTGATTCGTTCCGCCGAGCACTGGAGTCTTTCAAAGCGGTCTGGCAAGCCAAGACGTGGGAAAATCAGAGCCTCAAGGAGCTCACTTGGTGCACATACGAGATGGTCCGGCTGTATGTGTCCAGCTTTGCATTCCAGGCGCATGTCCAGCGAGCGTGGACGAGGGCGGAGGGGACGACTACCGGTGTTCAGCTTTTCCCAAGAGGTACGTGTCCGGAATGGACATTGCTGACCTCAGGCTCTGCCACCTCTCCTGACGCGCTATACATTTACGCTTCGGTCGATGCGGCGAATGAGATACTCTCCATCTGTCTCCGCCTGTCGAAGCTCGGCGTCCTGCGCTATCTCCCGAGTCGCTACCTCACCAACTTTGTCTTTGGCGGTGTCTTTTCCCTGAAGGCGGGTTACTCGGGCGCAGTTGGTCGGACCGAGAATGCAAAGTAGGTCCGCTTCGTGATGAAGCTGACAACAGAACCCGAGAACTGGTCGACAAAGTCTGCGCGGCTCTTGTGCTCGCGTCCCCAGACAGGGAACACCCTGCCTCGCGGTACGGTCAGATGCTCCGCCTCCTCTCCAAGAAGCTCGAGCAGCTGTCAGACCAAAGCGTGAGTCTCAGCTTCAATTGAAGACACCCCACAAGTATACCATACCAACTGTCAGGCCGTCCCATCCCGCTTCCCCAGTCCCGACCTCCAATCTCAACCCAAAGAGGAGTCATGGCAAGACCTCCTGGCGAATCCGTCGTTCCGCTCTCTCGCTGGCGCCAGTACGGACGGGCCGGGCTTGATGGCATCGGGACTGGCGCACTCGGGTTTGACACCGCCCCAGACGGGATTGGAGGGATTGTTTGACGTGGACGTGGATGTCAACTTCAATTTGGATGGGTTCTGGGATGACTTTACGCTGGCGGAGGGAGGAGGGTTCCCGTTCAGATGATGTAGGAATATGGAATTGGAGAACGTCTTGAGTGTACGTAGTTGTATGCCCTCTGCTATCAATATTATTGAGGTCTGAAAAGGAGGCGATCGTGGGTCCCTGCTGGGTCCCTGGGACATGGGCAATATTGAATTAGTACCGTCTCGGAGAATAGACATCTGGTGGCTGATTAGAGTAGCACCCGTTCCGGCTATGGACGAATGCACGAAAAGCTCTATACAGTTTGAAAATGGTCTTTTTGGTGTCGGTGAAGGTCTGGGATAAGTGAATTTCTACCCTCTGATATGACTGAGCGTCGTGAGAGGTCGTGCAGTCAGACGCAGCGAGCTCGCCGTTGCCATAACTGCCAAGCGGATCTCTCCTCATCGAGCGCCAAAATCTGAAACGTCAGGGACATACGCGTCATGCCGTAACTTTAAATCTCCTTGCTTTGTGCCTGAAACATTCACCGCCACCCAAACTGTCAACAATCTGCTTTGGCCTCCCTCGTGGCTTGGCAAATCTCCCCTTTGTCCTTGTCACTCCCCCCTTCGCTTTCAAAGGATTCGCTTTGTTCTACTTGTAACACTCTCTCACATGTCCACGACCCCACGACTGCGTTGATCGCTATCCCCACACACTCATTTTTCGTTCGTTTGACATCTACACCTCGCCATGTTGGCATCTTCGATTTTGCTCCTCCCGCTCTCGTGCGCGGCCTTTGTCGTCCCCAGAGGACCCCACCGCAACAAGCGTCAAACAATCAGCTCGGATATTATCGACTCTATCAAAGCGAACGTCATTGACGCGCATGATATCCTCCCCTCGGCCGCGGTCCATTCCGTCGCCCTTCTCACTTCTCCGTGGTCACCAGACTACTCGGGGTACCGGTATAATCACCCCTCGGTCTCCCTCTCCTCGGTCTCGCCGGCCCTCACCATCAATTCCGACGCATACACCAAACTCACTCGGCTACTTCCAAAGGTCCTCACCAATGCTGTCGCCATCACGGACAAATCGTGGGAACTCGGCGCGCTCGTCCAATCCCTACTCGAGGTGTACAACCCAGAGCTGACGGCGTTCGGGTACGATGCGTCATCGTTCGCCGTCAGCATCCCTTGGGATGCGATGAAGGTGGCGATCTCGTCCCTGTACGCGGTGGACTGGTCGGGAGCGCCCAGCGACTCCAAGACCACGGGGGATATCGGCCGGTTCCTCGACTGGTCTTCCCCCACCCCACTCCAACCTCGTCCACTCGTCGGCGGAGACGGAGCGCTCGGCGATCCAGCCGCGCTCGGACCTAGCACCTATCTCCTCGCGCAATACGCTGGGCGAGAGGACGTGCGGCGTCTCCTCAGCATGCGCTCAAAGGAGGACTATGCATGGGCGGTGGGGAATCAGATGGCGTATCTGAGCAATGGGATAAAGAGCTCGAACGGGACTATCTCGCAGCGCGAGGGTCATTTCGAGCTCTGGGCGGATATGGGGTACATGATCCCGCCTCTTCCAGCTTGTGAGTTACCTTTGCCCATCCTTTAGCTTTCGCTCATTGTAGACATCGGACTTGCGACCGACAACATCGACCAGATCCGAAGCGGTCTCAACCAGTGGTCGCTCGAGGCCTCGGCGCTCCTCGACCCCAACGATCACCTCTTCCGCCATGTTCACTACTGGGACTCGCGGTACTGGGCCACCGGGCAAGCCTGGATGCTGGGTGGAGCTATGCGAGTGGTACGTCCACATCCTAGACTTTGCTGACTCCAGATCGCTAGTGCACACACAGCTGGTTTCGCCACTCAGCTCGCAGACCAGATCGCGCCTATCGAGGAAAAGATGGCCCAAGTCTTCTACGCGATCTTCGGCAAGCTAGACGTGGGTGCTGAGTCTCCAACTCTGACCCCGCTGACGTCCAGTCCCACAATCTCGTGCCCAACTACATGAATGAACCCAATCCCGAGCTCTCGCACGGTGATACCGCCGGAACAGCCCTCATCATCGCCGCCTTCTACCGCTACTACCTCCTCTACCCCTCCCGGATCAACCAATGGGCGCTGGACCAGGCCGACAAGGCGTTCAAGGGCGTCGTCGACAAGATTGACGAGTCGGGCTGGGTGACCCAGGTGGTGGACCCGGATGGAACCAATGGGTTCTTGGTGTATATCAATCTGGCGACGCCGATGCAGAGTCCAGAGGCGCAGGCGTTCAGCGGGATGATGTGGGCCGCGAGGACCGCCGCGGGGGTATAGGAGGGAGGAATGTTGCGGATGGAGAGAGGAGATTATCTATAGTCAGATCTAGCTAGAATTACATGCAGGACACTCTTGATGGGTATGTACAACAAAATCGTAAGTATGGGCATGTACCTAGCAAGGTAGTGTAAAAGGCATGACTTGTCGTCCTCTCCCCCCTCTCCGCCTCAAGTTATCTCCCTAGCACCTCCACCTCCAAGCTGCAACATCAATCACTCCTCCTCGATCACTTCCGCCGGTTTGGCCCAACTACCCACTCCCCAGCCCGGCGACTTTCCCTTCCCCTTGTCCATCCTGCTCTTCTTCCCCTGGCCCACTGGCGTCTCCGGCTCCTGCTTGTCCGCCACACTGCTCTTGATCATGCTCCGCCTGAACGCCGCCTCCACCTTGCTCTTCACCGACCCAAACACGTCGCCCAGCTTGCGCAGAGGCGATTTCGGCGCCTCCTTGCCGCGAAGTTTCTGGATTGTCGGGAGGATTGCTGGCGTGATGGGCCCGTTGCCGATGGTGGAGGGACCAGGACCGCTACCGCTGGCGCTTCCGCTTCCGCTGGCGCTAGCGCCGAGCCGGGGCATACTGGCGAGCCAGTCGGGAACACTGCGATTGTCGAGCGTGGATTGGGAGGTGGAGAAGTGCGAGGGGGTCTGCATGCCGCCCAAGCTTTGCCCGGGGGAGAACTCATCCAGGATCCCGCCGCGGAGCTGGACGCGCGGCGTCCTCGCAAAGGCCTTGAACGTCTGCTTCTTGAGTGACTTGGCAGGCGGGACGGATGGTCCTGCCACCTGCTGTCCGCCGTCCGAGACGTCCGTGTCCGACCCATTATCGATATCCATATCTGACAGCAGATCAGAGTGGACCGACATTGCGCGACGGGGCGTCGGCTCCCCGTAGTCCAGCGCAACGTCCAGGTCGTTGCCTGGTTGATCGCGCTGCCGAGCCGACAGAGCCTGTGGGGTCTGATGGTGTCGTCCCTTGGTGGGATGAGTACTCCAGTGGGATGTAGGATCATTATGCTGCTGAGCGAGGGGATGGGGACGCCTATTGGACGCCTGCTTCTGCTTTTTGACGGTGGAGGGGGTTTGATTTTGGGACCCCGTCGTGGCTGCCCTCATAGCTCGTCGCTGAGACTTTGTGATGTGGGTTGAGGGCAGCTCGGCCGGCGCGGGGTTATCCGGGCGGACCGGGAGTAAGGATCGATCGACGGGAGCAGGCCGGCCTGGACGAGCGGGAAGTGGGTGCTGGAGGATATGCTGGCCAGCGGGGGAGAGGTATAGCTCGCCCGCGATGGTATGAACGGTCCCAGGGGGTACTGGACAGTCCTCGATGGGCAGCACGGGGGATGCTGGCCTCCAGAACCGCCGTCCGGACCCGGGGCGAGGCCTGTTGTCGTACTTGAGAGGCGGAGTGTCAACAAAGACCGTGTCCACCTTGGACGGCGTGGCGCCCGACCTAGGTTGAGACCTGTTGCCGAACTGGAGAGGCGGAGTATCCAAGAAGACCGTGTCCACCTTGGCCGGCGTGACGTCAACAAAGACAGCACCGACCTTGGACGGCGTGACGTCGATGAAGACCGATGGGGTGTTGCCTCGCCTTCGGGACGGTCCAGCGGCGGCAGCGACGGGAATCGGGAGCGATGGACGCCGATCGGCCTCGAGCGGTTCGGCCGTAACGGGGACCGGGACCGGCTGACTCTTCTCCGCCTTGGGGGGCTTCTCGACCAGGTGGAGCTCCTTCCACTCCGTCTCGCTCATGTACACCACCGAGTCCGAGTCCGAGCCATCCTCATCGTTCATGCTACACTCCTCCGCCATGACGTCGTCGTCATCGTCCAACGTGAGGTCGATCACCGTGTTGTCCACCCGCGCCGATGCCTTGACCGGCTGGGGTTGGGGGAATTGGATCCGCAATGGCGCACGATGTAACGGTGGCGGCGACCTGAGCGGGGTCCGATCCCTCTTCCTCCCGTGCACCCCTCCGCCCACGATGTACTGCTTCGACACCCCCCTCGGGGGCTGCTCCAGCAGCATCCGCTTCCTCTTTGCTGCATGACCGACGGGTGGAACCCGCGCAAACTCCCTCCGCCCGCTTTGCCACGCCGCGATGATGGGGAAGACCTCCGGCGAGAAAATTTGACGGATGACTTGCCGGACGTGGGCTTTGCCCATGTCGTTGGATTCTCGCCAGAGCGCCCCGAAGTACGCCTCAAAGACGTCGGCGTATCCCTTCTGAGGAAGATTCCGCCGGTATCGGTCGTCGACCATATCGTACGCCATGGCCAGGTAGCAGAAGACGACATTGGTATTGAGGCGATCCGAGAGGTTCTTGACGGTCAGGACATCCTGTAGCGCCGGAGTTGAACTTACGGCGATGTGTCCAGCCCTTCCCACCATTGACAACTCCTGCAACCGCTCAATGATCACCGTCTTCAACAACGTATCCCCCAGCAGCGCCAACTCTATCACGTTCGGGACGATATTGACATAGTAGGTGGGATCTCGCGCGGCTGCGTTGAGTCGAGGATCGAGGATACGGGGGAGAGGAGGGAGGCGAGTGATATCGAATGCGGTGTGAAGGGGGATGTAATTTCGCGGGACGATATCGGGGGAGATGTGGGCGGCGAAGATGTGGGTCAGGGGGTGATGCAGGAGCTGCATTCTAGGAAGAAGAAAAGGGGAGAGAGGGGAAGAAGGAATGAGGGGAATCAAGATGGATGGGAGACAGATGTAGAAAGGTTGAGTGAGATCGGCTTGAGATTTCGGCTTGGGACGGGGATGTTTCAGCCGAAATGAGGAATGTGGCGGTGTGGCACTCGGCCCTTTTAACTTTTTAGGTGATCCGCGGGCGACTTGGGAGAGACGGCTAAAAGACGCCGTCCCACGAGCAAGCCCTGCTTTGACTCAATATATGATGATACTCCTGACAATCCAGTCATCTATACACATCTCATACATCTGTGGTAGCTGCAGAATTTCAAACCGCACGAGAAAGGAATTTCCTGTCAGCCATCCTGAATCCACTGTCATCCTTCACTCCGACTTGTCCTGATCCTGCGATTTTTGCTCCTCCCTCCCTGATTGCTGGTGGAGTGGTTTCTCTCCTGCATGGGTTCCTTCACCGGTAGGAGCCTCTTCTCCATTGCGTCTCTTTGCCCACGCAACGAAAATGTCTCGCCTTGTAGGGTTGCTGTCGACCTTGAAGTTGAGCTTCGCAGATTCGTCAGAGTTGAGCTTTGTCATAATCTTGTCCGAAAGCTCCTTCGGGTAGAAAGGTGCTTCGAGCTTTTCAACGGCGGTGTCCACGTGATCATGCAGCCCCAGCGCGCGGATGGCTTTGGCCAGATTCTTTCCTTGAGCGGGGAACAGGTTGGACACACAGGTCAGAAGTGCAGAGTCTCTCTGGTCGAGGTTCTGCGGGGCTTCGTCAGGCATGTAAGAGTATGCGTCTTCGGCGACACGAGCGTAGACCTCCCGTACCCGTGCCCACCTTTCAGTCAGAGCCTGGCGGTCTTTCGCGTTGTCGACCTCCCCACGCGATCCGAGAACCAGCGCTCGGTCGATGAGGAGGCTTTCGATGAAGGCGGTATCCGCCCGCAGGCTGGGCGTACAGTACCTGAGGCGCTTGGGAAAACTGTCTTCTCAGCCTACGAGTCAGCTCATAAGCTACAGCAATGGAGATTAAGTTACTCTCGCCCGGGTCCTCTTTGCTGAGCATGTCCTTGGCAGCTTCGTACGCCAGTTTCTTCAAAGGCCAGTCTCCAAACGTACCACCCGACAGCGGAGTGCCATCGCGCAGGAAGCTTGAGATGTCGGCTTCGACCTCGGTGGCGAGGATTCCGAACGGAAGCGGCCTCGCAGTGTACAAGCAATGGAGCGCTTGATCAAGAGCGATGTTCATGTCTCTCCCGGGTTCTGAGAGGTCCGTACGGAGCTCGGCAATCATGGCAGACTTCTCTTGAAACTTGGTCGCCGCATGGTCGAGGGCTGCCTTGACGACAGGATGTCCGACCGCTGAGGATATGACTCGCATGCCATGCAAAGCAGAAAGCTTCCTGCGGGTGTCGACTGTTTCGAAGTCCGGCTGACTCACCATCCAATTCAGACACTCGTCGATTGACTGGGATCCCTGCGATTCTCGAAATTCGACAAAGGCAGCCTTGGCTGCCAGAAGGGTCTTCAGCGCCCTGTCACTCACCAGCTTGTCGACTCCGTAAGACATCTCATCGAGACTCGATGCGATGGAAACGGGAAGCCACTCCAGGTCCTGCGTCCGCATGAGGCCATAGAACCGAGTATCCGGATCGAGGCCGAGGTCGCGAGCCGCATGAATCTGGGCTGTCGCACGGCGAGTCACCTCAGAGATTCGTGGATCTCCAATCGTTTTGAGTTCGTGGAGGAGTTGCTGCATGGACTGCGGTCCTGGTGAAGTCGAGGAGCTCATGGTGTTCGATCTGTCGTATGCTGTATGATGTTGGGTATGAGCTGTATGTGAGGATGATAAGAGGGCGGTGGCCGATGGCGTGGCCCTCTTCGCCTCGGTCGGACACCGTCCAGAAACTCCCCCCATCCCTGACTCCTTTGACAAGCCCCTGAGACAGATTGTCCTTCGGGCTCTGCACAAGGGGTAGCGTCACTCTCAGACAATCTGGGGCACTCGCCCCCAGCCTGAAGAAGGCGCCAGAACATTCCATGAGACCTCGACTAGCGGATTAGTGCTCAGATCAGACTGTCTGGCGGGCTCAGCGCTCAGAATGTCCTCGGTCAGCCGGTCGTGGTCAGTACATCACAGCTTATGACACAATGCCTGTCGGTCTCAAGGGTCCGCCCGAAAGCTCTTGCCCTGTGAGATCTCCGCGGCTGAGCGTTCCTTGGCATCCGAGAGTCAGGCCGGTCAGGTCGTCTGTGTATCGCGCGAAGTTAACACGACAATGAAGCCGTCGCACAACCTGCCAACCAGTTCTAGATCTGATATCACATACCCTCCGCTCCCTCTGGCATCTCGTCGTCTACGTCAGGTATCGTATATACCGGCTCCTCAAAGAGTCCATTCTCGCCCTTAAAGCTGTCTCATCAGCCCAGCTCCATCCCCTCACTCTCCTTGCCCCAACAGAACGGACAAAGGTACATACCTCACAAACACCCTCTTCCACCTCTTCCACCCCAGGCTCTGTATACTCCCCCCTGATCCCGCCTCATCATCCTCCAGATCCCGCATTCCCTCTGCACCCTCCACAGTGCGCTCTTCAAAGAGCTTTATATCGGCCGCTGAGGACGGCGGGAAGGGGAGATCGGCTGATAAGGGTTTGAGAGCGGGGAGGAGTTGGGCTTTGAGGGCTGCTATTGTTCTGCGAGGTCAGCTGCAGGACTGTATCATCTAGAGTCGGCGAGAGGATGCGAAGAGGAGAAGGAGGTCGGATGGAACAGCGAGGTAGAAGAGGAAACTTGCGTTGATCCGGGAACGCTGAGGAGGACGGCTGAGCGATAGAAGTGGAACGTGATGTGGTGGACATCCATCTTTTTGGGCGGCTGCGGAGGTCAGCAGCTGATTCTCGCCCAATACCATGAGGATACCGGAGACTGACCATCTTGTTGGCAGTAGTGCTCTCGAGCCTTGATGTATCGCTTGGTAAATTGGAGAAAGGAGATGCAAGGACAAGAGATAGCAGCCAACGATCTGGTGAGTTGGTCGCGCGTCGCCCGGATCCGTCTCTCCACTACCCATCATGCTTCGACCCACCCTACTCTATCCCTAGACACCCCACATCACGCTCATGGCACTCTCTGGAAACAGCCTGTACAATGGCGACAGCTACAGTGAGCGGCACCGGGTCGTCCGCGTCCACCGGGAGGAACGCGAATGCCGCCGGACCCAGTCGGCGCTCTCCCGCTTCCCCTTCAGCTCTCCGACCAGTAGAGCGCGAGCGCGATATCTGGGGCTTGGGCCTGTCCTCTGATCTTCCACCGACCCCTTCCCCTGCTCCGAGTCAGACACACTCCCGGCAGCCCTCCCTACTTCGCCGTCGACCCCTTATACCGACCAACGGAGATACTGGCGCCCAAGGCCAAGGACACCCGCTATATCGGACCGACTCTCCCCCGAGGCATAGCGAGGACAGCTATGTTGAGGTTCTGAGCGATGTGTCTCGCCCGAATCTCACGAGGCTGACTAGCGATCTGGAGAGAAGGGCGGGTAGCAGTAGAGGGAATGGAAGTGAGGAAGGGAGCCGGAAGGGGAGTTTGGACATGCTCCGGATGAGCACGAATGAAGCGCAGGGAGGTGGAGAGGTAGAGGTGTTGATACATCAGGTATGTCCGGTATGGATCGAGCTGATGAGAAGGTCCAGCCCAATGAGTCTCTAGCTGGAATAGCGCTCCTCTACGGGATAGATGTAAGTTGAGGTACTGCGACACCCGAGTGGAGCTGACACTACAGCTCGCAACCCTTCGCAAGACCAACAAGCTCTGGCCGTCCGATCCCGTCCATCTCCGTCGACACCTCTACGTCCCGCTCGAAGCGTGCAAGTGGAACAAGGCGAGCGAAACGCTCATACGCGGACCGGGGGAGGGGCAGGTCACGCTCGCTCCGAAGAACCCTGGGAACCGCAAGGGACGGGAGAGGGAGGTGACGCCGAATCTCATCGATCTGACCGATGACTCGGCAGAGATGGAGAAGGGACATCGGCGGGCTGTGTCTATGGCGGTAGCAACGCAATCGCCCTCCTTGTGGAAGCCACAGATGACGCGCTCGACGAGCGAGGCGGCGTTGTCGGGTGAGGACGTCGATCCTTGGAGCAGCTTCAGTCCCATTGCTTCAGCTCATTCGACCGGCGGATGGGGAGATACGCTAGACGAGCGACCTCCATCTCCTCCCTCGCTCCCACACATGGAACCAGCAGCAGGTCCACCTCACACTCGCACGGTCGATATAGTTCGTATCCCATCTTCACAGCTCCGCTTCTTCCCAAAACCCCCAAAACCTCCCGACTCTTCCCGCACCTCATTCGACTCGGGCCCTCGTCCCCCATCATCCCTCCGCCCAATCGTTCCCTCCTCCTCACCTCCTCTACCACCCCTATCCATCCAAAACGATCTGAACTTCTCACACGAGACCGCCCCATCCCGCAAATCCAGCCTCACAGCGAGCTCGGGCGGGTCCATGGTCCGCCTCCGCCCGCCCACATCAGCCCCTTCGAGCGGCACAGGTCTCGCGGACAAGCTGTCAAACTTCTTCTTCATCCCCCCTCCGCCGGCTGGAGGGCTATCGGTGCCCCCTCCCAGATCCCGTCCCAATCCGGCGCGGATATCGCTCGATTCGGCGCGGTCAAGCCCGAGAGGGAGCGTCAGGGGAAGCACGGCCGGCAGTCCCACTATAGAGGCTGCGCGCCCGGCGGAGGAGGTGGAGATGATGCTCAGGGACAGGAGAGGGAGTGCGGAGACGCTGAGAGTGAATGGAGGGAAGGGCAAGGGGAACGGGAATGGGGTGTCGGGTGATAGAAGGAAGCTAGATTAAGTTGTACATACTCATAGATCTGTTTTGGAGTAGCTAGATGATACAATGTCTAGGATATTACACTTGCAGCCCGGACTTCAGAACAGCCACCGTGGGTTCAGCATCACGCACGCACTACGCAGTGTCCATCCGCTCGGCCTCTTCTGGTTCTGGTAAGACCGAGCTCTCTGGTTCGGGGAGGACCGAGCTATCCGCTGCTGGCGCAGGCGTCGGGGAGGACACAGTGATTTCCGTGACGGAGGTAGATGCGGTGGTGGTGGCGGGCACGCTGGCTAAAGATAATGCAGATAAGGCAGGAGCGTTGATTTTGAGCGGTTCTTTAAGCCGACTAAGGAGGACCGAGGTTGACTGACTATCAGCATGTTCCTTATTAAGACTTGGACCTAATACTTACTCTCGCATAGTCGGTCAACCAAGTCTCCGTCAAATCAAACTTGAGCTTGATCTCCTTCTTGGCCTTGATAAGGCTATCCCGGTCCTTGGTCAGAGCCGCGACGTCGACTTCCCGTCTGCGGAGCGTCAGCTTGATGAGGTCAGTGATGGCGACCATTAGCTTACTCTTCGATCTCCTTCAACTCCTCCTCTAATTGAGCGATGATCAAGGCGTAGTCGTACTCTTCTGATCCGACGTTGGCTGCTCGGTCAGCATTGACCCTCATGAAAAGTCAGGACACTCACGAAGACCCGACTTGACCTCCTCAGAAGCAGACTCGAGGAAGGCCTGTCTATCTGGTAATTCCGCACCCGTATATGCCGGCCTGCCTCATCAGCCCATCCTTCCGCTTTTATGCAGGGAATACGCACACGTATTCCAGACACCGCTCAATCTCCTCTCTTATCCGATTCCGCTCGTATTCCACCCCTCTCAGCACGGTATCCCTCCTATCCAGCTCCGCCCTCGATTCCGCCGCACCCACCCTTCCAGCATTCAATAGCGCGTGTGCGTCTCGGTTGATCTGACGCATCGCCGTTGCGATCATCATGGGCGGGACGACATTTTTGGATCCTGATGGATCTGCGAGGAGGGTGTCGAAGTGTGCGAGTAAGGTCGAGAGCGCGGGTAATGGCGAAGGAGGGAGAGGGGAGGGGAGAGGGAGGGTGACGAGGGGATCTGTTTGGTGTTGCGGCAGAATCTGACTTGGGAGGACCATTTTGGCTGGTAGTTCTGTTGGTCAGACTGTCTCTTGGTACAGCGGTTGTCCTTATATTATATGGTATGTAGATGAGACTCTATAGGCGAAGGACCAATGCAAGTTCTGCGACTTTTGGCTCAGTACAGCCGCCAGTGCGCGCACGGACTGTTTCTAATAAGAATAGTTTTCTAGTGCTCATTAGCTTTTCCATTTCTCATTAGCGGACCCAAACTGAAACCGGCCCCGGCTTCTCTTCTCGTAATCCGTTCCGGTCCCTCCGAAGGTTGGTCCACCCGATGCAACTCTTTCTTGTCTCAAACTGGCGATCACTTGGTATGACCCTCACAAGCTGCCTCTCCTCTCCCACCGATAGGCTGAGACAGATCAGAAAGTAGTAGTCCATGCAGTCCATCCAAAGAGCCATGTCGAAAGAAGCGCTCAGGATGCGTTCAGCCTCTTCCCTTCCTCTCCTCCCAAGCCTCTGCGCAAAGTCCACTGAGCACAGCAAAGCCAAAGCCAACTTCGAGCTTGGTGAGTACGACTTCAGCATCATCCTCATCCTCATCTCATCCTCTATCATCTCGGTCAGGCTGGTACTGACCCCTTCTCCGTAGAAATCTCGAGCCGGCTCTCGCCCCACACTCACTCAACATGCTCCTCTCCACCCTCCTCCTTACCCTCCCGTTCGTCCTCGCGCAGGCGCAGCAGGCACAACGGCCACCGGTCGGACCTCACCCGGCGCAGCTGCAGCATGACGAGCGGGACGTCGTCCGGCTTGACGAGCGCGGCATGCCCATCACGGCCACAACAACGATGTGGCATCTCGTGACCCAGACGGAGACTGTCTGGGTACAACCAACGGATCAGGCGGTATTTATACCTATCGCTCCGGGGTCTCAATCGTCGGTGCTCCTGTCACCGCCAGCGACGCATAGTGGTACGGCGAGCCACTCGGTTTCTCCCACCGGGACCGTACATGTCGATTCGGTCGCTCCGTCGCCTCACTCGTCGTCTCACTCTGCGAGCGGGGCGTCGGCATCCGCGTCATCGGTATCGCACACCGGATCCTCCCATTCGGTCACTGCCTCGTCTGCCGAGGCTTTGCCCACTGCCTCCGCTTCGCACACCCACGTCGCCTCAAGCTCAACGGACCAGAGCATCGTCGTCGAGTCTGCCCCACCTTCATCTCGGTCTACTACGCACTCATCCTCGCACTCTGCCAGCGCGACTGCTGTACCATCAGCTAGTCACTCGGCATCTGGTAGCTCCGCCTCATCCCACATGGGTGAGGCGTCGAGCTCGGTGTCTGTGCACGCCTCGGCCAGCTCAGGACATGCCAGCTCGAGTCACTCCGCTGCGTCGTCATCTGTCGTCGCGGAGAGCTCGTTGACTGAAGCGGCGGTCACCTCGACCCACTCGCATGCTTCTTCCACACATGCAGCCTCCTCAACTTCCCACTCATCCTCTCACTCGTCGTCTACGCGGACATCCAGTTCCTCTTCCGCTGAGGAAACCCTGACCGAGGCGGACATCCCTGTCCCCTCGCCCTCAAAGACGCACACCTCTACTTCTGCCTCGCCCTCTCCTTCTCCCTCTCCTTCCCCCTCTCCCTCGCCATCTCCATCTCCTTCGCCCTCTCCAGCACCATCCAATGGCCTCCCTCCCGTCCCCTCTCGAATCCTTGCGGGCTACTATCCCGACTGGTCCTCGTGGTACCTCGCCCCCGAGAATGTCGACTACAGCAGATTCGACATCCTCGACTTTGCATTCGCCATCCCTACCGAAGCCGGCGGGTTGGAGTTTACGCAATACGAGTCGTCGGATCTCCTCCACCGTTTGGTCAAGGCGGCGCACTCCCACGGAAAGCGGGTCAAGCTATCGGTCGGCGGATGGACGGGAAGCAAGTTCTTCTCCCCGATCTCGGCGGATCCGGCACGGCGCAAGGTGTTTGTCAAGTCGATGGTGGACGCGTATCACACGTACAACCTGGACGGGATTGATATTGACTGGGAGTGAGTAGATAATACCACAAGATGAGAATTAAGCTGATGTCTAGGTACCCCGGAGCTGGCGGTGCAGACGGAAACATTGTCTCTCCCCAAGACTCGGCCAACTACCTCCTCATGCTTCAAGATCTCCGAGCTGCCCTGCCGGACGGAGCGCTCATCACCCTCGCTACCCAAGTCTGGCCTTTTACCGGCTCGAACGGCTCCCCGTTGAGCAACGTCAAGGGCTTTGCGGCGGTGATTGACTGGATCTTGATCATGAACTACGATATTTGGGGCTGTGAGTACACTTTATTGCATCGAGACAATCCAGCTGATTCCCAGCCTCATCTACTCCCGGACCCAACGCCCCCCTCTCTGACGCATGCGGCAACTCCACGCAACCCCTCGCGAACGCCTACGCCTCCGTCTCGTCCTGGACCCAGGCCGGTCTCGACCCTTCCCAAATAACCATCGGCGTCCCGGCCTACGGCTATCTCCAGCAATCTTGGGCCACCTCCCTCCGTCAGCGGGACGTGCCCGACCAGGCGCCCGTGAATGCCAGCAACATGTGGCCGATGCGTGAGCGCCGGGCGATGGAGAAGCGGTTCACGACTGTTTCTTCGGGGTGGAGTACGACCGAGGGGCAGGTCATGTGGCATGATCTGGTCGGACAGGGTGCGCTGCAGAAGTCTTGGGATGGGAACTGGGTCGGTGCGGGTGGGTTTGAGCGGATATGGGACGAGTGCTCCAGTACTGTAAGCCCCGTTTCATTGATCTCTTTTGTGTGTAAACCTGTTAGCTGATGTAATAGCCCTTCCTCAAATCAACCCAGTCGGGCCAGATCGTGACATACGACGACCCGCAGTCCATGTCCCTCAAAGGCCAATTCGCAGCCCAGGCGGGTCTGAGAGGATGCAATGTCTTTAGCGTAGACGGGGACTGGACAAATGGGGAGTGGCCGTTGACGGATGCGGTCCGGTCGGGCTTGGGATTACACTAGGGATTTTGGAGATAGGGGTAGAGTATGTAATCTATGGACAATTGCAGTATAGCCTCTTGAGGTCTCGGCGCTCTGGGAGGAGCGTAGGACTCATCGCCAGGCTCAGGTCAGAGGGAGATACGAAGCGGCAGGGGCACACCAAGGCTTGTGCCACTTGCCACACATGACACACACACACCTCCACCGGGCACGTTCCTGGCCAAAAAGTCAGACTCGAGCCAAACACAAGCTCTTTCTCATCCCCATCTTGTCCATTCTAAAATCGCATTTGACCTGTATATAAGATGCCCCGCAACCTCGTAGTATTCGACTTTGACTGGTCGTTTGTCGACCAGGACACAGACCGCTGGGTATTTGAGGTGCTCTCGACCCCGCTCAGGCGGGTATTGCAGACGAGAAAGTCGGGCGGGTCGCAGTGTACCCCAGACGTTGTGTAGGTCATTCATTTCATGCGACTATACTCACGTCTCTGACTGGATGGGAGGTCATGAGAATTTGGGAGAGGAGATATGTAAGGAAGAGCTGATATGGCAGAAACGAGACCATGGCGGATCTCCATGCCGAGGGTTTCAAGAAGGAGCAAATCTTGGATGCTCTGCGGATGCTGCCCCTTGTGAGTGCTCCTATTCGTCTTCTAGGGTACAGGACCGGCACCTTAGGACGCTGTGGCTGACTGCGGTAGCATCCCGCAATGAAGCGGGCTGTGCTTGGCTTGAAGGAGCGCTTGGCAGACACGACCTTCCTCTGTCTCTCCAACTCGAACGAGATCTACATTGGGACTATCCTGGAGGTACGCTCCTGTCCTCGCCTCGCAGCTCGAAGATCCGGCAGACCTCGCGCTGACATGCTAGAAACACAGCCTCACCAATCTCTTCTCTGAAATAATAACCAACCCCGCCCACTGGGACGCCGAGCACCCCTCTCTCCTACACATCGGCCGCCGCCTGCCCGCTACGTCCCCGCCGCACGGCTGCAAAATTGGCTGCCTGGCCAACATGTGCAAAGGGGACGAGCTTGACGCATGGATGGCCGCGAATGGGGGATGGGAGGCATGGGACAGGGTGAGCTATGTCGGGGATGGGGGCAATGACTTTTGTCCCATTGTGAGGATGAGGAAAGGGGATTGGGCGCTAGTTAGGAAGAATATGGAGTTGGATGGGAGGGTGAAGGAGGAAGGAGCGGAGAAGGGGTTGAAGGTGGATGTGAAGCGGTGGGAGGGGGCTTGGGAGGTCGAGGAGATCTTCCAGACGTTGTAGGGTAGGGTGGGAAGGGGGTGCGGCGGTTGCGGCTCGTACCCTTAGATGCAACAGTCAGTATGGCTTATGGGAAGCCACCGATAAGGAGAGCGTCAGTGATTACTGTTGCGCCTCACCCTGCTCTTCCCGCTGCCTGTATAGGTATCCGAAGATGTACATGCTCTCTACTCTCCTATATTCTATACCCCCCGCCCGGCTTACGCTCATCATGCAAGGCGCTCCAGATACCCCGCGCAGACTCCGCACCAGGCGCGGCCTCAAGCGTGAGGTTCTTGAGCGGCTTGAGCTTGGCTCCCGAGGCTGAAAGAAGAAGGCCGACCTGGTGTATCAGCTTGAACTCATCGTTTCTCATTCTCAAATGAGTGAGAAGACGTTGAGGACAGTGAAGCTCACTTTGTTCGTTATTTCATTGGTTTCTAGGCCGTTGACACAGATGACCTTATCTCTCCCGTTGACTATTGGTAAGCCGGGTCCATCAAGCAGAATCACTCGAGCGCTCGCAGACGACAAGTTGCGGTAGAGAGGGAACATACCATAATGCCCCCTAATCACAGCGGCCTTCCCTCTTCTTAATCTCCGGACCAAAACCTCAATGTCCGGGTTGGCCTCTGCCATCTTCACCATCGGACTCTTCAAGTATGTCCTGGCTCATCAGCTACTGCTCTTCGGACCAACAACAAGAACAGGGTGAAAGCGGACCTAATTCCAGCTTGAGAAGGCGATAATGGGTCATAATCGATTATTATTTTCCGTAAAGGGGTAAGGAAGTGATTGTACCCCGTCAATGAGACGGTTCGGGGTCGGATGGCTGATAAGAGGGCTGAAGTTGAGGCTGGCATGATGGATGAGCGATAGGTGATAGAAGGAGAGATCGTTCGCGGGGAAATATCAGCGGGTGAAAGGGTGTTTACGTAACGACCCGTGCCTGAAGCGTGAAAGTGGCATGGCATGGGTACAGCTGGACGGGTACAGGCTGCGGCCGTGCTGCTCAATGGGGTCTACAAGTGTACAGTGCTTACAGTCTGCTGCTCGATATACCAAAAGCTGAAAGCCCCATAAGAGAGCTGGATAGTGCCTGTAGCCACCAGTATCTTCCAGTTGATGGTGGAGCGAGGTGGCAAAATCGAGCAGGAGCAGGTGGTGAAAGGAGCTATAGTCGCTGAACAGTACAATGGAAGGGATGAGCAACTATCTGAGGGCTATATAAAGCACTATAAAGAATGGTCTCTAATACTTATATCATCACCAAGCGCACACAGTATCCGCAAATATGGTACTCAAGGGAAAGAATCTGATTGTCTTCGACTTTGACTGGAGCTTCGTGGATCAGGATACCGATCGTTGGGTGCTGGAGGTCCTGTCCACCAAGGCCAGACGTGGATGGCAGGCGGGTAAGAAGGAAGCGCCTTGCTTCATGCCTTCCATCACGTGAGTCATTCCTCGTCACTGCCAAGTAGGAGCGCCCTGCGCCTGCCGCCGTGCCCCGCAGCTGGCTGCATGTGGCTGACTAGATGCATCACAGCTGATGATCAGTGACGCAGCCATGAAGGTGCTCTGGGAAGAGGGAATCACCAAGGATCAGATTCTCGAAGCCATTGCTGCCATTCCTCTTGTAAGGCATTCGTCCGATGATCACTGTGCCCGCTGATTGTCTCCAGCACCCGGCGATGAAGCGCGCTGTGCTTGGCCTGAAGGCGCGCAAGCCAGACACCAAATTCGTCTGCTTATCCAACTCGAACCAGATCTACATCAATACGATCCTCGAGGTACGTCTGATTTGGGACTACCTGCACTCCTCCCCTCTTGCGCATCTCAATTCTCGCCGGCTGATGTATCAGGCTCACGGCATCTCCGACCTGTTCTCCGCACTCTTCTGCAATCGCGCTCACTGGGATCCCACCCATCCTGATCGGCTGCTTATCGAGCCATATCTCCCCCCATCCGCCCCTCCGCACGCCTGCACCATGTGCAATCCAAACATGTGCAAAGGCGCCGAGCTCGACGGGTGGATTAGGGAGAATGGCGGATGGGACGCGTTCGACAAGATTGCGCATGTCGGTGATGGCAAGAATGATTTCTGTCCTATGGTCAGGCTCAGAACTGGGGACTGGGCGATGGTGAGGAAAGATCTGGGGCTGGATTTGATGCTCGAAGAAGGGAAGGAAGCGGAGTTAGCGGCGGATGTCAAGAGGTGGGAGGGGGCGTGGGAGGTTGATGAGATTTTTCAGAGCTTGTAGATCCCTTTCTGTCCCCAATATGTATCTGGTAGACAGTGCATACTCCTGTATCAAGCATGCTCACCGTATGTTCCACTACAGTATCAGCTTCAGACCGGCCAAGAGACATGCGGGTGGCAAAGCACACTTCATTCCGCCACTCACCCGCTCACCTGCCACTTTCGGCAATTGCCGCTGAAGCGCCGAACCTCTGGCTGCTCGCCTCCTCGCTTGCCTCTCAATCTCCTTCATACCTCTCTGCTTTCGTGCTTGTGTCGGAAACCCTACTAGCTGGCAACGGCCCCCTATCTCTCATCGCGTACGCTCCCATCGTAGTTCGCCAAAATGTCGGAAGAGCCGGAACAGCCCTACCGCAAGCTGCAGTCCTACTCTGCGCCACAGGAGCTCCTCGACGAGCATGCGGCCATGGCGGAGGAAGAAGGCGCGCCTGACGCATTCGACGAGACGGCCAAGATCAAGCAGGTCGCTGCTCGGCAGAGCGACTATCAACTTCGGCGGTTCAATCGGATGGATGGGCGCAGGGAGGGGGAAGATGAGAGTTATGAGGATCGAATGAGGCGGACGAATCTGGAGAGGGAGGAAGAGCGGGTCAGGCGGATCGCAGAGCAGCAGGAGAAGGAGGCAGCGGAGAAGGGGGAGTCGATGCAGGTGGACGACGACAAGACACCGCCTCGGGCATTGGCGGAGGGGAGCCAAACGCCACCCAGTCGGATCAAGGAGGATACGCCACCCGCCGATGGATCCAAGCGGCGCAAGAGGTGGGATGATGGGGAGGAGGTCAAGGAGGAAGATGGGGTGAAGAAGGAGTGGTCGGATGAGGCATTGGCGGCGGCGCCAAAGAAGCGGAGGTCACGATGGGATCAGACACCCGCGGAGGAGGAGGCTGCGCCAGGAGCCAAAAAGTCGCGCTGGGATCAGACGCCAGCAGCGGGAGACGTCATCAAGGGCGAGATGGGAGAAGGGGCGCAGGCGGGCGTGATCATGGTGGAGGACAAGCGGTATAGGCGGATGACGGATGAGGAGCTGGACGCGCTTCTTCCCGGTAAGGGCGAGGGGTATGTCATTTGCCCCGTGCCCGAGGACTACAAGCCGGCAGCGTCGGTCCGGAAGATGATCCCTGTTCAATCGGCCGAGCAGGGGTTCATGATGCAGGAGGAGACGGATTCGGCTCGGGCACGACAAGCTGCCGGCGGAATATCGGGAACGACCAACCAGCAGACCGAGATCGAGGGGATTGGAACACTGCAGTTCCTCAAGCCCGAGGACGCGCAGTACTTTGCCAAGGTGCTGGGTGAGGGAGGCGGGGAGGAGGACGATGTCCACTTTTCGCTGGATGAGCTGAAGGAGAGGAAGATCATGAGGTTGTTGCTCAAGATCAAGAACGGGACGCCGCCGGTGCGAAAGACGGCTCTTCGTCAGATCACGGATCGGGCGAGGGACTTTGGCGCCGGACCACTCTTCGACAAGATCCTTCCTTTGCTCATGGAGCGGACACTGGAGGATCAGGAGCGGCACCTCCTCGTCAAAGTCATTGATCGCGTGCTATACAAGCTCGACGACCTCGTCCGCCCCTACGTCCACAAAATCCTCGTCGTTATCGAACCCCTCCTGATTGACGAAGACTACTACGCTCGTGTAGAAGGTCGCGAGATCATCTCCAACCTCGCCAAGGCGGCCGGTCTCGCTCACATGATCTCCACCATGCGACCGGATATCGACCACGTCGACGAGTACGTCCGGAACACCACTGCCCGTGCCTTCTCGGTCGTCGCTTCCGCCCTCGGTATCCCTTCCCTCCTTCCCTTCCTCAAAGCCGTCTGCCGAAGCAAGAAATCATGGCAGGCGAGACATACCGGTATCCGCATTATCCAGCAGATCGCAGTCATGATGGGCTGCGCTGTACTTCCCCATCTCCGCAATCTCGTCGACGCCATTGCCAACGGTCTGCAGGACGAGCAGCAAAAGGTCCGGACCATGACCGCGCTCGCTCTGGCCGCCCTCGCCGAGTCGGCCGCGCCATACGGTATCGAGTCGTTTGACGACGTCCTCAAACCCCTCTGGCTCGGTATCCGTCAACATCGGGGCAAGACGCTCGCCGCGTTCCTCAAGGCTATCGGATACATTATCCCGCTCATGGACCCCGAGTACGCCGGGTACTATGTGCGTGAGTGTATGCCTATTCTCATCCGAGAATTCCAGACGTCGGACGAGGAGATGAGGCGGATTGTGCTGCAGGTGATCAAGCAGTGTGCGATGACGGAGGGTGTACAGCCGACCTACATCCGGGAGGAGGTGTTGCCGGAGTTCTTCCGTGCTTTCTGGGTGCGGCGGATGGCGCTCGACAAGCGGAATTACCGTCAGCTTGTCGAGACCACCGTCGAGCTCGCGACCAAGGCGGGCGTTGCCACTATCGTCAGCCGGATCTGCAATGACCTCAAAGACGAGTCGGAGCCGTTCCGGAAGATGGTCATGGAGACTATTACCAAAGTCATCAACAATACGGGCGCGGCGGATATCGATGAAAGGCTGGAGGTGCTGCTCATCGATGGTATCATCTTTGCATTCCAGGAGCAGACACTCGAGGATAGCGTGATGCTCGATGGGTTCGGCACGGTCGTCGCTGCCCTCGGAATCCGGGTCAAGCCATACCTCCCCCAAATCGTCTCGATGATCCTCTGGCGGTTGACCAACAAGTCGGCCAAGGTCCGTATGCTCGCGGCGGATCTCACTACACGCTTGGCGCCGGTCATCATGTCCAACGGGGAGTTGCAACTTTTGAACAAGCTGGGAATAGTCATCTTTGAGCAGTTGGGTGAAGAGTATCCGGATGCGCTAGGATCGTGAGTACTTTTCTTATCGTTCATTGAGCATAGCTGACGCCCAGTCTTATCGCCGCCGAGGGAGCTATTGCCGGTGTCGTCGGAATGTCCGAAATGAACCCGCCAGTCAAAGATCTACGTAGGTCTATATACCGAAACTTCGTACTGATGTTAGTTCCCCGAATGACGCCGATTTTGCGGAACAGGCACGAAAAGGTCCAAGAGGCGACCATCAACCTTATCGGACGTATCGCCGACCGAGGAGCCGAGTTTGTTCCAGCCAAGGAATGGATGCGAATCTGTTTCGAGCTGCTGGATCTGCTCAAGGCGCACAAAAAGGCGATCCGACGGGCGGCCGTCAACTCCTTTGGTTATATTGCCAAGGCTATCGGTCCGCAGGATGTGCTGAGCGTGCTCCTGACCAATCTGAAGGTCCAGGAGCGTCAGTCTCGAGTGTGTTCTACTATCGCTATCGGTGAGTTTCCCTCTTCTTGTCTTGATCTAGGAAACAGAGCTGACTATCAGCCATCGTCGCCGAGACTTGTGGTCCCTTCACCTGCGTTCCCGCCATCCTCAACGAATACCGCACGCCCGAGCTTAATGTGCGGAACGGATGTCTCAAAGCTCTCGCTTTCGTCTTCGAATACGTCGGCGAGCAGGGCAAGGACTATATCCACTCGGTCGTCGGACTCCTCGAGGACGCCCTTACGGACCGGGACCACGTCCATCGTCAGACCGCAGCGGCTATCGTCAAACACCTGGCTATCGGTGTCGCGGGGCTGGGGTACGAGGAGGCATTGACACATCTGATGAACCTCGTCTGGCCAAATATTTTCGAGACGAGTCCGCACGTCATTGGTGGGATGATGGATGCGCTGGAGGCGATGCGGTTGGGTGTGGGACCGGGTGTGGTGTTGAGTTATGTGCTGCAGGGGCTGTATCACCCGGCTAGGCGGGTGAGGGAGGTGTACTGGCGATTATTCAGTGAGTTTATCCCCTCGTATTGTTTCCTTTTGAGCATGATGCTGATTCCGCAGACACACTTATACTCGGCTCTTCGGACGCGCTCGTCCCCTTCTATCCTCAACTCGGCTCGGCGGGCGATCTGGCGTCAGGTCAGGACTACACGAGACACCACTTGAACATGTGGATATAGGCCAGAATTGATGGGAGCGGTCAAGGGAGCCAGTGGGCAAGCACGTCACTGTATGTATGCATAAGATAATCTGTAAGTCTGCCCGCCCCGTTGCAACGGGGGTAGAGCGCCAGTCTCGGAGATTGATCTAGAAACCTATCACCGTCAGCTGACTTCTTCTGACCTTGCTCTGCTCTGATGCTATGAGCAGCACTTACGCGTAATATCCCGACCAAAAAATATAGCGAGGGTCCAGTACACTGTTCTGTCAGCTCCTTCTCCATACAGCTCAACCAACTTACTCGGCACCAGGAGCTTGTTCCGCCACCCCATAGCAAGAGTCATGTAGTACGACCGCCACATTACCCACGCTACCAGCCCCGAGATCCTGGCGCGGATCCCAGACACGGAGGATGCCGAGCGATCTACTACCGCCTGCATCGTCAGCGTCGGTTCTCATTCAGCCTTCGAGCTACATGGGACCTACTCGGTAGTCCCCTACAAACACCATACTGCCCCTATTCTTCCACTCGAAGCCCTCTCCTTTGCCCTCACCCTCGACTTCGCCAGTGGCAATCCCGTTAAGCCGCTTGCTGATGTACTTGGCCATCTGGCTCGCTACTTGCGCGGTAGCGGGCAGTCGATCGCCGGAAGCTGGGGTCGCATTGTCGCCAATCGCGTAGACGGAGGGGATGGGTTGACCCGCTGGGTTGACGGGATTGAGGTGAGGCGTGACCAGCAACCTACTACATTAGCGATGTCATCGATGAAGGAGATGGCAAGCAGGGACATACGACTTGGTCTTGTCATCGTGCGATACACCCTCGAGGCGCTCGACGAAGGGATTTGCGGATAACCCTGTGCTCCAGACCAGTAAACCGAAGGCTTCTGAGGAGACGTCAGCAACGCTACTGCCTGATAAGAGCACGTGCGAACATACCTCTGCCAATCCCATCTAGTTCCAGCCAGTCCTCTCCGACCGCTAGAACCTTACTTCCTCCCCGTACAGCCACACCATTCCGCTTGAACTTGCGTTCTGCGTAATCTCGAAGGCTCCTAACTGATCAGTCTCGCTTTCCAACCGGCACAGAGAAAGGGTAGTCTCACTCATCGAAACTCAGCAAGATGTGCGGTGCGACATCATATAGCGTAATATTGACCAGGCCTTTCAAGTGCGGGTATAGGCGGTACACGTCCTGCTCGACAAAGTCGTGTAGCTCGGCTGAGAACTCGACGCCGGTGGGCCCACCGCCTACTATGGCTATCCGGAGGAGGTTCTCGCGTTGAGATTGAGAGATACTGGGGAGAGAAGCTTGCTCTAGTATTTCTCTGTGGAGTATCAGCACATCCCCCAGCAGTGGTAAGAGAAGCAATCGAGCTCACAAGAGACGCATTCGAATAGCTCGCGAGTCCTGCACATCCTTCAAGAAATGCGCGTGCTTTGCTACCTGATGAATCAGCTCAGAACGAGCGAGGAGTACTTCGAGGATGGAGCCTACACCAGGTATACCAAATGAAGCAGAGTATGCTCCAACGGCTATGACCAGCTTGTCGTAGTCCAGCTTGTACATCCCCTTCTCCACAGGCGGATGAGGGGTATTAGCCAGGTCGGCGTCGAAATCAGGCATAGCTGGCACCGCTGGCTCAACTTCGACCTTTTTCGCATCAAAATCTGGACTCGTCAGATCCATATCAGAAGAGCTATACGCCGAATCTTACCGATAGTATTGGCCCAGCCTTGCGCATATTTGACCTCCTTGATTCCTCTTATTGGCTCAGTTGTACATCTAAATTCGAGGGTGCCGACCGCCGCACTTGCTAGAAAAGGTGTGAAGGAGAAGTGAGACCGAGGTGAGACGACGGTCACTGGACTTATTCAGCCTGTACCGATGTAGGCAGACCCATAGTATCCTCACCATCATACAAGGACTTGTCGACTTGCCTAGATTCATGAGCGACCACCCGGATAGATCGCTTTACTGGCGATCACGCACCTTGCTACATTGTAGCCAGCCCATCCACTCCCGAGCACAACCAGCTTGTCCTTGTCCGCTCTTGGGGTAGTCGAAAATGTCCGCCCAACACTCCTGCCCAGTTGGCAAGCCCGACATGCCGGTCTAGCGGAGAGCATGGCCCTTGATTTTGGGTTTGATGAAGCGAGAGCAGCTGTCTGGCAGCAGCGATGGGATATGACTTAGAGATGAGTAGCGTGTGGTCTAGTCAAGAACTCAGCCAGTAGACTTTGCAGCTCCTGCGTCAACAGCTCGGGTCGAGCTGGATGACGGAGGCCGGAGCGCCATAGCCGGGTCATCTCGGAGATCTCCAGAGGGCGATATCAGTGCCGTAAGCTGGTGAGGTATGCAAATCCGACCATCAAAGTTTCTGCCAGCTCTGGCGCCGTTCAGACAGGATGTGAGTCCCAGCTGTAGGTCAGGAGACTCACGAGAGCTGTCCGAATACCATTCCTGTAGTATCGGTATAGCCCGACCCTCTCCGTGAAGCACCGACATGCTCGGAGATCGGTTTCGGAGCTCCGCGGCGCTCGGCGTCGATCGACCGTTACGCGTTATCTTTGCGTCATCGTCGTGCCTGAGATCGACGCCCATAGGAGTCGACCGACCTTTCATCAGAAGCGCATCGCATCACACCGAGGAGCTAACGCGTTCGTCTCATCACTTCCCCTCCTACTCAACTGGAGACCATGTATGATCCACAGCAGCTATCTCTCGCCGGAAAGGCCAGAGCCCTACTACTCCTGGGCCGAATCCCCCTCGCAAGCGAGACGCCACTTTGGACAATCTTTGGGTGTATAGTCTCCCGCAAAATGTTTCCAACATCCGAGTAGGTCCTTTGGACGAGCTCGTTGAGTATAGAGGAAACACTGACTCTGCAGGAGCTTTGACTACTTGGCCATGCTTCAATGCATGCTCGTCACCTGGGGAACCGTAAGTACTGTCAAGTAACAAGTCGTAGAGTGACATCGCGCATCATGGCTGATATCACCCAGAACATATCAATAAATTATGGCAATGACTACTTCGATTGGGATATGGATCGCCCGCTGCAGGTGGCTGCGATCAAGCGGGATGTTGAGGCTCGAAGGGCACTGGGCGCGGGCATGCCGACAGGGAAGCAAGGAGACTGTGAGGACGGACCAGTTCACGACGTGTCAAGAGCGGGGGAGGCGGAGCTGGAGGAGAAAATCATGGGTGGCAACTCCCGTATCATCCATGACGGGACCTTCCTCCGGTGGACCGCACTCGCTATCAGCGCCATCGTCCAGCTACTCGTCGTCATCATGGTCCTCTACTCCCGATATCTCGACCCCTCTGTCAACCCCTCCTCCAAGTCCCTCCACACCTCTCCCTTCAAAGGGTTTCCGCTCTGGATCGCGATTGTCTCTACCTTCTTCTCGCAAGAGTACATCGCACCTCCCCTCCGGCTACACTACAACGGCTTTGGCGAGGTCATCTCCTCCTTCCTCCTCTCACCCGTCTCCTTCCTCTGGGGGTTGGCGGGACACTACACCGCTACCCACCCTACCTCTCCCCTCATCACCGCATACGCATTCCTCCACGCTCCCTCCATCGCCGGCTTCGGGATCGACAAGACGCTCTGGATCATGCTTTGCGCCATGTACCTCACCGTCCAGGCCAGGATCCTCATCATGCACATTCACGATATCGACTCGGACCGGCTCGGCGGAAAGGTGACGCGCATCGTCCGCGTCGGTTTCGTGAATGCCGCTAGGCTGTACGCCAGTCTCAACGTCGGTGCGGTGGCGATGTGGGGGTGGTTGATCAAGAGGTTGCTGCAAGGGGAAGGCGCCATGCTCGGAAGCGTGGGGACATCGGGGTCCAAGGCGATGGTGGGGAGGGGCTGGGCGGTGAGCGTAGGGTTCGTCCTGGCGTACTCGATCCCGGTCATCGTCCTTACCTCTCTCTCGCTCTTCTCGAACACACCCAATCGGTCCAAATCGACAGGTGCGACGACCGGTTTCATTCCGCTTATCCCGCCCCGGGACCTCGCCAAGGTCGTCTCACTTCAGCTCCTGGTCACTCCGGTGGTGCTCTCAACGGCGGTGATACTTGCTGGGGCGGAGACATAGGGCAGTGGGAAGGTCAGCCTACACAAAGGCTTCCAAGTCAGATAACACAGGAGAGTTTGGGGCGGTCAGGTAGATTTTCCATAGATCATAGAATCACATCATCCTGCTAGGAAAGGCAGGACATTGTATATACGTAGCGATAATTTAGCATCATATGCAGGTCAGGACTGTGATAGCACCCTCACACCTCAGGTTATAATCAGAGACTCGCTCATCCGGAACTTCTTGGCCAGCCCTTGTCCGTCGCCGAGGGACTTTCACCCCGGGTATGCGTTAGCGTTGCGTCCACCGTGACCTTCGATGCGCCCACTGTGGGCTACCGGCCTGAATGTACCCTTTCTCGATGTCACAACCCGCTCAGCTACGACTGCTGTGTGTACCCAACCTGGTGCGATCGCTCCGCCTTCTTGGGAACAGTCGCAGGCGCGCTTCAATAGCTCGTCCAGACTCAGCTGGACCTCCCTGAACCCTCATAGGTGATGTTGGTTCGCGCTCTGTCTTGCTTTCGGGCAGCTTCATCAAGCTGCCACAGGTCAGTATATAGCCGGTGTTCCAAGAAACCCGGCTGAGTGAGAGAGAAGCCTTCGACCGCCGAGCAGTAAGTATGGGACATGGGTCAGTGTATGAGAATGGGGCCTTCCGCCGGTCGGATGGAGCTGAGATTACGCCGCGGTATAGGCATCTATGCTATGCAAGTGAGGAAGATGGAAAGGCAAAGATGAGGGCCATCGTCCAAGCTTCAGGCCCAGGCCTTCCAGCTTCCAGCTTCCAGGCCGATCCCGATCTTTGCGTCATCGTTGTCGTGCCTGAGTATGGCCCATGTTGACCCCTGTTGGCCGACGACCGTCAGCTTTTGCTCTCTTCTCCTCCACTTGCACCTCTACCAGTAAAAGACAGCATGTACGACCCACAGCAGCTCTCCCTAGCAGGGAAGGCCAGTGCGTTGTTTGCGCTTGGCCGGATACCGCTCGCAAGCGAGGTGCCATTATGGACGATGTTTGGGTGTATTGTCTCGCACAAGACGTTCCCCACGTCCGAGTGAGTTTGCACTAGGGAAAGTTACAGGGCTAAGCTAATATCAGCAGAAGCTTCGACTATATAGCTATGCTTCAGTGTATGCTGGTGACATGGGGAACAGTACGTCGACGGAAGAAGCTGCCCGGGGAAGATGAGCTGATTGGCAGAATATCTCGATCAACTATGGAAACGAGTACTTTGACTGGCAGATGGACCGGCCTGGCCAGGTGGCTGCCATCAAGCGGGAGGTGGAGAAGCGGAAAGCGCTCAGCGGAGGCGGCGGCTCAGGCGAGAAGGCAAGGGAAGGAGTCAGCGGGCATGCCCTCTCGCACAGCCAGGAGGGGCTGACCGATACCGACAAGCTCAGCACCAAGCGGGAGCTCAACGAGAAGATCATGGGCAACACCACTCGGATCATCCACGACGGTACTTTCCCCCCATGGGTCTCGCTCGTGCTGAGCGGGTTTGTCCAGCTCCTCATCATCGCCATGATCCTCTACTCTCGGAATCTCGACCCACTCCTCAATCCTTCTTCCACCTCTACCCGGACCACCCCATTCAAGGGCTTTGCCCTCTGGGTCGGTACCATCTCTACTTTCCTGTCGCAGGAATACGTCGGCCCTCCCCTCCGGCTCCACTACAACTCCCTCGGCGAGATCGTCTCGGCCCTCTTCCTCTCGCCCGTATCGGTCATCTGGGGTCTCAGCGGCTACTACACGGCCACCCATCCCTCTTCTCGGCTCATCACTGCGGCGGACGTCCTCTTTGCTCCCACAATAGGGCAATTCGGACTCGACAAGACCCTCTGGATCATGCTCGGCGCCATGTACTGCTTTGAGCAGGCCAGGGTGCTCATCATGCACATCCACGATATCGACGCGGATATCTTGGGAGGCAAGATTACGCTCGTCGTCAGACTAGGCTACCTGAATGCAGCGAGGCTGTATGTCGGGCTAAATGTGGTGGGGGTGATGCTATGGGGATCGCTGATACGGAGACTGGTGCAAGGGAAGGGGGCGATGCTGGGGGATGTGGGGATGTGGGGGATGAAGGCGGCGTCGAGGGGGTCGTACGAGGCGGTCGGGAAGGGATGGGCGATCGGAGTAGGGATCGTCCTGGCGTACTCGATACCCATCATCGTCCTCACCATCACATCACTCTTCTCCAACATCCCGAACCGACCAAAATCTACCGCTCCGGCTCTCGGTGTCATCCCGATCGTCCCGCACATGGAACTCGTCAAGCTCGTATCGCTCCAGCTGCTGATATCGCCCCTGGTATTATCGACGGCGGTTGTACTTGCTGGAAAAGCGCAATGAGGCTGGGCATGGAAGGACAAGGTAAATCTTGTCGGCCGGGAGAGCATATGGGGCGAGAATGTTAGAATAGAGGCATACATAAGCTTATCTATATCACAGACGCTATAGACAACTTGACCGAGCTACGGAGGGGACTACACTGCTATATACACTGATTTACGAACGAGGCTACACTTCTATATACACTGATTCAGACTACTGACGATGGGACTCGCTCTGGCTCTATCTATTTGCTATATTCCCTGATGTCGCCAGGAATCAAATTGTTGATGGCCCGCAATCGCTCCTGCAGGTCCTGCTTGGCCTTCTCCGCATATTTTCCGCCCCGTTCCGCCGCCTCCCGCGCTTTCTTCTCCTCTTCGTACTTCCGCTTGAAGTCGTCCCTCTCCACCTCCGCTCCGCCCTTCGCCGCCTCCGCCTGCAGCCGAGCCGTTCTCTCCTCGGCGTACGCCTTGCTTTGTCGGGCCGACTCCACGTGCTCAGTCGCCGCCAAAGCCATCGCTTTCGTATTCTCCGCGCTGATCTTCTCCATCTCTTTCAACTTCCCGGATAGGGCCACATTGGCAGCCTTTTCCTGCCTGAGCCGACCACGTTCTTCCAACCACCATCGACCCATGCGATCCCCATCCGCCTCCACCCTCTTCAGCTTGATTTGTAGCCTTCCGACCTCGGCAGAAGTATCGAGCAATTCGGCCTCTAAATCGGCCGTCTGCTTGTCGGCCCGACCGGCGTAGGTGGCGCAAGCAATGAGACCGAAGTTGATATCATGCATGGCTGGAGACGCTTCGTTCCCGGGGTCGCCGCAGGTTGATGGCGGATGAGGAATGAGGGAAACCGAGGCGGCGGAGGGGGCGTTGGCTGACAATCCCCGCGAGGCAAGCAAATAGATTTGGTATAGGCCGCCGGTGAAGATGTCTCCCTGCAAATCAGCTTCGGCTTGACCGAGTCAGACTGAAAGACTCACGGTGTTGTCTTTGCTGTCCGCTATGGCCTGCGAGGCACATTCCCCGTCTTCCTGCCTCCCAGCCGCGGCATCCTCGGTGACCGAACCACCCGTCTTCGATCGCTTGTAGAGCTTATCGTCTTCGCCATCAAAGCTACTGTCCTCATCGCTGTCAGGAACGAGGGTCTGCTCATCAGCCGAGACTCAAGCCCTCCTTCTTAGGGCTCACCTCATCCTCCCTCTTCCTCTTTGCGCTCCGCTGATCCTCGCTGACCGGCGACGAAGAGCAGGAGTGGGGTTCCGGGCTCCAATCGTCATCGGGATTGCTCTCAACCTTCTCGAGCCCGCCGTTAACATCCGTAGCCGCGGTCCCGCCCGCCGCGCCCGCCGCAAAGTCGTTTTCCGACATCGAATTGCCGGTCCGCATGGGGTCGAGTGCGTTTGAGAGAAGGAAGTTCGGTACCGTTGATTCTTGCTTGATCACGGACGAGCGGGAGAGAGGCCGGAGAACGTTTCTTGATTTCCGTTTCCGAGATCTTGAAGTCTGGCGTGTGTGAGAGGACGGAGGGATGACTGTGATTATACCGTATGTGGACTTGAGGATTCCGGTAGTAAGGGCGGCGAAAGCAATGAGGGGAAACGGGGAGGAAGGAAGGCAGGAGTGTATCGGTTCGACCCGAAGTGAGTGAGTGAGAGCGATGAGCCCCGGAGAGGTGAGCGAGAGTCTTGTTGCTTTGGCTGCTATATGAGAGCGGTCTGCAGCTGTTTGCTAGGCTGTACTGGATGTATGCTGGGTTGCTAAGAGAAGAAGGAAGAGAGGCGGACTGAAGAGCAATTGAAATATAGCAGCAACCTGGCCGAGCCCGGAAAGCAAGTCGCGTCGACTGTAATTATTCCCTCCCTTTAATCGGCCCATACTCGGCGCCGCAGCATTCCTCCGCATCAATCCACCGCATGCACCCATCCGGCGCCGGAGCGCGTGTTACCTTCCTCCGCCTGCTTCGCTGTCCCCCTCGCCCCCCTTGCTTGGCTCCTATATAGTCCAGAGGGATCAACTATCTCATGCTTCTCTCCTCATCCATCTCGTACTTGCCATAACCAAACATGCCATTCCGCAAGGACTTTCTCTGGGGTTTCGCTACTGCCTCTGCGCAGATCGAGGGTGGGGGTGCTGAGTCCGAGGCAGCGTCGGGCAGGGGTCCATCTGTGAGCACTCCATCTTCGCCCTCATTTTTCGGCGGATTAGCTAGGCACCTCGGCGGTGCGAGGGGGACGTCAGTCGCTGACAGGTAGATTTGGGACAAGTACTGCGAAACGCCCGGCAAGATCGAGGATGGTTCGCATGTCAACAAGACCTGCGCTCATCTTGACAACTACAAGGAGGATGTTGCCCGTAAGTAATGACCTGCCACAAGACTGATATCAGTCCTCGCGAAATTAGGCGTCAACTCGTATCGCTTCTCCATCTCTTGGCCAAGGATCATCCCCAAAGGCGGTCGGAATGACCCTGTCAACGAAAAGGGTCTACAATTCTACGACAACCTCATCGATGAGCTGCTCAAGTACAACATCAAGCCCATGATCACTCTTTACCAGTACGTGCATGCACCTGCTATCGCTGACAAACAGCTGGGACCTCCCGCAAGAGCTTCAAGATCGGTACGGCGGCTGGCTCAACCAGGAGGAGATCGTCAAGGATTACACCCACTACGCCAAGTTGTGCTTCGAACGATATGGCGATCGCTGCAAGCTCTGGTTGACCTTTAACGAGCCGTGGTGCGTTGCTGCGCATGGGCACTATCATGGAAAGTTCGCACCGTAAGTTCTCGCTTGGAACTCGCTGAAATCAGGGGTCACACGAGCGATACCGAGCCCTGGATCGTCGGTCATTCGCTTCTCATCGCTCACGCTACCGCCGCCAAGCTCTACCTGAGCGACTTCAAGCCGACCCAGAAGGGTATCATCGGCATCACGCTCAACGGGGATTGGACCGAGCCGTATGATGATTCCCCAGAGAGTAAGCCTTGACCACGAGCAGCGCTGACGTAGATGTCAAAGCCGCGCAGAACAAGATGGACGCTGCGGTCGGATGGTTCGCCGATCCGATCTACCTCGGTCACTACCCGGAATCCATGAAGGAGATGCTCGGTGATCGTTTACCGGAGTTCACGCCGGCCGAGCTGGAGCTGCTCAAGGACTCGTCAGAGTTCTTTGGTGCGAACACCTATACGACCAACATCGTTCAGGCGGGCGGGACGGACGAGGCGGCGGGCAAGGCCAAGTTGGGATTCGTGACCAAGGATGGGGAGACTATCGGATGGGAATGTGAGTGCGGGCATGGTCAGGGCTGATGGATAGCGTCGATGGACTGGCACAGGGCTGTACCGTGGGGAGTGAGGAAGTACATTACCTACCTCTGGAACCGCTACCAGAAGCCCATCTATATCACCGAGAATGGCTACCCTACTCCAGGCGAGTCGAGCATACCAAAGGATCAAGCGTAAGTCTACCCTTAAGCGTAGCTGATGGCAGCATCCACGATGATCTCCGAGTCAAGTTTTATGATGGGTACCTCACCAACCTGCGCGATGCGGTTGAGCAGGACGGCGTAGACCTGCGCTCATACTTTGCCTGGTCGTTCCTCGACAACTTTGAGTGGAATTCGGGTCTGATTCCCCGGTTTGGGTGTGTGTATACCGACTACGAGACGTTTGAGCGCACGCCCAAGGACTCGGCGTATTGGTTGGGCAAGGTGAGTCCGGGTAGGGGCGAAGCTGATGGCAGTTCTTCAAGGAGAACATCACGGCGTGATGGTACGGAAGGAAGGGAAAGACGTCCCGGAGATGGCTGGATTGGGCTATCCTCGTGTCGATGGCTCTTAATACTTTTGAACAATGCAATACATACACATCTAACTCCTGCGTCTACCACTCGCGCACCGACCCATCATCACCACGGAACAAGGGGTTGATCCACGGATCAATCTTGGCCGCCTCTGCCGCCTCCTTCCTGATCAGCTCTTCATCCAGCTCCACGCCGAGCCCGACACCGGTCATGAGCATGATGTTGCCATCGACGACCTTGAACACCTCGGGGTTCTTCATGTATGTGAATAAGTCCGCGCCGACGTTGTAGTGCATCTACCGTCAGCTCCTATTTATGCCTTGACTCACCTTCCATGACATCTCGCAGACGACAAAGTTGGGCGTCGAGAATCCAATGTGCAGACTCGCGGCGAATGCAAGAGGGCCGAGGGGACAGTGCGGCGCAACGCCGATATCGTACGCTTCGGCCATGATGGCGATCTTGCGCGTCTCGGTGATTCCTCCAGCGTGAGCGATGTCGGGCTGGATGATGTCGATACACCCGAGCTCAAAGTAGGGTCGGCAGTCTTCGCGAGTAAAGAGACGCTCGCCGAGGGCGATAGGGATGGTGGTCTTGTTGTAGAGGTCCTTGAGCTCATTGGGGTGCCCGGGAAGGAGGGGTTCCTCGATGAAGAGTGGGCGGTGGGGTTCGAGGAGCTGAGCGAGCTGCTTGGCCATGGCCTTGTGGACTCGGCCGTGGAAGTCACTGAGATCAGCTGGGACGAAGAGGGGTACTCACAGTCCGACATCCATCCCGATCGACTTGACCTCAGCGAGACGCTTGACCGTCTCATCCAGCGCGTGAGGGGAGTCGAGCCATGCGATACTCTCGGTGGCCTAAAGTCAGCTCGGAGCACAGCAGGACTTACATTCATCTTGACCCGAGTGAAGCCTTGCGCCTTCCTGGCCTTGGCTTGCTCAAGTACATCCGAGGGCCGATCACCCCCAACCCAGCCGTAGACTGGGCACGCCTCCCTGACCTTCCCGCCGAGCAGCTCCCACACCGGCACACCGAGCACCTTGCCCTTGATATCCCTGTCATCAGCTCAGCCCCATTATCTTACTCACCATAGCGCAATATCCACACCGCTCATGGCGGACATTAAGACCTCTCCACCACGGTAGAAGCGATGCCTATAGAGGTACGTGTAGATGTCCTCAATGTTCATCGCATCCCACCCTTTCAGCCTGGAGTCAGCTCTGTCCAAGCTATAGACTCACCTCCTGCCGATATCCCTCAGACTGCCCTGGACAGCCTCAGTGTGCCCCTCCAGCGTGCCTTCTCCCCATCCGACCACCCCACCCTCCGTCTCGATCCGGACAAACAGCCAGCGCGGGCGGACATAGAAGCTCTCGACCGACTTGATGAGGTGCGGGTTGGACTTGGTCTCTGTGAGACTGGCGTGCGGCTTTGCGGGGACGTGTCGCTGGATACCCTTGGCGTACTTGAGGGCATTGTCGGAAGGGGGGAGGTAGGTCGCTTGTTGCTGCGAGAGCTCGGAGGCTTCGGTGCTAGTGCCCAAGGGCCGGGGAGTATTGGCGTCTGGCTTAGACATGGTGTGGAAGTACGAGAGCGAAGTACGGTTGGAGGGGAGTGGCTTCTGTGAGTATGACAAGAAGCTGGGCGTAACTCTCCTCCTTTGATCCACCTTATAAGGACGAGCTTTGACGAGCTGGACCGACTTCTTGCTTCGCACCGCCGGTTGACCGGCCCGCCTTGGACCGCAGCCGTGATTTGCCGCTCCCTCCGAAAACGTGGCCTTCGGTCTCACCTTTATTCGGTCCCCGCTTCTTCGGGTCAAGCTTCAAGTGCGTCAGTGGCAGCAGCAGCAGCATTCCTTGTGGCAGGAGGAGAACAAGAGGAGGAATGTGAAGCTCTTTCCGTCTCCTGTCTCGGCCTAAAATGGCCTTGGGCAGTCCGACCATGCCCACCCGCTCCTCTCCCGCTCCTCCCCCTTCCGGCGCTGGAAAGGCAACATGAAACACTCGGTCACTCAACCAGGCACACACACGCATCCGCACGGCCCCTCTTCCTCGTCCCTCTGGAATTTCGAGGGACCCCTTCGCCCCGCTGATCACTTCCTTCCCTCTTTCGATTGGACTCATCATACATATCACACTATACCACAGTCATGGCACTTAAGCGGAAGCGGGCGCCTCCCCAGCCAAGGGTCAGGCACCCGCCGTTGACCGGCGAAAGAGCCATCATGATCTGCGCGTTCGACGATCTTTGCAGTAAGCTGTCAAAGACGATCTCGGGCGCGGTGGGGACAGGTTTGAGGACTTGCACGAGCGTGAATCTGGACTACACCGTGAGTGGTACCTCTGGGCCGTATCAGATCTATCCAGCTGATAGTACAGCCAGAGACAGGGGGTACTCGAAGCGCGGCCAAAGACGCGTTTCGTAATACGTGAGTCTCGAACTTTCGCAGGGATACTCAGAGCTGATTACAGACATTCCGCCCTACCCGCAGAATACCAATTGGAGCCTGCGATAACCGCCCTCCAGCTAATATACCGCGACTTTCACATGCCCAGCTCGGTGGCCGAGGTCAAGTCCGTCCGAGACTACGGTCCATGCGAGCTGGGGCTCTTCGCCCGGAAAGACATCAGACGAGAAGGAGAAGTCTTTGGAGCGATGTTCCTTCTTGTCGGCGTTCCTACGACTCTGCAGGGACTCGACACCCGGATGCAGTTCAAAGGACGTGGGAGGATGGCATCGGTCGGATGCGGGCCTGCGAAATTCGTTAATGTGAGTCGAGGCGCCGATGGTTCTGTTATATAGAGGGTAGGAAGGAAATGGAAGGAAGCTGATGGACTAGCATAGCTGCACACCCAATGTGGAATGGCGCTTCGTCCACTCCTCGGACACTCACAAGGTCAGAGGCTGCACACAGCAGAGCCTGTGGGCGATAAAGCCTATCGCAAAAGGAGAGCAGCTGTTCGCATCTTATGGGAAAGAATACTGTAAGTTGACTTGCACACTCAAGTCACGTGGCGCGAACATATGCTGATCCAGCAGTTGGAAAGAATTTCGCCCGATGGTCAGTCTCGAGTTGCCAGACCTTGTGACAGGAGGGTACTGACTTTTTAGTAAATGCCCAAATCACCCCGAGCGAGTCGTCTCCCTACCATCCGCGTCCCTCCCATCCTCCTCTTCCTCTACCTCCAGCTCCCAGGCCGACCCGCTCCACCCCGACGCTATCATCATCGATGACGACGACTCTGAGCTCGGTGGTCCTGAACTCGTCGAAGCTCCTCGGATGGCCATGATCATTGATCTTACCGACCTGGAGGACGATGAGGACGAGGACGACCGAGACTCGAGCGGCATGCCCGCATATGATGACGATATTACGTTCATCCGCCACACCATCGTCCCCCACACACTCCCCCGAGTCCCCATCATCCCCAAGAAGGAACGGTACGACCTCGTCGACCTTACGGAGGAGGCCGAGGAGGACTTGCCCGAGGTCCCGGAGCTGCCGGATGCGTCGCCAGCACTACCTCAGCTGCCGGAGCTTCCGGAGCTACCGGCGCTTCAGGAGCAGTATGACGACAACGACGACTACGAGACGGCTAGTACCGTCGTCTCGGGTCCGTCCACTTCACGCGGCGCCAGCACGCTCGTCAACTCTCCGGTCGTCCAGCCCATTGAGGACGACTTCGAGATGTACGACGAGCATGACGACTTCTTTTGGAACCCCAAAGCCCCTCCCACCCCCCTCCGTCACTCCCCTGCCAAATCCTCCAAAACCTCTCCAGCTCCTGCCCCCCAAATCGCCGCTCCGCCCGTCCTTCCTCGACGTCCGATCCGCCCGGTTGTCACCTTCGACGCTGACGCGTATCTTAAGAGCATGGAGGACAGATGGGACTACAATCCGGTACCGCCAGGGACCATTGTGTACGATGTAGAGTAGTTGGTGTTTTAGCGTAGTCGGACCGTCGATCTGAGTAGGGAACATCTATGTGTAGGGTATTTAGCGGTAGCATCATCTGTGCAGTATCTTTTATGTCAAATATAGTCTCTGGTTTATCATCCGCTCTATTACTCCCACTCATAAAGCGAGCCAGCTCAACGGTCACGTACTATTCATCTCATACATAGCCACCTACAACCTCATGAGGTCCGCCTGCAACCTCTGGATACTATTCGCCGCCGAACTATCCGGCGCCGCCTTCCTCGCTTCACTGATCCGCTTCATGATCTCCGCCTTCTCCTTCTCCACCTCATCCTTCTTATCCTCCAGCTCGGTCTTGTGCGCCGCGGTAAAGTATCGCCACAGGAAGAATGTGAATGACGCTTGGGTGTTCAGCTCCTACCCACCGTGCTCACGTATCTGGTGGTAGTAAGATGCTCACCGATACCCAAGCGCATATCCACAAGACACAAGAGACCGCTCAGCAAGGCATGGAGGACATTACCGACCTTCTCGAATCGCTCTTGCTCCTCCTTGTGCTGCTTCTTGAGCTTGAGGAGCTCGATATCCTTCTTGAGCATCGCTTCGTTCCATGGATTCTTCATCATCGCCTTCAGCTTGTCCGGGTCAAGCGGAGCCGCCATCAGATCTTTGACATCTGGTCATCAGCTCCTCCTCTTCCCCCACTCCTCTCCCTCCCCGTCTTGTCCACAGCGAGACTCACCCTCCGGTACATTATCCCACCACATAGTGCCCTCCGCCTCACCCCGCTTCGGCCTCAACCCATCTTGGAACGGCACCAGCGCCGGCCTCCCTGGCCCCTGCATCGTCATAAAGTAATTCTTGCGGAAGCTCGTCGAGCTCGGATCTTTACGCGGATCCCCACCCTTCCCCGAGATCTGCTTCGGAGCGGGATTACCTACCGCCCCCGAAGATGGGAGACCGCCCGCCCGTACATCCTTGGACGAGAGGGCCTTGATTTCCGCCGCGTCGACCTTGGCTGCTTTGGCTGCTTCTTTTGCGAGCACCTTGGAGCGGTCGCGTGCGGATTCTTGGCGCCGGAGGATGTGGTATCCTGCGAATGCTATGAGGATTAGGAAGACGAGTGGGGGTGTGGGAAAGGGGGAGGAGGCGGAGGGGGATGGAGCGGCGACAGGGGCGGGATAGGGGAAGGACGGTTGCTGGGCCCATTGCTGCGCGGGCGGCGGGTAGTAGGACATGATTAGTTTTCAGTTGGTATGATTCAGTCAGTCCAGGCGAGGCATGGTTTAACGCTTGAGGTAGTATAAGACATGGACGATGGGTCAACCTGGGTATGTGCACAGGGGTCATGGCGAAAGGAGAGACATGAAAGGATGGAAAATGCCGAGGGAGAGGAGACGCTGTGTCTGGGCGTCCAGCGGGAAGACAGACGGCCCGGGGCAGAATAGGGTCAGATTCGAAATTTTGGCAGCATTTCCCCTGGGATGGGAGTACTCAGACAGCCAAAGCCAATAAGAACACCTCAGAACCAAAATGCATGATCTATTCGGTGGCCTGGACGGGGAACCTGGAGAATCAGCACAGCTTTCCAAAGAGAAGGGTAAGACTCACTCGAAGTGCACATCCTTGCCTGCGAGCTGACGGTACACGGAAGAGAAGGTGTCGAGCTTGTACTCGAGCAAGTTTTGGTCCTTGGCGTCAAGGAACCTATGGGATCAGCATCTCCCCACGCACAGCTGAAACGGGGTAGTACTCACACTCGGATGAGCTTGTTACCGTCCTGGGCAACACGGGTGCGCTTGCCGACAATCTCCGAAGGCCAGACGAGGTCCTCGAGCATCTTCTCGTGGACGGCGGTGAGGGTGCGGGTACGGGGACGCTTCTGCTTGTTGGCGGTGCCGGATTTCCGCTTTGGCTTGGGGAGGACTCGGCGCTGGGAGACGAAAACGACGTATTTGTCCGAGAGCTTCTTCTCGAGCTCACGGGTAAGGCTAAAATGGGCATCAGCTAAAACGGTCCACCTCTACGCCGGGTTGCGTAGGGGCAGAGGGGAAGAGACAAGGGGAGGTGGGCCTTAAAAGTCCCTCCGTCAACCCTGGTCCCTATCCCCCACTACCCCTTTCCCCCAAACCGCCAAACGAAACGCACCGCTGCTGGACCTTGTGGAATGCCTTGGCCATGGGCACAGGGACAAACACAACAACCGCCTTCTTGCCGCCCTTCACGTCCACCTCCTTGGCGGCCGAGATCTGGAGCTGACGGAGCTCAGCCTTGAGCTCGGGGACGTTGGTCTCGAGGTCGAGAAGAGCCTGAGCGATCTGCTGCTCAATCTCGGACGGGGCAGTCCGGGGAGCGTTGGCGGTCCGAGCGATCTTGTTGTTCCAGGACATGATGGCTGTTTGCGAAAGTGTAGGTATAGGGAGGTGTGGGAGGTAGATGTGAAGGGAGATTTGCGAGTAGGGGTCGTGAGGCAACAGGAGAAAGGCTAGATCAGCATACTTCCCTTCCATGATATCCTCGCCTCCGCCCTGTAGTGGCCAGATACTCACCTAGGAAGCTTTTAGCTGATAGTTTTGGATGAATGCACGACCAAGCACTCTATACCACCGCACTGGTACTGACTGGAGAACCAAAGCAGGAAAGGGGGATGCCGTAATCGCTCGGGAAATCGGTATTATGCGATGCACCAAAATGCGCCCCCCTTGGGCTTCACGTAAGTGTGGCACTCCTTGGTCGGCGATAATCTTCTAACCGATACTACCGGTTTCTCGCCTGACCCTTGGCGTCGAGCTCTCCCGACCCGGCACTTGCGCTGCTCTCATAAGTTAGGTTTCATCTATTTCTGGCCATGAGCATGTCCACACTTAGGACGTCGCCACACGATCAGCAATTGCCACGCTTATAGCATCAATGCTGGCTTCGCGTCCATCGCCCAGCACGATCGCCATCAGGGGTTGCTGAGCGGAACACCTCGCCTGATCCTCGAGCACCTGGACCTCGTAGAAGCCTAGAGATACATGTGATAGCCGACTAATACACCATCTCCTCTACGTCGCGAGACTTTCCACTCTTCCCTTCCCCTTCGTCTCATTCGAAATCAGATCGCTGAGTGTCTTGAACGCTCCAGGCTCGACCTGCATGATCTGCCAATCAGCCGTATTCTCTGAAGCTGACTCACCACTTCCCACTCCTCTCCCGCATCTTCCTCCTCTACCTCTCCTTCCGCCTTGATCTTCTCCCCTATCCGTTTCGCATCCTTCGCCGGCATCGTCACGCGTATCCTCATCCTCATCCTCCGTATTGGCAGGATATCTCCCTCCGCCAGCTTCTTGATAAGCTCCAGCGCCTGCGCCTTGGCCGCCTTGTCCGACTTGACCGAGTATCCGACCTCGCTCATGGCCTTCTCTATCATCCCGACCGTATGTTTCCGAGGCGGGGTAACAGACGGGTCGACCGTCATTTCTGATACGAGTGTAGCGATCTCGCGAGATAGCGCATGTAGGTTATGAGTCCGTTCGAGGTTGTTGACCTGCAGCTCTCCTTTCCGTAGTATCTACCATCAGCTCCAGCCATGTATAGACCCACCTCTTCGATAGCCTTGTTCAGGTCGGTGGTATTGAACGCCTTCTCCCAATCCTCCTTCTTGGCCACCTGTCCTTTCGAGACATTGGCAAACACCTGCTCAATCTGCAAGATCTCCGACAGGTCCGTCTCTCTACTATCAGCCTAGCCTAGAGTCATGGAACGTACACTTTAGATCGGAACTCGGACACCTTGTTCTGATAACAGGCGATCTTATCGTAAGTGCCTGCCTCAACGTGGGGCTCACCTCGAATCGCTTCCCGCCCTTCTTGAGCCGGACCACCGACACATTCGTAAGCCTGGAATCAGCCCCACTCTGCTCGTGACGTACTTGATCTGTGTTCCGGGCTGGTTGATCGGCATGTCGATTATGTGTGAGATGAGCAGTTGTTGTCAAAGGTGGACGTTGATTTTGAGCTGCAAGACGTCATCTCCGCGGCCGCGTTGTTCTTTGCGGAATTCAAAACGGCATGCCTTGCGTGCGTTCTCCACTCAACAATGAAATCATTCGTCAATGAGATCACATACAAGTAAGGCCTCCTAGCAGCCCAGAGCTGACCGTAGTGATCCGCCCATACATACTCTGATTCAGCTGCACAAAAAGTACCCAAATCCATACGCGACGCATGTCGTCTCGGTCGACACGGTGGAACGGTCATTAGACCCGTCTGGGCTGATAAGGACCGAGCGGGTCATAGGTGTCAAGCAAAGCGCGCCGGGATGGATAGCCAAGGTGAGCAAGGGGCTGACAATAGCTGACGCCAGCTCTTTGCGCTGCCGCCAATAGCATATGTCCGGGAGGTGGTCTTTATCGACCCAGACGCCCCGAGCGCAACCATGATGAGTATGAACCTTGACTTGGCGCAATACGTGTAAGCCCTGCAGCATGTCTGAAGTTGATCTCAGATCCTGTCTCGAACGCATAACCTATACGCCGACGGAAGAAGGCAATACGCTGTTCCACCAGCGAGCCGCACTCATCTCGGCCTTCCCAACAGCGATGATTGCTCGGAGAATAGAAAAGGCGAGCGTGGACCGGTTCCGCTCCAACGCAGATACAGGGCGGAAAGGGTTCGAATGGGTATTGGCCCAGGGGTACAAACGGGATAGTGACAGGGACGCTGCTTGACATCTTTTGTATGAAATCATTACCTATGTACTACCTACAGGGAACTAACTATGTGAATCTAGATTGACGCGTGTACAGCCTCATCTCCTCGTCGAGCTCCGCTTGGGTCTTGGCTTTCGGCTTGCTGGCTGCGGGTGCGCGCTCGACTGCAATGGCTTGCTTGGCTCGGTTGACTTTGGCGGCGGGGGAGGGTTTTGCGTTGGGTTTGGCGATACGGGAAAGGAGAGCGGCACCGGGTCGTCCGCCGCCATTCAGGTTGGCCTTCTGCTGAGCGAGAAGACTGCCGCAAGGATCAGCTAGTTCCTCCACCGTACGGTGGTAAAAGACTCACGCTCCCTGTCGGCTGTTGGCACTTGATCCTCCTGGTCCGCTTAGGCGAGCGAGCAGCTTTAGACCCGGCGCCTTCTCGTTCTGAGCATTACGCGGTGCTTGCTGTTGTACAGAGGCGCGAGGAGGAAGGGCCTGAGGCGCCCATACTGGCGCAGCTGGGGGTGGGCGCGGTACCGCTTGCGGAGGAGGGGCGAAAGGTTGGGGAGCGTTGGAAGCGGAAGGGAACGGCTGAGTCGGGGAGAGGATATGCTGAACCGTCAAACGGAAAGCTGGACGTCAGCTCCATCCCCACCCTTCCTCTGCACGGTAATGACTCACTCCCGTCGATAGTCTCGCCAGAGTATTCACGTCGGATCCGCTCGGCATCCACGTCGTTCCCGACCGTGACTATTGCGAATCCAGTAAACTTGCTTTCTTGGGTGTAGATGGAGCGTGCGGAGGTGGTGGAGGCAGGAAGGGCGAGAGGGTCGTTGATGAGGAGGTCCTACAATCAGCACAAAGCTTAGAGTATGGACATACTCGTATATCCTTCTCTGTCACGTCGAGGGGTAGACCGCCGAATAGGATTTGGCTCCCATGCGAGCTAGTGCTTATCGCATTGAAGGTGGACCGGGGGGCGGGAGGCGCGAGAGGGATGTAGGGGTTGGAGTATTGGTAAGCCATGATGTTGCGATATAGTACAAGTTGGTGTAGAAGAAGAGGCACCGAGAGATAGATGAAGCAGTTGCGAGAGAGGGAGAAGGATCGGCTCGTTCCTGAGCGGGGGTGTTTGCATCCGCTGAACGCCCTAACATCTTGCCCTTTGTATATGCTGCATGACGGCGAATAACAGCTCTCGCAATAGCTCAGTGGTAGAGCGTTCGGTTGTAATGGTTGAAAAATCCCGATCGGTCGTGTGTTCGACTCACACTTGTGAGAAATACTTTTTGCCGTGCGCCAGGACACAACCTCTTCCGCTTGTGGCCTCCAACATGTACTTTCCGACCTCATGCACAGCATCCTCTTTTTGACCTCCGATGTATGGTATTCAGAGCACTCCGTACAACTCCTTGCTGACAAGATCGGTCATAGCAAAAAGCGCTTAAAGCCGAAACTTGCGGGATATGCACTGCCACACTGGAATTTCTCGGTGATATGCCCAAATCTGATTCCGTCTCCTCCCGTGCCTGACGCTTTCCGCTCGCACCCAGAGTCAGCCGACAAGACGAGACAGGTCAGCGCAATATCGAGCGGTCCCGACCTTCAATCGACACTCGACAAACAGCATATACATAATGGTCAACCTTAGGCAGCAGAAGCGTCTTGCCGCCGCCGTCGCCGGCGTCGGTCAGCGAAAGAGTGCGTCTCGAATCGATCTTCAGCGGGCGGAATAGGCGGAATTGCGGGATAGAGATAGGGATAGGCGCTGACCCATCTAGTCTGGCTCGACCCCCAGGAGGCCGCCGAGATTGGACAGGCCAACTCTCGATCTGGTGTCAGGAAGCTCTTGAAGGATGGTCACATGTGCGTTTAGGCGAATAGGGAATAGAGAGGAAGGATTGGATGGAATAGGGGGCTGATAAGATAGCATCGTCAAGCCCACCAACACCCACTCCCGCGCCCGCACGAGGGAGCTTCACGCCGCCAAGCGTCTCGGTCGTCACTCCGGCACCGGTAAGCGAAGGGGTACCGCTGAGGCCCGTATGCCCACCAAGGTGGTGTGGCTCCGGAGGATGCGTGTTCTCAGGCGGTTGTTGAGGAAGTACCGGGAAGGTGGCAAGATCGACAAGCACCTGTATGTCGGGCGATCCTTTGTATGGCACAAGGGATAATGCTGATGTCTAGCTACCACACTCTCTACCTCGAGGCGAAGGGTAACCGATTCAAGAACAAGCGGGTGTTGATGGAGCACATCCACAAGGCCAAGGCGGAGAAGGTTCGGACCAAGAACTTGCAGGAGCAGATGGAGGCCAGGCGTGTCAAGAACAAGGCCATGCGCGAGAGGAAGGCGACCCGGCTGGCAGAGAAGAGGCAGGGTATCCTCGAGGTCGAGCGCGAGGAGGTCAAGGAGTAGTGTACTTTTTTACGTCGACTCTGCGTCATGGGATGTTCTTTTCTCTCCATCATACATCATGCGTCTACTTGCTAGATCTTTGACTCGATCACTCAGAGGCTACGCTACCCTCTCACCACATATACCACCACCTCAGGCGGCGTACACGGTCTTTGATGAGCCGTCCAAAGCTCGGCAAAGAGATCGAGCGGTCCTTCGCGCAGACAGCACCATAGTGGACTACCTGCGCCATGAAATCGCCGATCGGCTGTCTGAGCGTATGGAGGTGGGTCCTTGACCCGACCATAGCTAAGTCTAGGATCTCAAGACACCACCAGCGTCCATACTAGAGGTAGCAGCGCATGCTGGACCAGTAACGAGAGCTCTGCAAGAAACGATCGGCGGGGATCGATCCTACTATCTTTTGGAGGAGAGCAGTACGTCCACCACTTGAGCTCAGCTGATCCCAGAGCTAGCACTACAGAGAGACACCTTTGACCGTTCGTTGATGTCCCCAGCTGGAGCTCATGGCAGACCCGGTCACTCGGATACATGCCTCACCCTCAAAACTCGTCGAGGCTTTCCCTCACAAGGTCGAAGCGGCAGTGAGCTCCGGCCTGCATTGGGTGGGCGATATCGTCGGCTGCTTGACGCAGATCCGGCACGTCTTGAAGCCTGATGGTGTCTTCATTGGCGCCGTGCTAGGCGGGGACAGCTTGTTCGAACTTAGGTGAGCAGATCCCTCGGGCGGAGCTGACTGTAGGACCTCGCTTCAGCTGGCCGAGCAGGAGAGGCGAGGAGGTATAGCGAACCGAGTCTCGCCCATGATCAGTGAGTCCACCTTTGGAAGGAGCTGATGTAGACCCTACAGACGCACCGTCGTTACTAAACCGAGCGGGGTTCACTCTCACCACCGTCGACGTAGAAGACATCACCATCCACTACCCGTCAATATGGGAGCTCATGTCGGACTTGCGGGATATGGGCGAGAGCAACGCCATCATGGGTCGCAAGACCTCGGTATCGAGGGATGTACTCCTGGCTGCCGAGGCGATCTATAAGGAGCTGCATGGCGTGGAGGAGGGTATTCCAGCGACGTTCCAGGTGGTCTTCATGGTACGTTCTAGCTCTGCGGACTCGCTGACTTCAGATCGGATGGACGCCGGGTCCAAATCAGCCCAAACCGCTCGAGAGAGGTTCAGGGACGACCAACCTGAAGGACGTCTTGTAGCATGATGTACATTAGATACGAAAGTACGAGGACGACTAGCGACCGTAGAGCTGTAATCCGCTATGCTCGGGCGGCATGTAGTATACTGGCCCAATCCAGACGATGTAATGATGACCCCTGACTCCTTCATCCCGGAACATTGCAGGCATCTTCCATGGATCGGGTATCTACATCAGCTCCGTTCTCTTGCCAGGACTCACATCAGTCTCCCCAATGTGCCAGTACATCTCCTCATCATTCGCATAGACCGCCTTCGTGCCCGGTGACGGTAAGAGGAACTTGCCGACCTGATATCAGCTGAGGTCATGATCATTCCTCACCTGCAGCTCCGTATCGGTTATATCGCTCTCATGGACCCTAGCATACCCTATCCGCCAAAGACCCCGGAAAGCGATGTACTCGCACCACCGCGAGCGATCAGCCCTGACTGTCAGCTGACGTGCTGGTTCAACCTTTGCACCACAAGCTTACTTTTCGATATCATTCATCAGCCCGTCCTCCATCAAGATCTGATATGGCGCTGGTCGCTTCTCGCCAGGTTCGGTCACCAGGTATCCGAGGAAGATCGTAGGTGTATCGGCAGTCTCACGGAGCAGCCGGGCGAGCTCGGTGGTCTGCAGCTCTCGATCGAGCGGGTCTTCCTCTGCTCGTCAGTAAGGGGCACATGCTGGACTCACCTTGACCGTTATGTGAGACGACGACGTTGACCTTCTCGCCATGAACATCCACAGTGGCGTGAATAGCGGGAGCCAGCTCGCCACGAGGGGATGGAAGGAGGTGGTGGGTAGAGTTGATGATTGGGAACTGAGTGTCAGCTGAGCACTACAAGTACGGAAGGCATTGTATGCCCACCTTGGAAAGCAGTGCAGCACCCCATGTATGATGATTTGGACCCGGACCAAGATCGACGTACTGCCGTCAGCTCGGTTTTGGATGCTCACTCACATAGCCTAGCTCTTCCGCGATAGTTCGCGTCAGATCCCTGTTCCCGTATACCATACGATGGACTGACTGTCAGCTATACCCCAAGTAATGCTTACGATCTGACTCCAACAGTCCCACCACGTCCACCTCCATATCCCTGATCAGCTCCATCATGCGGTACTGGCTGTCTCTTCCCGCAGCATCAACGCCAAAGTGGACCTAGCTATGTCAGCTTGTCACTCCAGCATGCTCTGACGGACGCCCGTAGGGCAACTCACAGTCCAGATACCGCCGCTGAAGATGCGATGTTTCGAGTAAGGTACCGGCTGTGTCCGCGGCATCTTCCAGCACCCGTGCGCCACAGACACGGCAGCGAGGAGAATGACCGAATAGGTCGAGTACCGGTTGGTCCTCCTGATCCGCCTCTCTGCTCGATCTGAGACAGGTACGGGCCGAGCGCATCTCGTTCCAGCGGCGATAAGAAGGCAGGATACGCCGAGAACGAGGTCGGTCCGTTCTCGAACGAGATTGCCGAGTGGGACAAAGGCATAGGCGACGGTAACGACCGAAATGACATCGAGGAGGCCGTATATCGCCATCGCCCAGCCGAGTGTATGCGCTGGAGGAAGGCCCGAGACCGTTTGTAGGTACCCTGGAAGAGAAGAGATGAGGCCGACAATGGCAATCAGACCGGAGGAAAACCCGGACCAATTGGGGAACGCATACAGACCGACAGATCCGAGAGCGGCCAGGCCGGCTGCTAGACGGCCGTCGATCGACAGGATGGAGGAGAAGGCGATGGTAGCGAGGACAGCGCCGCCGAAGGGGTGGAGAGTGGGACCTTTGATGGGGTAGCCTGTCCATGTCCAGGCGATGATTGTGCCTGCGTCGGTAGCGAGGGTGTGGATGAGGTGTACGAGCGCTCCGAAGCCCGCGGCGACTGCGATACTGGCTGGTTGGGTAGGTATGGCCTTGTCCTTGACCGCGGAAGGAGCTCCGGGGAAAAGGCCGAAAGAGCGATTCGATAGCTCAACGATGGAGAGAGCGACGATGACTAGGCCAGTCTTATTCCATCCGCCCGAGGCGGCATCTGCGGACGCCCAGAAAGGATTGATAGATGAATTGACGTGCTTGAGAAGAGTCGCAGCGGCGAGAGCAACGAGCAGGACTGAGCTGTCAGCTCGGGCTGTATGATGGGTAGTGGTGTACATGCCTTGTGCCTCCGCTCTCGCCTCGCGACCACCCTTGATCCTCATGAGAGGACTCAAGACCGCCAGCCATCCCGTTCCTGTTCCGATCACCACGCCCACCAGGCGCAGTATCGGTAAGGGCGCAGCGTAGCACCCGAGACCGAATATGGCTGTCGAGCTTCGAAGCCAGATGAGGCCGGACCGCGATTGCGTCCATATTCGAATGTTTCGGTTCGCTAGTAAGATCGGGGAGAGGTTTGCTAGAAGAGCAAGCTCAGAACCGGCGAGAGCTACATCAGTCTCAGCCATAAGAGGCACTTACCAAGTTCCCAAACGGACCAGTAGAATAGTTGGAACGGCAGCGCGGTAAAGACCGTCCAGAATGTCATTCCTGTCGTTAGCTCCCTCGGCGAAAAGACGTACCAAAGACGACATCGCTGAGGTACGCAGCGACAGCTTGGAGACCAGTCGTGATCTCATCGGTTGTCCAGTCGACTTCTTGTGGTGTGGTCGGTATAGCTAGGGTAGGACTAGGCTAAGCTCCCGCCCGATCGCGGAACCCACCTCTTTCCGTCCGAGTCAAGGATGACAATCTGCATCAGCGGAAGCTAGCGAGAGACTTACCTTGAGATTGCTTAGATCGTCAACGGCCAGCGAGTCGAAGGCGATGTCCCAAACGACCAAAGACCACTCGAAGAAGGCATACGTCGTGTAGGCTGCGATCAGCTCGGATCACCATGTGTGGGGCTACACTCACAGCCTGGTATGCGGAGGACTGAATGACGGTAGTACTGCCAGATCAAGAATGGCAGCGTCCCCACGAAGGCATACATCATCCATTGCCTCCGTCTGCGGGTTTGGGGCTTCAACGAGGCCGAAGTCGCTAGCAGCATCCAGGGCAAGGTCAGGAGGAGGTAGATGATCATGAACAGGTCATGCAGAGCTAAAGTCAGTTTCGCCGACTGTGTACTCACTATGGCTATCCCGAGAGGTGATGTAGACCCAGCCTCCACTGTTTGTTCAGCTTCCTCACCTTGTCAACAAAGGTTGAAAGCTCACCAGCTGAATGTTCTTGCCATGCCAACGGCCAGCTCCAGGTCTGCAGTCCGTCCAGTAGTCTTTGAGCGATGTGAGAGCCACTGTAGACCCAAGAGCAGGAACCTCGGAGTCGCGCATAGCGCTATGAGTATGTGAAATGGGCTTCTTGATGCTGGATGATCGCCGATGCTGACATCAGTATCCATCTCTGGGTCACACCTACGTTGCCGATACTGATGGGAACCACTCTATTGGCCAAGCTGGCATCAGCTCAGCTTGTAAAGGCGAGCTCACCTGCGACAGCATTGGTGCAGAGGTCCTTCCAGATCCCGCTCGCGTACCCGGCAAAGAGAGCTACCGCGAAGGCACTCGCTGCGATCCCGCTGTGTAACCGGGGCACGAGCTCGGCGGGAACAGTGAGCAGGGTCGTCATGTTGATGTGTGAAGTCAATGCATGTTGTGCTAGAGCTGCACGGCGATCAAGTACGGTGGAGAGCCAAGAACCAAAGGAGTATGGTCTACGTAGGGATGAGTGGTGACGTGAAGGGGTCCGGGAGCGGTAACAACGATTCCAACGGCGACGGAACCGGTTTCAACAGCGTCGGCGGCTGACCGGGTGACATCGCAAGGAACAGGGCAGATCTGCATGTCCTGTCCTTTCCTTCCTCTATCTTGTCTACTATGGATGCCTCCTCCAGTATGTCTCCCGCGAGTTCGAGCTCGCCCGGGATACCACCCCCTCGGGTCACACTCCGCATGCCTCAGCCGTCATCACGGTCGTCAGATGGCGACCTCACACCTGAGCCAGAGGATGAGGCGTATCCCGTAAGTCGGCCATCGAGATATGAGCTGATCTCAGTCTGAAGGAGAAGAAGAGCAATCCGAGGCAGACGATATTGAGGATTACGATGAGGACGACGAGGACGACGACTATGGCGATGTCAAGAAGCGCGCGCCTCGACCACCCAAGCCGCCCAAGGCAGTCGCGACGCAGGCCTTTCCGACGCGTCGTCCCAAGTCCGAATCAGACGACGAGGAGTATGCGGTCAAATCGCATAGGAGAAAGGTGTTTGTGAAAGCTGGGAGTTTGGAATCTGGCGGATCATGGCGGAGGGGCGCAACCAAGAAGGTCGTCACTTACGATGAGACACAAGGGAATGAAGATCTCATGGAGAGTGCTAGCGAGCACGAGGCGCCAGTCGTTGAAGGTGAGTCTATGCTGTGCAATAGCTGACAGCAGGCGATACCGACGAGATTGATCTGGTGCTATCCCATACTCGCCATGAGGAACATTTAGCGGACCCCCTAGACTTGCCTCAAGTCAACTTGGTACGTTCATCTTGAGGTTGAAGCTGATCTCAGCGATACCACGTCAAATGGAAAGGGTATTCTCATGTCCATAATACCGACGAGGTGTACACCTTCCTCAAGACTTACAAGGGGTTCAAAAAGGTCGACAACTACATCGCCAAAGTCTGGGCGATCGACCAGCAGTACCGCAACCCCGGAGACCAATGGCGGCCGACTCGGGAAGAGCTCGAGCAGTACCAGATCGACAAGGACCGAACACAGGAGCTACACGAGAGCTACAAGACGGTCGAGCGGATACTCGCGTGCAAGGACGGAAAGTACTTTTGCAAGTGGACGAACTTGCAATATGCGGAGTGTACCTGGGAAAGTGAGTTTGGGAGATGGGATAGGGCTGATCTGCAGCGCCTGATGACATCCCTGGCTCGGAGGCGGCGGTCGCGGAGTTCACTGCACGCCAAAAGCAGGCCAAGATCCCTGCTCGGTCCATCCCGTACGCTACTCGGCCGGCCTTCACCAAGATCGAGACGGACCCGGGCTACCTCGGCGGAGACCTCAAACCCTTCCAGCTCACCGGTCTCAACTGGCTCGCCTACCTCTGGAGTAAAGGGGAGAACGGTATTCTGGCGGACGAGATGGGTCTCGGCAAGACGGTCCAATCCGTCTCGTACCTCTCATGGCTCTTCCACGACCGGCAACAGTACGGACCCTTCCTCGTCGTCGTTCCGCTCTCCACCATCTCGGCATGGCAGATGCAGTTCAAGACCTGGGCGCCGGACATGAATGTCATTTGCTACATGGGCTCGGCACGGTCTCGGGAGGTCATCCGCGAACATGAGTTTGGTCCGCTCAAGAATCTCCGATTCAACGTGGTCCTCACCACGTACGAGTTCATACTCAAAGATAGGCAGGATCTTCAGCAGATCAAGTGGCAGGCGTTGGAGGTGGACGAAGTGAGTCTGAGTGTTGAGCTGAGCTGACGATAGGCACATCGTCTGAAGAACCACGAGTCGCAGCTGTACGAAGCTTTGCAGAGTTTCTCGACCGCTTCACGACTCCTCATCACCGGCACGCCACTGCAGAATAACGTCAAAGAGCTGCTCGCCTTGATGCACTTCCTTATGCCCGATAAATGTGAGTGTACGCTAGGATACCGCTTACTCAGTCCAACTCGCCAACGACTTTGACCTCTCCGATGCCGACCAAGAAGGCAAGATCAAGGATCTGCACGACAAACTGGCCACTCTGATGCTGCGGCGGCTCAAGAAAGATGTTGTCAAGGAGCTGCCGACCAAGTCTGAGAAGATACTGCGGATCGAAATGTCTCCACTGCAGACGCACTACTACAAAAGTGAGTTCTCCTGAAGACAGCGCTGATTTCAGACATCCTAGCAAAAGTGAGATCGATCCAATACAATAGCTAATCAGAACTTCGCCGTACTCAGCAAGGGTGGAACCCAGCAGGTCAGCTTGATGAACGTCGCGATGGAGTTGAAGAAGGCTTCGTAAGTCCACTTCGCAGTGCTGGCTGACGGCAGAAATCACCCTTACCTCTTTGACGGAGCCGAGGACCGTTCGAAAGCCGCCAATGAGATCCTGAAAGGACTGGTCATGAACTCGGGCAAGGTCGTTCTGCTCGACAAGCTACTCGCCAGGCTCAAGGCGGACGGGCACCGAGTTCTGATATTCTCGCAAATGGTCCGCCTGCTCGACATCCTCTCGGACTACATGTCGGCTCGGGGCTACATATATCAACGGCTTGACGGTGAGTTTCCGGCGATAACTCGGCTGATGGCAGGCACGGTACCATCCGATGTGCGGAAGAAGTCAATCCAGCACTTCAATGCTCCCGACTCACCAGACTTCGCTTTCCTGCTCTCCACGCGTGCGGGCGGTCTGGGTATCAACCTCGAGACCGCTGATACTGTCATCATCTTCGATGTGAGTTATCCGCTTGGACTGAGCTGATGGTCCAAGTCCGACTACAATCCTCAAAACGATCTCCAGGCTATGGCTCGGGCGCACCGGATAGGACAGCAGAGACACGTCAGCATCTACAGGTGGGTACAGCATCGAGCCCAGCTGACCCAAGATTTGTATCGAAAGGAACGATCGAGGAGGACATTCTGGAACGGGCGAAGAGGAAGATGATCCTGGAATACGCAAGTAAGTGCCACCCCTGACCGAGCTGACGTAGTCATCAACCAGATCGATACCACCGGCTCGCATATCAACGGCAACGGCGCCGCCAAGGAGAAGAACGGTGACTTCTCCAAGGACGAGCTATCTGCTATTCTGAAGTTTGGCGCTCAGAACATGTAAGTCTGCGATTCCGCATCCGCTGACTCCAGGTTCAAAACCGACGAATCCGCCCAAGGCAAGAAGCTGGACGAGATGGACCTGGACGAGATCCTCACCAAAGCCGACGCCTTCGACACCGAGGCTGCCACTGGCGGAACCTCGCTCGGTGGCGAGGGCTTCTTGGCGTCTTTTGCGGATATCCAGGATGTCAAGCACGATGAGCTTGCCTGGGATGACATCATCCCGGAGGATGAGCGGGCAAAGGTGGAGGAAGAGACGCCAGAGGCTGGTCTGGCGCCAACGAGGAAGCGGGCTAGTCGGCCCTCAACGACATATGATGATGGTACCGAGAGCCAGCCTGGATCGCCTCCAGCCAAGAAGCGTGCCAATGTGGCTCCCCGCAAGTCTGTCACCGAGAGGACGCTGGAGCTGAAGGGTGAGTACGGGGCTGACCTCAAGCTGATGTTCAGAGCGAGACCTGCGTGTTCTTATCCGGGGTATACAGAAGTGGGGCGATATCCGCCAACGCTATGATCCGATCGTGAGTGATACCGTAGGCCGTGCTGATTCCAGGTCAAGGACTCCAAGCTCGAGGGCAAGAACCGGGTCATGATGATCCAGACCTGCGAGGACATCATCAGCGAGGCTGAAGCACAAGTAGCCAAGCACAAGGCACACGTGCGGGATCTGCAGGAACGCGGCGATCCCCTCAGCTCTTCCCTGCGACAAAAGGCGGTACTTTTCACCTACAAGAACGTCGCTGGTATCAATGCCGAGACCATCACATCCCGATATTACGAGCTCAAAGCGGTCATTGAGCACTTCAAGCGCGTTGGCGACATCGAAAACTACCGCATCCCGGTCGACAGCCTGAAACCGACGACAAATTGGTCGGTAGACTGGACGGCCGAGGATGATGCCCACTTGCTCATCGGGATATGGCGTCATGGATTCGCCAGCTGGGAGCTGATGCATGTGGTGAGTGCTCCCGTTGGTCGAGCTGATAGCAGGATCCCTCCCTTGAGCTGGCCGAGAAGATCTTCGTAGATGAGCCCAAGGGTGTCAAGCCGGAGCCAGGAGCGCCTAAACCGCCTACACCGGGACCCATACACCTTGTCCGGCGAGGGGACTACCTTTGTAAGTCTCAGTCTGGCTCCAGCTGACTTCAGGTGGTCTTATTCGCGAGCACGAGGAGACACGGCGGCTACAGCTGGAAGAGGAGGCAATGATCCAGAAGATGCCGCCCAAGCAGGGTTTCGGGCTCGTACCTGCCTCTACGAGTCCCTCGCGGTCGACCAAGCCGGTCAAACGCCGGAAGACGCCAGAGTACACCGACTCGGAGGATTCCAGCTAGTATGTCTTAGGCTGAACAAGCTGACAATAGCTCTTCGATGGACGAGGATGCTGTCAAAGAGGCATTGCGGCCGGCCAAGAAGCATCTCGTGAGTGCAGTCAGAGGCATGAGCTGACGGCAGAAAAAACTCAAAGCCGGTACCGATAATATGAGCCGCGAGGAGAAGATCTCGGCGCTGAAGGAATGTGTCTCTGCGATAGGCACGCAGATAGACCAGGTCGTGTCGGAGAAGGAGCGGAATGGGTTCAATGGGGGGAAGTGGCGGAAGCACTGCTGGGTGTAAGTCCCCTTTGAGGTCGCGCTGATGACAGCTTTGCGTCCTTCTTTTGGCCTCGACAAGGTGTCAATTACAGCAAACTCATGGACATACATTCGAAACTCGTGAGGCTACTCTATGGATAGAGCTGATGACAGACACGCGAGGCGACGCCACCTGCCCCGGCGGCAAAGTCAAAACCGAAACAACCACGTAAAAAGAAGCCTAAGACAACGTCTGAATGAGACGGGGCGGGATGTTTACCATGCACAACAACAATCATGTTTACAGCTGTCCCATCCTCTACTCTCACTCTCACTCACCATGGTTCAAGTCCAAGTACCGCTTGCTGCACCTCACGCATGCCTGGTCAAGCCCTACGACCACCTACATTTGGCGCTGCCCAAGTTTGCTCCGTACGATCCCGCTTCGGCGCTCATCTACCGGTACCGACAACAAACATCCGTCAACCTCGGGTCATGGTTCGTGCTCGAAGACTGGATGTCGCCGACGATGTTCACTTGCGCGATAGAGCCTAAGCAGGCTGAGCTGGACGTGGCGATGGGCTGGAATGGGCAGTCGTCGCATTTGCTAGCTCGGCACTGGGATGAATGGATCAAAGAGGAAGACTTTCAATGGCTAGCCAGTGTCGGTGAGTATAGCAGGTCCTGTTGAGCTGACATCAGGCGTCAATACAGTCCGGCTACCAATAGGATAGTGAGTGATGGCCCCGGCCGAGCTGACCAGCAGCTGGGATCTAGGTGCAAATGCACTCGCGGGCACCGACTTCGAGCCTGTCGCGGACGTCTACGAGGGAGCCTGGCCGAGGATAGTCAGAGCGATCAATTGGGCTGCCAAGTATCGCCTAGGCGTGCTGGTAGACCTGCATGGTGAGTCTGAGACCTGTCTGGGCTGATCGCAGGTGCACCTGGTAGTCAGAACGGTCTTTCGCATTCCGGGCTCTCGGGAGGGAAACAGGGGCTCTTTGATGACGATGACAACATGAAGAAGACGATTGCTATGCTGGCAGAATTGACACAGCGGCTAGTCAGCGTGACAAATGTGGTGGGGATTGAGCTGTTGAATGAGCCGAGCAATGTCGAAAATTTGGAGCAATTCTGTAAGTGGATCCTCCACCTGTCCTTGAACACTTGCTCATAGCAGACTACGATGCCCTCGACGTGCTGCGCAATATCAGCAGCGAAGCGGCCGCGTTTCCCTTCTAGTGAGCGAGCGCTTGACTAAGCTGACACTCAGCATCAGCGACGCATATGATATGAAACGCTTTACTTCACTCGTGGCGGGTCGAGATGACTTCGTCGTCCTGGATCATCATTCATGTAAGTAAGCTCTGGGTTGCGACTGATGCTAGACTTCGTATTTGGATCAGAGGAGGATCAGAAGCGACACTTGGATGAGATCATGGGCGATCTACAGCCAGACGGCGGCTTCAACAATGAATTGCAGCAAGCCGCCGAGCAAACCCGGGGCAACATCGTTATCGACGAGTGGTCTTGTGCTCTTACGGGAGGCGCATTATCCGGCATGGAGGACCAGGACGCAGGACGAGCGGAGTTCTGCCAAGCTCAAGCCCAGCTGTACGCGGACTGGACTGCCGGCTGGAGTTTCTGGAGTGAGTGTCAGGCGAGGGCAGAGCTGATAGACAGGCTACAAAACGGAGGGCTGCGATGGCGACGAGAACTGGTGCTTCCGACATGCTCTGGCAAGATCTCTCCCCTCATCCTTTGCCCCAGTCCGGGCATCATCGTCAGCAGCTAGCGCGATCTGTCGCTTGATAGGTGAGTCAGTGTCACCGCTTTACTGACGGTAGACTGTCCCCATGATCAACCCTCGCTCGCGCATATCGAAGACGTCCTACCCGTGAACGCTGTCAGTGTCATGAATGCTCATCGCCTGATACCCCGGCGCGGGTCCGACCCCCACGACAAGACATGTCGATGCGCCATCAAGGACCACGCCGAGATGGCGGTAGCTGTGGGATACGCTGATGGGTGGAGGGTGGCAAACTCGTTTGCTGGGTTTGGGGGATCGAAACTTGGTAGGTCAGCTTGAAGGGACCCGGCTGATCGTCAGGTTTCGTCAATCAGTTCTTGCGTGATCACTTTACTGGGTTCTGCGGCGTGTGTCCCGATGATACACGCGCTCAGTACGAGGAGTGGTTCAAGCGAGGAGCTCGCGATGGGATAGAGTAGTAGTGCACGAAGCCAAAATGTCCCAACATGTCAAGGTAGCATTATGATGATATGGATACTACTTTGTTCTACAAATCCCTCTGAACCCTGGCATCCCTCTACTTGGCGCCGAAAAGGAACCTGTAGACCCGCAGGTACATGGGCGCACTTGCCCTCTCAGCCCGGTAAGCCCTCATCTCCTCGACGGTCAACCAAGACTTGCGTCCGGTGTCCAGGTCGATCTCCGAGGCGCGCTTGGGAAGAGTCCGCTTCCACAAGTACCCGGCGACCCAGAAGCCGAGGATGATGGGTGCGGCGAGGTACGAGATGAAGAAGGCCTCGGCAGCGGCGGTACCGGTGGGAGCTTCGCCAAGGGGCCAGACGGCAATGTAGAATTGGGCGATCAGGACGAGGACAAGAAGAACCGCACCGCAGACGGAACCCCACATGCCGCCGGCAGCGGTGAAGGGGAGCTCCTCCACCGAGTGGCCCTGAACCTTCCAGGCCTGGCGGAACCGAATGTGGGTAATGCAGATGGCCAACCAGGTGAAGAGGGTGGAGAGACCGGAGAGGGCAAGAAGCCAGTCGAAGACGGCACCTCCGACATCCGCGAGGTTGACGTAGGCGATCGGGCCGAAGGCAAGGATGAAGAGGACGGAGTAGAGGGGGCGGCCGGACTTGTCCACGTATGTGAAGAATTTGGGAGCGTAACCGGTTTCGGCAAGAGCGGTAAGGGTACGGGAGCCAGCGTAGACGCAGGAGAGACCGATAGAGAGGACGGAGATACAGATGGTGGCGTTGACGATGTGGTTGAAGACGGGGATACCGGCCTTGTCCACAAGGATGACGAAGGGGGAGCGACCGGCGCCTGAGCCTTGAGCCAGACGGGGGTCGTTGTAGGGGACGGCAAGACCGATGATGAGGAGGGAAGTGATGTAGATGATGGTAATCCGCCAGAAGGTGCCCTTTACGGCGGCCGGCATGGACTTGCGCGGGTTGGGAGTCTCGGTAGCGGCAAGACCGACGAGCTCAGTACTGCCAGGTCAGCTGTCGCCCGCTTTGTAGCTTGAGGCTGACTTACCCAGCGAAGGAGAAGGCAGCAGTCACAAAGACGGAGCAGACACCCTTGAAGCCATTCGCGAAAAGACCGGGGTTGCTCCAGTACCGCCCGCCAACGTAGGTGCCGTACTCGCCGCTCTTGGGTCCACCGCCGCAGATGCAGATGATGCCCATGAAGACGAAGATGACGACGACGGTGAGTTTCAGGCAGGATGACCAGAACTCTTCTTCAGCGTAACCGAGCGTGCCGAGGATGGAGAAGAACTGAAAGTCAGCGAGCGTGGTCAGAAGATGGATGCACGAGACATACGATGATGAGGAGGAAGAAGAGAGTGATCCAGGCCCCGAGGGGCACAACGTTGGTCCAGTATTGTACGGTTGTTCCGGCGACGGTAATTTCAAGAGGAAGTACGACGGCCCATTGGAGCACATCTAGAGCAGGTCAGCGCTGGTACTGCAGTACTGTGTATGGGGGGCTTACAGTTCCATCCCATGGCAAAGGCAAAAGAAGGGTCCATCATTCGGGAAGCCAAGGTGTAGAAACCGCCAGAGACAGGGAAGACGATAGCCATTTCACCGAGAGCCTGGCAGACCTGACTCGTCAGCGATGACTAGCCACACAGTCTCGAGAACTCACGTTGATCAACATGATACCCATGAGAACCCAAGCAATCAGGATACCGAGGGGACCACCGCGAGCGAGAGCACCACCGGAACCGACCTGTCGATCAGCAAGCTTCAAGCTGATTGTCACAAACTACTCACGAAGAGACCGGTACCTATAGAACCTCCAACCGCGATCATCTGCAAATGGCGCGGCTTCATCTTCTGCTGGAGGAGAGGGTTGTCATGACCGACGAGCTCAGGAGCGCCGCCACCGTGAACAACCAGACCCCTGAGGGAACGTCAGCGCTGCCACTCCACCATGCCAATAGGCGTCGGCTGTGGAGAACTCACTTGGTGGTACCGGGAGCCCGCTTGAAACTCTCAATGTTCAAACCCAAACGTGTCCACTTGCTCTCCAGCGAGGGATCGTAGAACTCCTCCTGGCGCTGTCCATACTCGATGTCCCCAGCTGCGTGGACACCGGCGGTGTGGTCGTCACCATAAATCTTCTTGTCGTCCTCCATCTTGGCGGTCGATGAACTGGTGAGTAAAGATGAGAAGAGGGGGGAAGAATAGTAAGCGGGATATCAGTCTCCTCTTCCTTATATGCCGCAGTCCTATCGCTCGTGAAAGTCAGGAAAAGTAGCCTTATCGGCTATCAGGTGATCCGATAGACCGCTGTCTCGCCCTCCCGCGCCGTCTCATCGGATTGGGAGTCTCTGCTGATATCACACGACCGGGAACTTGGAAGGAGAAGCTCTCGTCCTATCCCGTGGCGGCATTTGCCCAAGTTCGCAACCGCTATCTCGAGTTGCCTCTCCGGCGCGGATCTAGGAGCTGATCAGTGTTCTAGATCTTGTGGGCCACCCGCGTTTTAGCGCCGACTCTAGCGCCAAGCGAGAGCTATATTCCGAATCGAACCCTGCCTCACAAGCAAGAAAGAACCGATCGGGTTATTTCGCTCTGTCAATTCCAGTTGCTCCGAGGCTGAAATCCCAGAGTAGTAGATCGCAAGCGAGGTAGACACCGGGAAAAGCGGGATCTTCAGGGAAGAAAGACAAAAAATCCTGAGTTTCGGAACTGAGACATTCTAAACTCTGAAGCCTTATCTATGTCTGACCGGCGGCGGAAGCTGCGTGGCGGCTTGGGAGAGCTTGAATGGCCAGCTTGGACCCGAGCGCGAGCTGGCTGCTTGAATGACGGTTGGACTTGAAAGTACTGAAGGCAGTCGGAAGGCTTGCCCAAGCTTGTATATCACCGATGGGAAACGCGTCGATATCCGCTCGTATCAGCTCGCGCAGGCGGGCGGTCTCAGCGGCAGGTTCCGGTCCGTATTGTCTCGGCTTGAGTGAGCCAAGGCGGTACCGCGCGTGGTGACGTCTTGGCACGCTTCCTCACTGCTCGCTTCCTTATCTTGATCTTGGAGGAAAGATCGACGCTCATCGATCTCGTCATGACATCGTGATCCGGATGCAGATAAGGCCTATCTAGTCTTGAGCCAATTTGAGGTGGCCGATCGAAGCTGTTAGACCGATTCAAGTGGGAGTCATCCTAGTCAGGCTGATGGCCTGTACAAGCTTTTGCATATCGAAGCGTGAGGAGATGCTCTTGTCAAGCGTCAAGAGGGCGTTGTTAGAGAACGGACATGGGAAGACCTGTAATCAGTATCAAGCGAGTAGATGGCAAGGGAATAATCATGATTAGTCCCCGCCAAGTCAGCTGAGAATCCTTTTGGACGATTCAGAATACAGGTACTGACTCTGACTTATACTATGGATACACGGTGAATGGCCCGCACCGGCTATCCAGTGTCCCTTCTCCAAGCCTTACTGCTGATCCCTCGGCCTTCTCGTACTGACCCGCGCCTTGCGGAGCAATCTAGGGAGTTCGGTCTCGTACAAGACCTTGTATCGTTTGAACAGGCCACTCCAATTCCTACGCGGTTCCTGTTCATTGCGTCAGCTTCACTTCTTGCAAACTATATCACAGTACTCACGGCAGTTGTCAATGATTCCAAAAAGCCCACACGAGAACCGACAAAATTCCACGCTCCAATCTTGCGCTTCAACCACTGATAGTCCGCCTCATCCTCTGGTCGCACGGTCGACTCTTCGGCGTCCCTCTGGCGCTGTCTTGCAACAGCAGGCCTGGCCGATTTGAGCGGTGGCGGCGAGCTCAACGAGCGAGACTTGACCTCCGACTTGAGCGGGACAGGGTCGTCGAGATCACTGGTGCTGTCCAGCTCGTCCTTCTCCTCCGACTCCGACTCGTCCTCTTCAGACGAGGAGAAGCGGAGATCCTGCTGAACCTTGCGCTCCACGTCCCTCGAGCTCGTCGGCTGCTTCTCTTCCCGCCTATTCCTCGAATCAGCTCGCGCATGCACCCTCGGACGCCTGTCCGTCATACTCTCTGGGGTACGCAGGTCCGCCGTCCAATTGTCGCTGGTTCTCCGACTCCTGGACCCGTGTGCGCGATCCTCGCTAGGCTCTGCCTTTGGAGCGGCAATGGGAGCAAGCAGATCAATGCGGTAGTCCTTGATATGGAGCTGGGCCTTCTGTTTGGCGCACCGCGTGATGTATTGATGGCTGATAAAAAGTCTGGCGTGGCATGCGCGGAACGAGATAGGGTCGATAATGGCAGATAGAGCGGAGGAGGATAAAGTGCCCGGTTTGAAGGGAAGGATGATGAGATCGGCCGCAATGATATCGACCAAGCGTCCACCGTAAACAGTCTACGTATCAGCCCAAACTCCCTTGCCTTGATGCAGACCCCATATACTCACGATGAGTTGCTCCAGCGGCTCCATCAGACCCTCCTCATCCAGCACCACGTGGAAAGTCATCGGCAGGCCTGACTGATTTACAAAGAACTGGGATGGACCTTGCTCCTCGGGAAGAGCAACGACTGGCGCCGGCGCCAGCGGACGGGGCAGGATCATAGAGCCGAGTATGGGCGTGGTTGCGGGAGATTCGATGAATCGCCTTCCTGCCATAGGGGGAGCTGACGCGGGACCGGGAGACTGCTGACGAGTGCTCGTAGGAGGAGGAGATGGCGAGATGATGATGCGATTTGAGACCTTGCGCCCCCTGCTAGCGATCTCGGGCCTCTCTCTCCCGGGCTCGGGATGAGAGCGCTTCCGGGTAGCCGAAAGTGGAGTATCATCATCCGAGTCACTGCTGTGCTTAGTGGAGATCGGCGTGACAGCTTCCCGTTTCCGCTTGAACGACTGGACTGCCGCCGGGATAGACTTCTCAGCAGGACCTGCCGGGATGGACGAAGAGGCCGATCTGGCAGCAGTAAAGGTCGGCCGTTGAGCCGGTGTGGAGTGCTGAATATCGTCCCCGGTCGAGCGCCGAGGCCCAGAAGGAGCTGGCTTGGGCAGGGTCGAGCGGTCCTTGGTCCTCGCCGGTGCCACCTCCCCTTTTGCCCCCGAAGGGGCCGCCTGTGCTACCATTTTCGGCGGTGCAGTCTTATCCGTCCTCTCCCCCACCTCCGCTTCATCGACGACGGCAGTAGCCGCCTGCCTTTTACCGCTGGCACTTGAGACCGGGAGTTGTATCACGACGGGCGGTCTGGCTGACCCCGTCGGCCTAGCGACTTTAGCAAGAGTCCCATTGCTGCGGGCGATGCTGGGCGTTCCCTTGGTGGGTGTGGTGACCGGAGCGAGTTTCTTCGCTGGCGGCGGGGCAGGTACGGAGGCAGTGGTGGCGGGGGAGGGGGACCGTTTGACGATGCGCTCAAAGTTTGGAAGTGTGCGCGAGACCGAAGTCGGCCGTGAAGGGGGCGGCGGCGTCAATTCCGGGGATTCTTCCCGCTTCACCGTGACTCTCGGACCGGCGGACGGTGTAGGTGAGGGCGGAGCTCGGCTGTCTCGTGCTACCGCTCGTTGTAGCTGTACCGTTGGCGCAGGAGTTGGCTGCTGGGCTGCGGCTGGGGGTGCAGGCGCTCTGTGGCCTGAGACAGTGCCCACTGATCGCCCGGGTCCCGTTGGAATCTGCACCGACGGCCGCTGAGGAGCAGGTTTCTGCAGTGCATGCGCAGGAGCAGACGTAGCAGCTGGCCCAAGAGCTGGCCCAGGATTGGGCGCATATGCGGTCTTTTGCGGCACCGCCATCCACTGCGGACCCGCTGATCCTTGCAGTCTCGACGGACTGGGGGCGGGGGTGGGGACCGCTACTCCGCCGACAGGCGTGCTGACGTGCAGCTCCTGCCTCCCCGATATCCCGCCGACCCTCCGAACGTTCAAAGGTTGCTCAATGGGCGCACGCGCGCGTTGCGCTTCCAGCGCCGATTGGCGGGGTACTCTCGGAGCTGAGCCCTGGGCGGGCTGGCCGGGCGCAGATACTGTGCCGAGCGTGACTCCCGCCTCGCGCGCGATAGTCGGCACAGCAGCGGAGGGGGCTTGCGAGCGGCTTGTGTCAGACGCAGCTGCTACCTGATCGACCGCTCACGCCGGTGGTCGCTCGGCTGAGCGCTGCTTGAGGCCTGGAGGCATTGATGTCACCCTATGAGAAGGCTGCTGGCCCGGGGTCCAGCTCAGAGCTCGCGATGTAGAAAGGGAGGGAAGAGGTAGTCCGCCGGAACGAGGAGGAAGTGGTGGTGGGGAGGGATCTGATAGGCGCCGCGGGTCACGCTTGACGTCGTACGCGGACGGAGGAGGTGGCCGATTCTGCATCCGATGTACAGGCGAAGGGGACCTCGGATCTCGGCGCGGAGATGACCTGACCCGGTAGTCAGCCCGCCAGACATCACCAGACCGTCTTTCCTCGGGAGACCGATCGCGTCTGCCCCGCGAACGCTTCCCACGGTCAGGCGAGCGCGAACGTCGACGATCATCAGAGGACTCTGAAGATGGGCATCGCCTCCGCGGAGACGGAGAACGCGAAGACCACCGGTCGTCCGAGCGGTCTGGGGAGCTATTGTGTCGCCGCAGGGAAGGCTCATGGCGTGAAGGTTCTGATCTGAGCTGTAAAGAACGCCAGGTATCGATTGGGCGGGATGGTCCCGCTGCAGCGTTCTGTGACGGGATGACGGATGGCTTCGACGGGCCCGCTACAGCATTCTGCGCTGAGGTGACCGAGGGCCGCAACGAGCCCGCACTTGCGGCTGGGATCGTCGAGCGGGGTAGAGGAGGAGCCAGCCTGCGAGGTGGCAAAGTGCTGATGGGCTTTGCGATGGGTGGGGGAACGAGTGGGGCTGGGGGCTCAGGCGGGGGCGGAATAGCCGGTGCGGGTGGGATTGACGGTTTCTTGAGACTAGGTGAATCAGCTGACTATCCATTCAAAACCGAGACAGACCCGGCGTTCTCTCCCTCACTATCAGCTTATTATCCCACTCACTCTATTTCCAGACCCATATATGAGTTATCTCTCAGCACCGCTCCTGCCTCCACGCATGAATCCAACCATCTCGCCATGAGAACCACCCTCCGCCGCGGTGGTGCTACCTCACCCAGACGACGTGCAAATTGGATGATGAGGTCATCCTGCGCCCACACTGGGCTCGCGCAGAGCTCAGCCAGGGTCTTCCGGTGCGTCTCGATATAGTTGCCCAGATCAACATATTCGTGCGGTCGACCGTCCCGAAAGATCAAGATGTGGGTGACGTAGACGCTATTCGGATCCCCGCTGAGTTCGCCGCCATGCGCCTGTCAAGATCAGCGAGTCCACTCGGTTGACGCTGGCCGCTGGATGTCAAGGAGTGCGCGAGCTTACCTTGACTACGTTCAAGAGTCTCAAGATCTCCATGTAATTTGTGTTGTTCCTCTGAGACTCAATATAGAATGTCATACCGGCTAAGAGCTGGCGCAGATTTGTAGGCGCGGAGGAGTATCTGTGAGGAAACATGACTGCTTGCACCAGAAGGGAAGCGAGGACCCCTGCGAAGCATAGAGAGAGATTGTTAATAGATGAAGCAGCTTTGGACGCGCAGGAAAAGGAATGCTATTACGTCACGTCATCTCCTCAAATTTGTTGACATCGAGGTCAAATGCATGAGTACAATTAAACGGATGAAGGACGGCCCATCCGACCCACATAGGGGTGCTATATGACATGATACCTGCATGGACCTGCACCTCTTCCGCTCCCGCGTAAAATTCACCCTCGACCGCGCGGCCTCCTGGCATGAACCCGCGCCTTGTGAAGCAGCTTAGGCATCTCCGCCTCGTACATGACTTGGTATCGTTGCAAGAAGTATCCCCAAGTTCTGTGCGGTTTCTGTTCAGATCTTCAGCCCCTACACCCTCCTCGACAATCCGTGCTGTCCTGTAACTCACGATTGTGTTCAACGATTCAAGGAAACGCGTCCGAGAACCCAGAAAGTCCCACGCCTTGATCCGGCTCTTCAGCCATATATAGTCCGCCTCGTCTTCCGGTCGAACCGTGGATAACTGTCTGACTTTTGGTGGTCTCGCCGAAGCAGGCTTGGCCGAGTCAGAGGTTGGAGGATTTGACAGGCTCGACTTGACCTCCGATTTGAGCGGGACCGATACGTCCGCTTCACTGTCCAGCTCGTCCTCCTCGCCATACTCTGATCCCTCCTCCAGATCATCGTCGGATGGCGAGACGCGGATGACTTCCTCGCCCTTGCGCTCCACCTCCCAGGACCGCCCTGCAGCTGCTTGATTCCATTCCCGCCCGCCGTTGGAACTCGGCCGATCCTCCACTTTTGGATGCCGATCCGTCATGCTCTCGGGAGTGCACAGGTCTGCTGCGTAGCTTTCGCTGGTCCGCCAACTCTTGGATCCAGCGCCTCGGTCATCGCTTGACCCAGCTGAGGGAGCGGCGAGATCGATTCGGTAGGCCTTGATATGAAGCTGCGCCTTTTGCTGTACGCATTTCGAGATGTATTGATGGCTGATGAGGGGTCTGGCGTGGCACGCGCGGAGCGAGTCTGAGTCGAGAATAGCGGGCAAGGAGGAGGATGATAGCGTGCCTGCTTTGAAGGGGAGGATAATAAGGTCGGCCATCGCAATATCGACCAAGCGTCCCCCATATACGGTCTTCGTGTCAGCGAGAGTCTCAAAAGGAAGGTTAGGATACTCACGATGAGATGCTTCAATGGCTCCATCAGTTCCGCCTCGTCCAGTACGACGTGAAATGTCATTGGCAGTCCCGACTGATTCACAAAGAACTGCGAGGGTCCGTCCTCCGCGGACTGGGAGATGGCTGGCGAATCGGGGTATCTGCGGGCCGCAGCAGGCGGAGCGGACGCAGGACCGGGGGACCGGGATCGTTTACTAGGTGGAGGAGGAGACGTGACGATGCGATTAGACAGCTGGCGTTCCCGAATAGCGACCTTGGGCAGCTCTTGCTCCAGATCGTGATACGATCGTTTCCGCTTAGCTGAGAGCGGGGTTTCATCCTCTGAGCTGATGTCCTGCTTGACCGAGTTTGGCGTGGTATCGTCCCGTTTCCGCTTTGGGATAGGCGCAGGAGCAGGCTTCCCAGCAGCGGCTGCTGCAGTGAATGAGGAGGATGATTTTGACGACTTGAGAGGGGGACGTCGCGCCGATGCGCCCGCTGATATAGACGGCCGTATACCGTCTCCGCTTGGGCGGTCAGGCCCAGGAGCAGCTGGATTTGGCAAGATCGGGCGCTCCTTCGGCCTCGCCGAGGTTACAGTGTCCCTTTTCGCCTCTGCCTTTGCCGCTCTCGCTACCGCACTCGCCGATGCACCTGTGCCCGTCCCGTCCTCGGCGTCCGAATCGTCGATAACGATGACGGACGACTCCCTGCTCCCGCCCATGCTCATCCGCGCCGCCGGTGGTCGATTGACGACCGCTGGTTTGGTGGACCCGCTCGGTCCGGCGACTTTGGTCGAGGCTTCCCCTTGAGCATGGCTCGCGCTCGCCTTGCGCTTGATGTTGGAGGGGATTGAGATGAGTTTGGACTTGATAGCGATTGGTGGAGGGGATGATTTTGCTTCGCGCTGGTTCTCTGGAACAGCGCGTGAGACTGACGGTGCGCGAGAGGGAGGCGGTGGCGTCAATTCCGGCGATTCCTCCTGTTTGAGCACGGTCCGAATGGCAGATGGTGGAGGTGGAGGCGGGGCTTGTCCACGCGCTCCTGGCAGGCGCGGCGCTGTTCGCTGCTGTGAGGATGATAGCGCCTTCGTCGAGGGCGGTGCAGCTGGCGCCTGCGAGGCCGGGGGTTTGCGTGATGATGGCGTGGACCCCTTCTCGGACTGTAGTACCGTTGGACCAGCGGTGAGCATTCGTGCCGCCGCGAACGATCCAGGCGCAGTAGCAGCCTGGACCAGCCCCGTTGGCAAGCGCTCCGCCGCTGGTCGCTGCAGAGCTGGCGACTGGCGCGGCGAGGGCTGGACCCCAGCTGCTCCCTGCGCTGGCCTTGCGCCACTGTCGACGGCGACTGGTCGAACTTGACTGCCCATCCCTACTTCCGCACGCGCATCCTGCGTGGGTTGCGCAGGGACGACTGACTCCTTTTTGGGCTGTGGGGTCCACCGCGAGAGCACCGGTGGAGGTACGCTTTGGACGGGCTGTGCGCGTGAGGACGTAGACCTTAAGCCGGGTATAGGTGTGGTCGCCACTCCGGACGACGCCACCGGTGCAACACCTGCAGGTGCTTCGGTACGGACCGGATGAGACGTAGACATTGTCTGCTCGACCTCGGATTCGGCAGGTAGTAAGGACGAGGATTGATGGGGCTGCTGACGGAGCGAGAAACCCCACCTACGGGAGTCCTGTTGGCCTGGGGTCCAGAAGGGGGTCGAAGTTGTCAGGACATAGGACGAAGGAGGACCGTCGAGTCTGTGAGACGGTGGTGGGGGAGGATTTGTGGACCGCCGAGGATCGCGTTGACCGTCGTCGGTCGATGTCTGGACTGGCTCGTAGACGTCCCTCGGCCGAAAGGGAGGCGAAAAGGATGTCCGCCGTGGGCGATACGGTGACATCGCCCCAGGGTCGCCCCGCCGATCCCAAGAGGGAGACTCTCCGTACTCCGGGACCCGATCGCTTTTCCTCGCAGAACGTTCCCGCCTGTCCGCAGGGCGATCGACTGGGAGATAGCTGTCCATGCGGGATGAATCGTCGTCTCTGCGTGATGACAGGGATCGCCGTTCCAGAGGCGGCGAACAATCATAGTCCCTCCCCAGACGTTCCGGGGACCTGCGTCGCCCGTACTCGTTAGAGTGCCGAGGTGGGCGAGGGTCATCTGTCGATGGGGGTGGAAGCCAAGTGTCGACCGAGCGGGATGGACCTGCGACGGCGTTCTGAGCGGAAGCTACCGAGCGCGACGACGGACCCGCTACAGTGCTCTCTGAAGTTGACGGTAGAGGAGGAGCCGGCCAGCGTCTTGGCGACCTCTTATTCGCGGTTGCCGTGGGAGGGAGTGGAGGTGGAAGTCTGGGTGCAGGTGTGAGGGAGGCAGCGGAAGGTGCGGCCGGTGTCATTCGTATTGGAGGTGACTTGAGTCTGAAATATCAGCTTCTCGTCCTCTCCATCGGATCTCGAATTCTCCTGACTCCCGGATCTAAGATCTACTCACCGGACTTCATATCCCAAATAATCGTCCTCCCTTCGCTGCCGCCCTGCTTCAACGCACAGTGTGATCCATCCGGCCATCAGAACGACCTTTCCCGCCCTGGGTCCCTTCTCCGCCCCTGCGCGGCGCGAGAATTGATTGACCAGGTCTTCCTGCGTCCACGTCGGACCCGCAACGAGCTCGGCAAAGGTTTTACGGTGGGTCTCGGTGTAATCGCCTAGATCGACAACGTGGTATGGCGGGTCATTTCGAAAGACGAGAATATGCGAAACGAAGCGGTGCGCTGGGTCAGAGAAGAGTCGGCCTCCGTTGGTCTGTGGTGTCAGTCGCTTCACAAAGGAAGGAAAGACGACCTACATACCCTGATCAACTCCATGAGCTTGTGGAGCCCGCGGTAATGGTTGTCTTTATTCGACTCGATGTAGAAGGTGATACCAGAGAAGATGTCGCTGACTTGATTAGGGAACGCATGCTTCTGGATCGGGGGCATGGCTGTGGGATGTGGTAGAAGAAGCAGATGTACAACCCTAAAGTTGACTGACGTGCAGAATTAAGCTTTACGGTGCGAGTTACGGCATGGATTTGTTTACAATGAGGAATGCAAGAGCTGACTGGACTGTTCGAGTCTGTTCGAGTGCGAGTAACTAGCTATCACAAGCTGCAGCTGCTCGCCCTTCCGCAAGTCATAGACAGACAGGACATCGTCATCTCATAAATCAACGCGTTCTGACATCCAGCCTCGCATATCATGAATCTCCCACCCGCTCCCGCCCGCATCCCCCGCCATAGCCCGTCGCTCATAAAAGCAAATCATCGAAGTCACCTGCCCCTCCTTGCTTGGCCGCCGCTCCCCCGTTCTGCCCAGACCCAGAGCCTCCAGAAGCCCCCATCCCCCATAGCTTATCCACGGTCTTCTGCTGCCCCATCTCATTCAGGCTCTGCTTGCCCTGCACCCCGCTGCCGCTCGGGGCGGACGAAACGGTCGACAAAGATGTATTCCAGAGATCGTCAAAGGTCGACGCGCCGCCTGATGGCTTGGGCTTCGGCGCTGCTGCCGATGCCATGGTAGTTGTAGATGGAGTTGAGGCCGTAGCGGTATAGTTGGGCCGAGCCTGGGAGGGGGCCATCATCCCAAAGTTACTGGTCTGAGGGGTGTACGCCGGGGGCTGGGACGAGGTGGGAGGCTTGGAAGTAGCGTTGAGGAGGTCAAAGAGGTTGGCGTTCGCACCTGCTGGCCGAGACGGCGCGGCAGCAGCAGCGGTGAAAGAAGGGACGGGAGTGGGGGCGTTGGTCGAAGGGGCGGTCTGGAAATCGTCAAAGTCGTCATCTACAGTGTGAGCTGTTGTCCTGGCCCCCCAAGTCTCATTGCTTCAACTCACCACCACTCATGATGTTAGCACTCCCACTTGCTCCAGCCGAAGCCGCTACAGGCGGAGGCGCTCCAATAGGCTCATCATCCCCGAAATCAAAGAGGTTCACCTCCTTCTTTGGCGGAGCAGCTTTCGGCGGCGGCTGGGGCTTGCTGCCGCCCTGACGCGTGCTGCCACCAGCGGGAACAGCGGGGCTGCGTCGCCGAGGAGGAGCGCCGGAATCGTCGAAATCGTCCGCACCTTCGTACTCGTCGTATTCGTTATCTTGGGGTTGGCCCCGGTCCGACTCGCGCTCGCGGGTTTGCTCGCGATGTTGGGTGTCGCGGTCCCGGGCGGACCGGTGTGCACGGCCGGGATAGTCTGAGGATCAGCAATGACTTGGAGATCCCGCCGAAGGTGACTTGGACTTACCGTCAAATCCACCGCTTCCACCTCCACCACCGCCCGCACCGCCCACCGTCTCGCTCCCAAATCCGCCATACCTCCCTCCATTCCCAGTCGCAAAGCTCATCCCGCCTCCACCGTCATTCCCCTGCCCCTGATACTTGTTCTTGTTGGCTCGAGCTTTCCTGCGCTCCGTCCGGATTCGCTCGACGTCCACTAGCAGCGCAGCGATCTCTTGTGCGCGGTTTCGGACTATCCGTCAGCGTCACGCACGAACCAAGTAAGCAAGGACATACCGTTTATACCCTGGTCTTTACCCTTTTCGTCGACGTAGTGGAACGAACGAAGCATCTTGATGGTCGATACGTGTGCGCGGGCATCGTCGACGACTCGCTCCGAGCCGTTCTTGACGAGGAATTCGAGCAAGGTGAGCGCCTGCGAAGGTAAGCTAGATCCCTGAGACCGACGGTTACAACGGGATAGTTGAGCTGACTTTGTAGATCTGGCGCCACTCGCGAGCTTCTTTCCTGCTCCTATCAGCTTTAGAAGAGCACAGCCGAGACGAATGGGACATACTCCATGAATCTGGCGTAGATACACGGCATGATTTCGTTGAAGTTCTGGCTGTTTGGGTCAGCGGCTTATACAGATCGATGGAGATCTAGGTAGCTCACAAATTGTGCGTTCTACGAGATCAGCTTCCCTACTCCAAAATAAAGTCTGCGACAGCTGTGCACTCACCCATCCGCGATCTGCTGCATCAACGTCGAGCTGGCTCCCCTGACTCCATCAGCTCTGCGTCTTTTCAAGCTCCTGCCGACGAAGACGTACCAGGGATCATCGTTCGTAGCTTCTCTGACCTTGGCCTCCATCTCGCTGACGTTCAAGACGGCATTTTTCGCCTGGTTGTAGTATGATTTCAGGTCATACACCGTAAGCTGTTGCGCCTGCTTGGCGAGGCCTGAGGATCAGCTCTGTCTCTCTCTCGTGAATGGAGTAGACTCGTCAGTGCCTGCAGTCCGTCTCCAAGCTGGGCTGGGGCAGACCGAAGGCGCAAGGAAAGGCTACACCTCTGCCCAGGCTCGGGCGAGGGGCGCGCATAGAAGGGACGACGCTCACTTTCGATATAGTCCATTTTTGGCTCGATTTCCGCTGGCTTTTCTCGTACCACACGATATGATCTGGCGTCCTCGTGTTCTCCTTGGTCGTCTACACGCTACTCCTGGAGCTACAAGTCGATATGATGGATAAGTTTGATATAGGTGTTGATGAGGAATGCGTCGCTCAGAACCCGCTAAAGAAGCGCGTTTCGGCGATCGCCGCCGCACACCTTGAACCCTCTCCAGCAGAGTACCCAGCAGTCCATGCACCTTCTTACCTCTCATACTGCTACAACACACTATGATAATATGACCGAAGCAGCAGACGTAAAGCCCCGCGTCCCCGCTCCGCCGCCAGAGGAGGAGCAGCTCCAGATAAAGGTCCCAGGGGAGGGAGGCGCGATATGGGCAGTCCGAATCCCTCGATTCGTTTACGATAAATGGATCAAGGTGGATGAGGGGGGTGTTCATCTGGGGACACTGGTTATTGACTCCTCGTGAGTATCTAAGCCTCACTAGAGATGGGATCTCAATCATACCCCTGTACGGGTCAAAGTACTAAATACTGAACGTATAGGGCAAACCCACCGAAAATCTCCCTCAAGATCCCCGAACCTGACATCAAGCCCGAATCTCTCAACTCCATCGACGGTCCCTCTGTCAAGGGCGAGCGGTCCGTCCAGTCATCATCTTACGACCTGACGGGGCTACCGCCAAATTATGACCTCCACGTACCGGAGGAGAGGGCGAAGAATACGTGGGTGTTTAGCGAGACGATCAGGAGTGTGAGCGGGTTGAGGATGGATGGGGGGATGATGGGTGGGAAACGGAAGCGGGAGAATGGTGAGAAGATCTCTGTCCATTATGTTGGGAGATACAGAGCTGATGCTGACGTGTAGCAAATCCAACGCTGCTCGGCCCGGTCCAACACGATTGCTCTTTAAACCCAATCAACGACGACCAGTACAAGATCATCATGAAGCAGCGCAAGCTGGAAGCGGAGCACGCTCGGCGCCCCGTCATCCGGATGGAAGAGGTTGAAACCAACAAGGGGAAGTTGAACATGATGAGTGGGGGATGGGGGAACGTTACCAGCAAGATGGGCGGCAGCATGATTGTACGTCCTCCTTCCTACCTCCTTGCTTACCCTACCGCCAGCTGGTCGCTGATGTATAGACCAACTCATCTCGCCTGCCCTCAGCGGACAAAGCCACCCGCCTCCCTCGCCCGCAGCTCCGCAACACCCTCTTCGGCCTATTCCGCCAGAAGCCCTACTGGGGTATCGGCGCCTTGCGAACGACAACCGCCCAGCCCGACGCGTGGCTCCGCGAAGTGCTCAGAGACGTGGCGGTGCGCGTGACGGAGGGGCCGTACAAGGATCTATGGGAGCTGAGGCCGGATTGGAGGGACGCGGGCGTCAAGGGGGAGGTCAAGGTAGATGGTGGGGATCCGGAAGATGCTGGGGAGGATGGGAAGGAGGAGGAAGACTGGGATGAGGATGATGATGAGGATGACTTTGAGGAGATCGTGTAGGAGAGGCTCATAGGTGGAGCGGGCTGGGGCGAAGGCGAGTATCGGGGGCGACGAGGGGAGGCTGGGGGACTGGCAGCTCGATGAAGGAGGGATATCACTCGCTTTGACTCACAAGCATATTATGTTGTAAACTATAAATCCTATGTATCCTACTCAACTCCATGTCAGTTACCCAATCAGCCTTTTAGATACGCGTTATAGCAGCTGGACCTCCCTATGGCCAGACGAAGGACCGATGTCACAGAAGTGAACGCACGGACCTTCGTTGAACCCATCTCAAGAACCCACCCAGCCCCATCATCTGTCTTTCATACATTAGCTACCTAGACATCATCTACGACGAACCCGCCTGCGATCTCTGTGGGACTCGCCTGAATATCGAGCGCTGTACGCCCAGTCGCCCGTCGGCTTCCGTGCATCAAAAGCTGCCTCAAGCCCGCAGAGGCAGCGATGGCCTCCTCACTCAAGCGCAAAACACCCAGCTGGGCCAACCCGCCAACAGGCTCCTCTCCCGCTCCTGGTCCAGGACAAAGGACAGTATCGACCCCTGCGTATGCTTCTGGGTCGACATCCGGGGCTGGGGCTGCGAAGGGGTTCGGAGGGGTGAAGCGGGAACATGGGGAAGGAGGGGGTGGCGCGGGGGATTGGAAGCGGTCTAAATTGGGTGGGTTCTCTGCCCTTTTGGCGGGTCTTTGCTGTGAGGAAGGATGGCAAGATGAGGAGGCAGCAAAGTAGAGTCTACAGGGCGCCTAGAAGGTAGGCTGATGAAGCAGGTATGGTGAATAATGTGATTACTGTAGATCCAAGGTCGGCCGCTATGGATCTCGAAGAGGAGCTCAAGGTGGGTACAGCTGGCACGTGCTCGTGGTAGTCCACAGCGAGACTTGTAGTGCTCAGCTGCTGATCAAACAGGGGAAAGGGACTATGCCGCTCATGGACGCGTATTTCTACCTGCAAGAGAACTGCCCCGAACTCAACGCGAACGATGTGGTGGCGTTACTCAAAGGTCTCCCTCGTGTTGGCTTCAACAAAGCCAATCAAGTTCTCAGCTACGTCGTGAGCTTCGCTGTCCCTTTCCATGGCATACATGAGGCCAGAAGCTTACTCCCAGCCCGCCTTGACCATAACCTCCCAAACCCAACTCCTCACGCACATCCGGCTACACACCACTCCCCGTCAATCCCTCAACGTCCGCGACCCCACCATCAAAGAAGCGACCAAGGACCAGCCCCTCGTCGAGTGGCTCGTGGACCTCGAAAAGACGGGCGAGGTGTTGCTCGCGAGAGCGATTGGGCCGTTTGCGCATTCGGATCTGCCGAAATTGGGGAGGAAGAATGGGCTGGGGTTGGGGATTAGCGATTTGGAGAAGGGGGCGTCTAGGATCAGGGGGGTGTTTTGGGATGAGGTCAGGGGGAGGGGGAGAGCCGGGAAGAGGGTGGATGAAGGTGAGTCGCGGTCGAGGATAGGGGAACGGGTCTCAGAGGCAGAGATGGGGTCCGAAGCGGAGGGTGACTATGGAGATGAGCCGCTCTTCGAAATCAGCCCTTGACTTGGAGCTTCATGATCGATGCAACGCGTCTAGTATTCTAGTATGTCATAGGAGCTGCGCGCTGACCACCCCAGACTTCATACATCTCTGGGCAGACGTTCCCATCGAAGGAACGGATGACGTCGGCAAGCTCCTCGCTCAGCGTAAGTTCACCTTCACTTATCAATCAGCTCTCTTTCCACTTTGCCCAATCAAGACCATGAATTGGACAGTGCTGATGCGCTCACAGAGGATCTATCAGCCAGCTCCAATGTCCCCGAGCCCCTCAAAGCCATCCCCGGCGGTCCAGCGGGTAAAAAGAAGAAGAAATCGACACGGGCGCTAAAGATCACCAATACGCATATGAAGGCTATGGTAAGTCTTGCCCTTTCGTTGCAGCTGTTGGGCAAGAGGGTCGAGCTGACATGTAGGGTATCGACTTTAGCAAGGACTACGATCCTGCGAATAAGTGATGGGCACGAGGTGTCGCTGTGGTCGGCTTTGGGTGGGTGGCCTGTTATCGACCTCTGCGTTTGAGAGGGTGTTGTACTATATATGTATGATGTAACTGTTCGCTACAGGCGGCATTAAGTAGCGGTTGTGCGTCTCCTACATGAGAGCTTGGTACGGTCTCCTATGGACCGATTGCGAGACCCAAGCGGCATACCGCACACAAAAGCAGGGAGCCTCACACTCGAGCACGTCGAATCCGAGAGGCTGGGCTTCCCTTCGAAGAGCCAGTCAAGCTGCATCTTGCTCGCAAAACTCGCCGATATGCTGGAGGGGGGTGGATGAGTGAGGAAGAGCATTCAGCGGCGCTGCGGGGACGGGGCGGCTTGATCGCCAAACGATCACTAATTGGGTGGCCGGGCAGAAAGGGTACTTGGGGGATTAAAATCGGCGAGCCCTTTGGTCGTCGATTCGAAACACATGACAATAGTTGGCCCAACCTTTTTGCTCGTCCCGTGCGTGCAGCGTCTGGCGAGTTGCCAACTAGCTCAAGCTTCGAACCGTGAACTCGTCTCTTCTGCATCTCGCCTTCCGCATACCGGGCCAACGACCGCCTCTGATGTACATGGCGGGATAAAAATCCACTCCAGCCATGCCGCAGCTGAGACCCCTCTTGTCTCACCTCCTTCACTCGTGCCTGCACGCCCGCGCACGGTCTGTGTGTGGAGGTGTGTGTGTTTACACTGCAGGCACCCTGTACTCAGAACACCTGCTTCACTACACCGCTGACGTCCTACTCATCCTTCTCTCCTACTAGCTCATGCTAAATAGGACACATCGACTATCTGCAGGACAGGCAAAACCGCTCGCGAGAGCTCGGCCCAGAGTGCAATCGATCAGGGCCTCCCGGATCTTCAAGAGTGAGGCCCCATCATGATCGTCGGAGTCGGACAGCGCTGGAACATGTCTGCCCTAGACAGCAATCACAGTGAGCCCTCTCTCTTTATCTGGCTGATCCCAAGCTGAAAGGCGCAGATCAGCCGAGCTCTCAGCGAGCTTCTAAACTCACAAAGACATCCAAGATGTTCGAGGGCATTTCCTTCTACTTCGAACTCGAGTACAGCTTGACTATTGCCGGCGTACGTGATGCAGCCACCGTTCGGGTGAGTCTTCTCTGCTGTTTCCCGCTCCTGCGAGGAGAGCTGACTCTGGTAGTGCAGGGGCGGGCTGATCGTCCCCCACCCAACACCTCAAGCCACCATCATCGTCGATACCCCGCGGGCCCACCCCCGAAAGCTCGTGCTACAGGTGCCGCAAGCCCCTCCGCAGGGGGACACGACCACGTCTGGACTCGTGGCGCGCTATGGCGGGTTTGTGGGCGTGTCGGCGCCGTATGGGCCCAGAGGGGTCGTGCTGCGCTCAGATTGGGTGGAGGCGTGTGAGAGGGTCGGGAAGGTTCTGAGGGATGATTTTTACGCGGGATGGGAAGTTCGGTGAGTTCCTCGAAGCTTGGAGCTGGATGCGACGAGCACGAGAGGGCCTGAAGTGTACATGCTGACATAGCAGAGGAACTTGGGATCCCAGACTGGTCACCAAGATTCCCCCGCCTCCTCCACCCGCACTTCCGCCCCCTGCACTGCCACCGGTCCCACCTCCTGTCTCCCAGCCGTCGGCCGTGGCTGGTCCATCGCGCCTGCCCACACCTCTCACCTCGTTACAGCCTCCTTCAGCCGGACCATCGCGATACCTCCCCTCGCCGCCTCCCACCGCCTCCTCCGCGCCTATTGTGGCATACCAGCCGCGTAGCAGGGTATCGTCCGCTCCCGGGACCGACAGCAGTCAATCTGGCACGGCGCCTGAGGCTGCGCCGGGTCCCAGACCCGTGACGTCCGGTCCGAGGGTATCCCTTCCCACCCCCCTACCCAGACCACCCCAGAATAAAGCACCACCAAGCGGTCCCTCACGTCCTATGGGCACCAATCCCCCAGTCGGCCCTAGAGCGGCTGCACCCGTACGCCAATGCAAAGACATCTATACGGCAGTCTTCGGTGAAGCTAGTAGCTCTGGAAGCGACTCGGAAGGCGCGGCGGACGCAGAGCCTCCTCGTCGTCGTCAAGCTCGACGGTCGGCTCCAGCGCCGGTCATGAAGGACGTAAAGCTCGTCTTCTCGGACAGCGACGAGGAGGACAATCCTTCCCCGCTCTTACGCCGGCCAGCCAGACACGTAGCCGCCACAGAGGACGACGAGCTGCAATTCTCGGACAGCAATAAGGGAGATTCGCCTCCTCGGCTGGTCGATTCTGCCGTCATCGATCTGACAAAGGACGAAGAGCTCGAATTCTCGGACAGCGAAGAGGAGGAGGGCGAGCAGGAAGGAAGACCGATGCCTCTGCCAGTCCGGCAGGTGGCTCGCGGACGGAACGCCGAGCTGCGGTTCTCCGACAGCGAGGAGGACGACGAGGCTGAGGCGGGACCGCTCGACCGAGTCGACCCCGTCGAGGCTTTGCCAGACGCGGACGGGCTGATCTTTTCGGACGGGGAGGGAGAGGCTGTAGAAGAGATCCCAGGAAGGGCGGAAGCTGCGCCGGAAGCGCGAGGCGAGGACTTCGCGGATCAGCTGGTCTTCTCGGATGGAGAGGACGAGCTCGATCTTAACGGCCTCGATACGCCTCCTCTTAGGCCCGCGTCTCCTCGAGGTCTTGCTGGCGGCGTGCTCCGTCCACCTGCGGATCAAGGGCAGCTCGATTTTGATCAGCCGTCTGACCCCATTACTTCGGCGGGGGCCGAGGCGGGCCCGTCCGATCTCGACCGCGCCCTCGACGCCTTTGTCGATGACATCAGGCCGCTTCTCCCATCTTCCGCCGGCGACAGAGCGGACGGGTCCGAGCCGCATCAGCGGGATCTGACCGGGGACATCGATGGGGGCCAAGACGAGCAGGAGTCGGACGAGGAAATGGGGGACGATTGGGCAGGAATCGTCGGCATGGAGGAGGAGGAGTTCCTGCTTTTGCTCGAGGGAAACGTTCGGGGGGCGTCGCTGGACCACAACGACGATGACGAAATCGCTGGAGCCGGTTCGGTGGAGGCGAAGATGGATCTTGAGGGGTCAGGGGCGGAAGAGGCGGATGAGAGAGGGATGGATCAGAGAGAGGCGGAGGTGTCGAACGGGGAGGTTGCTCAGGTGGAAGATCTGGGCGAGATGGATATGGAGATTGAGGCGGTGACTGAGGTGGAAGGGGATCTGGGCGAGATGGACATGGAGATCGAGATCGGGATCGAGGAGGACGAGCTGCTCACCACCCACGGCAGCTCGTCGGCAGGACAGGCCGCCGATCCCGTTCCGCGCCGGTCATCTTCCCCAGCGATGCTCCACCCGCCGCACGTCGAGAACCAGCAGATGGCGCAGCAAGGTCCGGCCCCAACCCTCGAGCGAAGGCGCCCAATCGGCGGATTGTTCGAGGTCATGTCCGGAATCCCGTTGGAATTCTCTGTCGCACCCGGCGAGCTGCAAGCTGAGGTCGAGCAGCTTATAGTGAGTAGTTCTGTTCTTACGCCATCATAATGTATTCTATTTCAGCTAACACGACAGATGGCCAATCGCGGCGAGCTCCTCCCTCCTGCCGAAGCTGCCTATGTCATCCTTCCCTTACCTCCCGGTCAGACCGCGACCGACCGTCAGCACGTACAATGGATCAAGGCACGCGAGGGGCGGAGGTCACGGGGAGCTCTCAGTCACCTTTGGGTGCAGGCGAGCGTGGATGCGGGGGAGATGGTGGATATGGGAGATTACAGGGTCGGGATCGCCGAAGGGGTGGAGGTAGCGCTGGAGGAGGAAACGAGGATGGAGGAGAGGAGGATTGCGGAGGAGATGCGATTCGCGGAAGAGGCGCGAAAGGCGGAGGAGGAGAGGATAGCGGAGCGGGAACGAAAAGATGAGGAGGAGAGTAGACGGGCAGAGGAGGAGAAGCGAAGGGCGTACCAGGAGACGATAAGAGCAGAGGTAGAAAGGAGGCTGGAGGTAGAGCGAAAGGCGGAGGCTGAACGAAGAGTCGAAGCTGAGCGAAAGGCGGAGGCGGAGCGAAAAGCAGAGGAGGAGCGGAAGGCAGAGGCGGAGCGCGCAGCCGTCGTGCTGGCTCAGTCAGCGGAGGCGGTGATCGATGGTCAGGAGGTCGAAATGGAAATGGATGTGCGGACGGAGGCACCAACGAGCAGGTCGGTATCTGAGCGGACAAAACGGGCGTTGGAGGGGAAGGATGCCCGGGTAAGTCATTTGATCCATGTAGCCCCTTGGCGAGATGTTCTCCGAACATGCTGAGAGCTTGGTCATGAGCTGACATGTGCAGCGTTCATCTTCCGAGCTATCGAGCGTCTCTTGTCCGACGCCGTCGCCCCTATCTGGACCTATCAACCACGATCCCCCCTCCGGGCCTGCGGTCGCAGACGTGCCGCTTGGCTGGAAGGATACTGTGGCTGTCGAGCAGCTCGCAGCCGTATTGATCGACTGGGACCGTAATGGCGGTAAGGGCGATCCCCAGAGCTTCTTGCTCAGCCTGACTGTAGGTTCCAACCCCGATCATCAAGCCCAAATGTCAAATTGTTAATCGGGATCCCAGCTGATCGTTCTGCAGTTCCGAGACCAGAACGGCCTCGCCGTTTTCCTCCGCTACCGTCCACTCCTCGCTGCCCATATACCCTGGCTGGCTGACATGCCGCTGGGCGGTAAAAAGAGGGGAAGACCGAGCTTGTCGGGTGGAGGGGGGACGGCTAGTCCGGATAGGGGACCTAGGCGGAAACCGAAGTAGGTCTGGAAGTGCGGCGGGCCGGCGGAGATGAGGACGGAAGAACGAAAAATCTATGACATCATCTTCCTTTATGTCTTGCATCTGCCGATACGCTGAACGTAACGGTCAGTCCTTAGGGGCACGCACCTTGGCCTGACGAGCATACGCTACTTGATGGGTGGACGTGGCAGCAAGAGCAGCTTCATGGTGAGCCCTCAAAAATGCTGCGCACGGGCTTGATCTCTGAGCCAAAATTGGTTCCGTCGCAGCTCACCGAGCTCCCCGCCGTCATCGCCCCCGCATATAGCAAGCTACCTGCTGTTGTCATATCATCCTGGTGCCCATACTAGACCTATAGATTACATAGCCATGTCTCGTCAGGCGCCGCTCGTTATCGACAATGGAACGGGGTACACGAAAATGGGGTAAGTTAGATCAACGAAAGGTCGAAGGGCGAGGAGATAGGGGCTCGGGAACATGGCGGTCCATCAGCCGGCAGGCCAGTCTGCGCATCTCGCTTGCTGGCTCAGCCATGGCGAGGGCAATGGATCAGCTACCCACTTCCCTCAACTCATCGCGAATGGATTCGGTGAGTGTCAGCTGAAGCGCTAGGTTCGCCGGTAACTCGGAACCCTCATTCGTCTTTCCAACCGTCATCGCAACACACCAGACCGCCGGGGCAGGCGGTGGTGGAGGCGGAGCGAAGCCTACCAGCGGCGGTGGAGCTTCAGCAGGTGGACGGGCGCCACCTCCTGTAGCGGGCAAGCCGAGCCATCTGGCGAGTAAGCGAGGGATTGAGGATTTGGACTTTTATATTGGAGATGAGGCGGTTGTGAACTCCAAGTGAGTCTGGACTTTTTAAAGCGGGTGGTCGGCTGTTCAGACGGGCAAAGCTGACTTGGGCAGGACATATGACCTCCACTACCCCATCAAGCATGGTCAGATTGAGAACTGGGATCATATGGAGCGATTCTGGGAACAGAGTATATTCAAGTATCTCCGCGCCGAGCCAGAAGACCACTACGTCCTTCTTGTGCGTATCCTTACCATTCTGAAGCCGGCGCAGCTGACTCGACAGACCGAACCACCACTCAACCCCCCTGAGAACAGAGAAAACACCGCCGAGATCATGTTTGAGAGTTTCAACGTGCAAGGCTTGTGAGCTTCTCCGTCTTCGACGTCTTGCTAGCGGGGAGCTGATTTATTAGGTATATCGCCGTGCAGGCTGTGCTCGCTCTCGCTGCCTCGTGGACTTCGTCTAAAGTCGCCGAGAGGACACTGACGGGTGTGGTCATCGATTCGGGAGACGGTGTGACGCGTGAGTTCGCCTCTCTTTTCCGATATGTAGAGAAATAGCTGACCTGTGGCAGACACCATCCCAGTCGTACGTGGTACTTGACTCTGAGGGTAGGAATCGGAACTGACGGAATAGGCTGAAGGCTACGTTATCGGCTCATCGATCAAGCACGTCCCCATTGCTGGAAGAGATATCACCAGCTTTGTTCAGCAGCTTCTGAGGGATCGAGGAGATAGCGCGTCTATTCCGCCAGAGGACTCCATGAGGGTGTAAGTCTCTCATTTCGCCAGATCGAGACTCATGCTCACTGCGCAGTGCCGAGAAGATCAAGGAGGACTACACCTACGTTTGCCAGGATATCGTCAAGGAGTTCAAGAAGTACGATGCCGACCCGTACAAGTACTTTGCGCGATTCTCGGGAGAGCACAGCGTGACAGGCCGAGTAAGGAGCTTCCTCCTCATCGACGAGACTCCAAAGCTGACTTCCAGAAATACGACATTGACGTCGGATACGAGCGCTTCCTCGCCCCTGAAATCTTCTTCAACCCCGAAATCTACTCGTCCGACTTCCTCACCCCTCTCCCCGAAGTCGTTGACACCGTCATTCAGACCAGTCCTATCGATGTCCGACGAGGACTGTACAAGAACATTGTGCTTTCGGGTGGAAGTACGATGTTCAAGGACTTTGGGAAGCGGTTGCAGCGGGACGTGAAGAACATTGTGGATGGAAGAATCGCGGGCAGTGAGACGAGGAGCGGGAGCTTGATGAAGGTGAGCTAGACGACAGCCACTCGCGATCGAGTCGAGCTGACAGTGTAGTCGAGCGGTGTGGAGGTCAACGTCATCTCGCACAAGAGACAACGGTATGCTGTGTGGTACGGTGGAAGTCTGATGGCGTCGACCGTGAGTCATGCTCTCGGACTGCATCACAGACACGCATGAGCTGACTTCATCTCAGCCCGAGTTCTTCAACGTCTCGCACTCTCGGGTAGACTACGAAGAATACGGACCGAGCTTGGTCAGGCGGTTCTCGGTGTTCGGTAGCTCGTCGTAGGAAGGAAAGCAGGCCACGGGGCGGGTGTTCAGGCGGAATGAAGAGGATTTTGTATGTGAAATGAATATCTGCTGTAGCTGCTGTACGTGCGGGCTGCTTATGGTCAGGCAAACGAGATTGGTTGCATCTGTCATCCAATATCTAAACTCGCCATTGATGCGCACCATTACGATTGTCTGAGCGGATGAGGGGCGTGTCTGCATCACAAGCTCATCACTCTGAAGTCAGTGCTGGCCATTCCTATGGTCCCTGCGGGTCACTCACGAGACGCTCACCTGATCCTAGTACCTCTCATCAACCCACTCATATCGGTACATGCTGGAAGTGCGGGACCGCGCAGCTCATACGCTTGACCGATGTTGACTATATCCGAAGAGGCTGAAGATAAGACTGGGCTGTATACATACGGCGATGAGTACGAACGCGCAGGCGATGGCGAGTAGATCGTGCCAGCTGTGGATGCCGGTGATACCCTTGCGGTGGATGTTCGACATGGCTATTGACGGATCTGCTTGCAGTGTGGAATCCCAGGGCAGCTCGGGCCTGCTCCAGTAGCACTTGAACATGTCAGAGAGGTGCGATGCGGATATCGATAGACAAAGGAATGTCATTTTGAGGCGCAGATATTACTTTGTTCTGACGCACCACGCGATTCAGTCTAGGTGCAATTTTGCGCTGCCTTTGGCCGTAGGAACGGTCTGATGGCTATCCTGCCGCTGACTCAGGCTGGAGATAGGCTCATCCGCGTCGCAGTACATCACAAGCGTACAAAATATCACTCTATCCATAGCGGACATACGGGTGTCATGATCCGCCCTAAAGACGTACGCGCCACCTCCCTCAGCTGACTCCCATCACCCACCCTTTCATACATCACGACATCGCCCGGATTTCTGCTCGTCACGCATACCCACTTCCCCTCTTTATTCGCCGCGACACCCCGCAGATGTTTGCCTGCACCAAATACGAATTGATGCTGTGCCGGGCTGATCTGTCCCGGGTTGTCTGAGCTGACCGTGAACAGCGCAAGCGCGTCTCCGTCAGGATTAGGCGAGTCGCGGTTAGAGGCAATGAGCAGCATCTCCCCTCCGGATGGGGATGGGATGAGGACGATTTCGGACGCGAGCATCTGTTCGGCGCGAGGGGAAGCGGGGTACCGGTCGAATGAGGGTAGGATGGAGTGACGGGCGATAGGGAAGGAGGGCTTGTCGAGAGAGTGGATGACGATGTCGGATGATAGCTCGCACAACGTGTAGACATACTTGCCTGGGGATCCATCAGCTTCCACTTTACTCTAAGGAGACGAGACGAGGGTACAGGGAGGGGCGGACAGCTTACCATCGGGGTGGAACACCAAATGCCTCGGCCCGTCTCCTGGCGAGAATCCAGTCAAGGCACCTGCAGAGACTGGCAGCAGCTCCCTTTTCGTCACATCCCACCGCAGTCGCCAGACAACATTCGACCCCAAATCAGGTGCGAAGACGTCCCCAGATTGCGGGTGGATGACGACCTGGTGCGCGTGAGGCGCTTCCTGACGGGGATGGAATGCAAAGTCGGGGGTGGCGGGAAGGGCCGAGAAGTGTTGAAGAGGATCGAAGTTGGATGTGGGTGAGGAGTTGATCCCTCCCCTGGACATTGTGGTCAGGAATTCACCCGTCGGGGAGATCGCGAGTGTTGTAACATTGCCGGTCTTGTACTGATCACATCAGCAATCGCTCCTTCTAGGCGTGTTGGAGACCACTATCGAGTGCAATACTGACATGGGCAATCACAATCCCAGCCTGAGGGTGTACAGCAATATGCGTCGGTCCGGCCCCGCCTGACTGAGCCTCGCTCATGACCTCCAGCGTACCCTCCTTATCCGTCACGCGCAGAGCGAAGACTTTACCGTAGACGTGTCCGTTCGCATAGATCACATCGGACAGTGTTCTGATGTTGTCAACATATGGTGAGGCAAGGCTGAGGGACAGTACATACGGGTGCGCAGTGAGCCAGCTAGGATCCCTGCTCGTCTCCCCGAACCGCGTGCCCATTCTTAGCGTCTTCTTCTCCGGGTCAAAAAGCAGGGCATGGATGTAGTGACCGTGGGTCCCGATCAGTATGAGCTTCTCTGTCATTTCGGATATATTGATGAGATCGAAGTGAGGGCGTCTTTCGAGACGTTTTGTACAAGAAGTGGACGGAATCTTCGCTCCAACAGTTCCGCGTTCCCTCATGGGGCCGAGCGGGTCAGACCGGCCCGGTCCGGGTGCAGGCCAACTCCTCATTCCTTATGATGCCGTCATACTGAATCTCAGTGACTGCTCGTTGACTGCTCGGCACAGCCACTGACAGCGAGACGGACACCGTAGGCATTGCGTGCTCTCTGACGACAAATCGAAAGTCGATGAAGGGTAGCACTGACCCAGGGCACAACAACTCCAGAGCGGCGCCCGTCAGCAAGGGCTATTTACCGCGGAATGGCTTGGAACGATCAAGTAAGTGTGGAAGCGGCGGTGGGACTAGCCGCGACTTGACGCCATTTATCTTACATTGACAATATGCCTACACAGTCACAGACCTTGTTATAAGGCTGAGACTACATCACCTCGCCTTAGAAACTGGGCGAGAAGTCCGTCACGCCGTTGGGCTGACAGGAGGGTGCCGGATCGCACATCATCTGGACGCCGTGGTTGTGCCAGCAAGGGCTCATGTAGCTGTCACCGTTGCCGATGACGAAGACGGCCAAAGATCCATCCTCATCCATCTTGCCGTCATAGTGACACTATAAATAGTCTCAGTCGTTTCCTCTTGTCTCACTTGCTCAGAAAGGGATGTGGCTCACCTCCGCACTCTGGGCCTCTCCTTTGTCGTTTTTATACTTGATCTGGAACGATTGCTCCATCGGATAGCCCTCCTTGTCGAGGGCAAAACGAATCCCGGGATGCGCCCGGTACCGGAAGCCATGGTAGAATTCGACGCCCTCACCCCGCGTACCACGATCTTTGCGGACAATAAGTCGGGCTTCGGCCTGGCGCTCAGTCATTTCGCATAGAGCGGAAGGGAGGAGCGCGAGAGTGGCGAGAAGGCCGAAGATGGGTGAGAGGAGCATTTTGTAGATGTACGTGGGGTGTCGCTGGATGATGTGATAGTCTTGAGATGCGCAGGAGTGCTGACTGCTGATTGAGATCAGGATACACGGGGGTGCCCATATTTATAGCTCGGACGGGAGCTGACCGGGCGAGGACTGGTACATAGGAGAGGCGGAAAACAAAGGAGACTTCTGAGATCCCTCTCTTACGGTCAGCCTTCCCCTGTAAGGAGAGATGGGAGATGGAGGACCCCTAGATCAGGTGCGAGGTCTCAACAACGGAACTAGCACAAAGGAGGCGGCCGAGACTCCCCTCTTAACAGGGTTTCCCTTGGAGGGGCGAACGATGACCCCTTGAGACATGTGGGCAACAAGGGAGCCCCATGCACGAGCATGCACCCAGGGTTTCCTCCTCAAGATCTCTCCGTGTGCCCGTGAAGTTTGAGCGCAGGAGTAAGTCTGAGATCGAACGGGTGAGGAACAAGGCAAGCTCTTGATGAGTCTTGACGGTGCCTTCAGCGAGATCCATTGTCAAGAGGCCTCAACCTCTCCGCAAGATCTCCCCGTGTGCTCCTGAGGCCCAATAGACATCGCGGGGAGGAGGAGTGTGACTGGAATGGGGGGTGAACAACGCAAAGGTGTCGGCCTTGTGTTCCCCGCGTACCGGATCGAAAGGATTCAGATCACGTGCACACGCCAACATCGTCAGCCAGCGCTGGCGCTCGTTAGCATAGAATGCCGCATCTCCGTCAGCTATGCCGATGAGCAGGATTATATCGCCGCCGCCTGGCCTTGACTCAACAATAATAGGATTCGAGTGAGAACTGAGAAGTAGCACAGTCAAATTGCAAACAACCCATCTCATCTTTCTTTCCTTCCTAGACCTTTATATCTTTCTAATTTAATCTTCTACAACTGCGATGTGCCTTCTCCTCTGACACAAGATCGCAAGTACACTAGTATCTCCCTCCTCTTCCCCGCCTTCCCTCCTCCTTCCTCCGTCCTCCGTCCTCCGTCCTCCCCAAGATGAATTCCTTCAAAGACGTCCAAGGTTTCGTTGTGGTATGGTGATTCGTATATAGGTTGATTGCGGTCGTGAGATCGTATCAAGAAGTATAAGGGTTGTGGTATATCGATAGGTGTGAGGTAAAGGGAACAGTGTGATGTATGATGATGAGGGTGTTGCGGGTGGTCTTTGATGTGAGGAGAGCGGGATCCGCCGCTGAGGATAGTGCGGTCGTTATTCGCCGTTACATCCCCGCGTTGAGCCCCATCGCCATGTTCCCCTCTACCCCGGGACCGAACACCGCCTTCTCCCCACCCACCACGGGGACGACCGACGCGGTAGCCAGCGGCGCCTCCACCTTCTCCTCCACAGCCGCCGCCTGCTTGGAGTCCCCCTCAGCAGGCGCCGGCGTTGCGGCTTGCGGAACGCTGCCCACCTCGCCGGAAACAGCGCTGACGTCCCCATCGCTCTTGCGGCCCTTCCACGCCGGTCCTGGTCCCGCTAGCGGGTCGACCGTGCCCGGACCGGACGCGACAGCCTTGGACTTGCGGCCTGGACGCCCTTCATCCGGGATTCCAGGCTCGACAGTCCACCAACCGCCCTTGCCGCCTTCGTCGGGGATACCGTCCACCTTGTTGACGCGGACAAACATTTTCCTGGTCCGTCAGCTATGCTTCCGAGTGGTCGGATGAGTCAAGAACACTCACTTCAAGCTCAAATTGTGCCTGATACTGTTCTGCCACCCCGCAGTCTTGCGCTCATCCAGCGCCGCAAAGAACGGGAACCGGTCCGCGATGCTCGAGTAGATCTGCGAGAGCTGAAGCCGCCTGTCTGGAGCTGATTCGATCGCGTGCCGGATCATCTCGTGATAAGGGTGCGGCGGCTTGCAGTCGATGCCAGGGTACAAGCCCTCGGTCGGGAGTTCGTTCGACTTGCGCGCACGCGGGTAGTTGGGGTGTGGTGTAGAAGGAGATGGAGGCGGGAGGGACTGGTTGCCGGTGAAAGGAGTGCCGGAGCCGGAGGCGGCATACGTGGGTGGCTGAGACGGGTCGGAGAGGCCCAGACCGAGGGCGGAGGTATCCGCGCCGCCGTCGAGGTCCATGGGGGTGTTGGAGCCGCTGGGAATGGGTGGAGGGAGCAGCGCCGAGACGGCCGAGATGGACTTCTGACTGGCATTGGAGTCGGCGTGCGCACGACCGCCCGCCTTGGCTTTACCGCCCCTCCCTCGACCACGCCCTCTGCCGGATGTACCAGCAGCAGCTCTGCCCTTGCCTTTCGCCTTTGGAGCCACCGCAGCACTTCCTCCAGCCTCGCCTTGTCCCATCGGCTCGTCCTCGCCGTGCTCGGGTACACCCGCCAGACCGCCCGATCCGCCCCATCCAAGCATCCTGCTAGGCCCGCCCCGCTTGCCCGGCGACCCCTCTCGGTCCCCGTTGATGTCCTTGCCCTTCCGGCCAGACCCTCCATCGATGATCTCCCGCATGCTACCCATCCCGCCAATGGTCCGACGGCGCTTGTGCTGACCCGACGCACGTCCCTCGCCATCGTTGTCGAGGAAGGAGGCCATGGGTGAGCCCTCGATGGTCTCCGCAGCAGCGAGCAGACCCTCGAGCTTGTCCGGCGTGGTCGAGTCGTGACCTGGCGGTGGGGTGCTGGCTCGACGTTTCCCACCGACCCCGCTAGCGCTAGCTTTGCGCTTGGAGGACGCCCGAGCGTTGCTGGACTCCCCCTCACCGTCGCCCTCGCCGCCGAAAGAGTCGCAGATACTGGCCAGCTTATACGCCATGGAGGGTACGGCCATACGATCACCGGGGAGTGACTGGGTCCGATGAACTGGACTCTTGTCTGCAAGTGTAGCGAGAACGGCGAATTCTTCCAGGACTGAACGGGCTGGCGTATTGGGCAGGATACGCCGAGACGAGGACGTGGTAGGCGAGACGAGGGTAGATTGTGTTGGTGAGCGGGAGACTGCCCCGTTGACATTGAAGCCGTTGGCTGTTGGCTGTCGAGCGGCATTCTTGTAATGATGGCCCTGAGCATGCTGGGTGCCGATCGAGGTGTTGATCTGTCGGCCTCGCCCGCCTCGCTTGTCCGGGGTAATAGCGGCGACGCCCTTGCCCTTTGTCGCAGCAGCTGCCTCTAGGCTCGCTCTGCCCTTCTCCCTCTCCTTCTCCTTTTCCCCCTTGACGTCCTCGTAAACCGTCTCTTTACCGTTCCAGACCAAACCGCGGATCATCGGTGGTTCTTCTGATCCGACCGGTCCGTAGTCCATGTGCACGCGGGGAAAGGCAGCAGTGACGGCCTTGACGAGCTCCTCGGACTCTGGTAGTCGAGGGAAGCGCTCAGCGAGGAGGGCGCGGATAGCGAGTAGCGAGGTGGAGGACGTGAGCGAGGGGTGGGATGGGGATGGGATGTGATGGAAGTTACGTCGGAGCCTGGAGGTCAGCTCCGTCCTCCTCTTGAATCCGAGGGAAGGTGGAGGTGCGGGAGCTATCAACGGCGAGAACGAGGTGAAAGGTGAACATACCAAGAAATCAGATCTACCGGTGCACCTTTCCGCAAGATCAACCTCGCTTCAAACGCAGGCTGCAGCGGACTACTACCTCGGTTTCGCTTCCACCCCTCTTCCTCCTCTTCCTCTTCCTCGCGCATTCTCATGAGCTCGTCTTCATCCTCGCCAAACAGCCTCCGCTCGATTTTGGTCCGCTCGCTAGTGGTCTCGGGTCGGCGATCAACACGGCCATACTCTCCGGGCCGGTATGGCGATCGCGGGGTGTACAGGGCGGTGGAGGCACGGGCAGAGACGGAGACAGAGTGTGAGAGAGAAGCGGGGCCTGGTGGGGCGGGCGCAAAGTGCATGGGGTGAGACTGGTCGAAATGGGGCGGGTAGCGGGATTGGGTGTTGAGCGATGAGGTGGAGGGAGAGTTGGAGAGTGGGGTTGGGAGGAGGTGAGCCGGTGCTGGAGCCAGTGGAGCAGATTGAGCGTTATGGATGGGTGCAGAGGGGTGGGAGGCTTTCCGCGGGGACTGGCGGATGGGCTGCTATTGCTTGGTCAGCCAAGTCCGAAGGCAGTCAAAGAAAGTGAATACGCACAGAGACACCAACGGCCGCCCGTGTACCGGTGCCGACCATAACGGATCTGTACTCGACCTCGAGAGGTACACCGTAGAATGAAGTGTCGATGGAGAATGACGATGTATTGACTAGCTGGAATGGATCAGCTAAAGTAAAAGCTGCGGACCAGCGAGCCCAAGAGGTGGATGACCGACTGCGCAAGCTCGGCAAGGTGTAGAGAGAGGTGTGGTGTTTGAGCTCAAGAGAATGAAGAAAGGAAAGAGAGTGAAAGGCAGGAGTGTTGACGTGAAAACAAAGGCCACCAGCCTCTCCTTCCCGCTCCACGTCAGGGTAAACAAAACAGAGTCGCACCAATGTCAAAGGTGGGCTGCTGAGATTGTATCGCAGTGGGCGAGAGAGAGTTGGGGCTGGGGTAGACGAGGCGACAGGAGCCCTGCTGAGCAGAGATGGGGCTTTGTGCAGGGATGGGTGGAGCGCAGTCGCAGTGGTGGAGGAATGCGGACAGCTGGAGCTGGAAAGCTGGACTTACCTCTGTGCTGGTCTCTAATTCTGCCATGCTCTGGACGTGGCCAAGAAGCGAGCTCCCCCAATGCTATGTACAGATGACTGGTAGATGAAGGAGAGGTAAGAAGCTAAAGGAAGAGATAGATCGCTTGTCCGGATTGGTGGTCTCAGCTGGGCTGACTGGCGAGAAACTGTCCGAAATCAACAGAGGTGAACGAGTTTCGCTGCGAGTGGCTTTCCGTCCAGCGAAGCCGCTTTTGCGCGCCGAGCGGTGGGTCGGGAGTGGGGAGGGGGGGAGGACTACAGACCTGTCTAGCTGTGTACTAGATGGATACCAACAAGGGACAATACAGTGTCTAGCAGGTTTGAGTGAAGGAGCAGAGTGACAGGTTCCGTTACCGTACCGAATTAAAGACCCTGAAAGCGAAATGCGTCAACAAATCCGATGACCCCGATGGAGCCCAGAGAACGAGCGCTGTTGTAACCGCTGATGCTGTGGCCTAGCTGTTCTGAGCCGCAGAACGGAGGCCGACCCAGTACTGCAACTCCTCGTGCTGCATACGCGATTTGATATCGTCCCGAGCTCACAGTATCGCAGCAGAAAGCCGGAAAAGCTGCGAGATCGGTGCGGTCCGGGTGGAACTCACAACAACAAAGGCCAACATCTCCCACGTGGCAATCATGCTCAAGCTATAACACCAGGAACCCACCTCAGAATACATAGGTCCAGCAGCCAGTGCGAGGCGGATTGGGCAAGCCAGCCAGAGGAGTCTCTCGCGTGCGGGGGTACAATGCTGGGGGTTGGCGTGTCGAAGCCCCTTGCATGAGACTAGGTATATCACAGAACGACCCCGCCACTGGTGTGGCACATTCTATTAACGTGGCGACAGCCTCGCGAACGCGATCGTATCAACGGCCCGAGAAGGATGAGGTGGTGTTTTGTTCAGAGAGTATCAGTGCCCCACACTGGAAGATACTATCCAGTTCCTTTGACAGCGAGGCGGAGAGGTGTTTGAAGGGGCAGCAGTGGAAGTCCGACATGGGAGTTTGCCTTTTCAGGCTAGGTCACCTTCCCCCTCCTGTCTCCTTCGCCACTAGCACTCCAGAAACGCACTTTCGCCCTTCAGCCCGGCCTCCTTGCCACACCTCCAGCTCCAAGCATCGCCTTTGTCTACCTGGGCCCAAATCCAGCCTGCTCCTGATCAGATGAGCGACCCCGCCGAAGATGGTCAAGCTATCCAGCTCCTTGTCCGCCCCGACCCCACTGAATTGACTTCAGTCGCCCCGCCCACCCAGACTTTCCGAACCCTCACTGATCTGGGGAGCCGCCTTACCGAACTTCTCTCCAGCCTGAAGCCCGATCCGCACACTCAGAAAACCATCAGCAGGATGGCCTGGACTCTCGCCCCGCCTGCATGGGTATGGTCCGTCTCGCTCCATCCAGACACCGGGCTCCTTGAGATCGCAGCACTGACTCTCGTCTCGGCCGGACTCTCTGCTGCCGTCTGCTCCCAGATGCAGCACGCGTTGCGCACTGGAGATCCCACCCACCTCCGCAATGTGCAATGTGGGCGCTGCGGGGTATCTCGCGCTCGGGGCAGGCGCCGGGATCTTCATCTCGAGGGAAGTGTTTGATGGGCTCAAAGACTACCCGCTCAGCGAAATGTTGCTGAATCTGCTGGCCGCAAACGGTTCTCAAGCAGCCGGTGCTTACCTGGCGACGAGTGTGGCTGCGAGCGCGAATCCTGCTTCCGTCGTCTAGACGTCACCGACTCCCTCTCCGGGTCACGTGTCTATACCCTCCCCCATGCTCAGATGCATACTTTGCTTTGCAAGTTTGCATTGAGTCGCGAGTTTCGCGGTAGCTGTACCGGATACCGATCAGACACCTCTTCGAACGCAGATCTGGAGAGATTCCTCGATCTTCAGGTGTTACCACCAGGTGACGTGCGTTCGATAAGTAGCTCATCACGCCGTACCCACGACCTTGAGTCAGCGAAGGGATCCGTGCGTCGACCAGACGGTGCCTTCACGTAAGCCCCATATAATGACCTGCATAGAGGCCTGCTGCAGCCACACACTCGAAGCAGCATCAGGATCACGCCACTGCTGTTGCTACTCGCACTGGCCATGGATGGAGGGTTGTAGGAGGGTCCGTGCCCTACCGCAGCGAATAAGTGAAAGTATCGATCAGTACGAGCTTCTTGTGATCAGTAGTTTCAGCGCCTGATGACAAATACCTCTGTGAAACTGAGAGAGCTGTTTATGTAGGACGTGACCCTGACTGGACTCTCATGCTTTTGATCTGGCTTCCGCCATCCCCAACGTCCGCCTCACCCAGGACCACACGTCCCGGCCAACCGTGTAGTAGATCAGCCCGAACGCTGCTCCACCCAAATGTGCGACATGGTCAAACATCCTATCATGTCAGCGCGACGCAATGACCCGTATGCTGTTCACTCACTGCCAGCCCCTAATCAGACCGACCAGATCCAGCGCTATCATCCCCCCTACGCCCGCCCAGATCGGGAAGCTGATGAACGGCACCAAAATAATACCGACATTGCTATCCGGGAATGCGCATGCAGTGACCGTCAGCGCGGCATAGATGGCTCCACTTGCCCCTAGGGAGGGCAAGATAGCCTGGTGCGAAGCGAGAGCCTGTGCGGAGGATAATCGAGCGGGGGAGGCGAGAGTCCGGAGTAAGCGGGGAAGGCGGACAAGGTTGGTCCAGAGATGACTGGCGAGGGAGGAGAAAAGGCCGCCGGCGAGTAAGAAGGCGAGGAAGTGGGGCGTGTGGGTGGAAGTGGGCATGGGGAAGTCGGAAGGGGTGGGGATGGAGAGGTAGGTGTAGGCTGCAGCACCGAATGAGGTGAGGGCGAATGAGTTGAAGAAGAAGTGGGCGAACGATTGATGTGATATCTAGCCAGTCAGCGAGGGCTTCGATCCGAGAACTCGACTCAAGACTCACCACACTAGTGAACAGCGTCACGCAATTTGCCCATTCCCTCCTCACACCGCCGGTGAACAGCACCGGCCGGTGCAGAAACCATTTCCGCATGAACGGCTCCCATCTCCCCACTCGCCATGCCAAGAACACCACTCCCATTCCAGCAGCGACCTGCATCGGGACGACCCGTGCAGGCGGAGTGTTGAGGATGTACTCTTCGACCGTAACGTATATCCGAAGGATCGGGACGAGGAGTACCTTGGGAAGGAACGACAAGGTCTGGGGCAGTCTGTTGACTGTGATCTGGGCTTGCTGATAAAGTGAGCTAAGCCGTATCCGGAGTCACATGCAGGAGTCACCTTGGCAGCGTCGACCTGCTTCGCCCTAGCTATCTCCTGGTCGGTAACGATCGGACCCCGTCTGAACCACCCTCCCCCAGATCCCAGCCTCGAAGTCCATTTCTCGGTGTCGGCGTTGGTATAAGCCGCAGCTAAGACGTAGCCTGCGCCGCCGAAGCCTAAGCAGAACTGGGAGTCAGCGTTGACCCACCGCCGTCTGGATGGCGACGTGGACTAACGATTATCGGTCTCCAGATCGACGGTCTAGGTAATGAGGCATCTCGAGGGATACCACTGCCTGGTGAGATGGGAATAGCTACTCTCTTTGGTGTGATGCGACCGAGGACCTGTCTTGCTGCGGGTGGTGGACCAGTAGAGAAGGGTGAGCGGAATGATCGATGTGGTCTTCCGCGGAGGAATGGCCCGGCTGCGTCCAACATCGATGGAGATACCGTGTGAATTGAGCGGGAACAGCTCGCCAGTCCAGTGATGAACACCATGCTGGCTCTGCAGCGCCTGGCTATGGCTAAGAGCGATTGATAGCTTCAAGTAAGAGGTAGAGAGGCAAGACAGGAAAGGTGTTCAGAAATTCCACCTGATTTGCCACCCAAGTCCGTCGAACACTTCAGCAACCATACATCTACCTCGAACTGATGATCATGCTTAGATAGCATGGTATCAGCCGGTGGAGCAACGCGCGACCAGCTCTACTCCATCATCATCGCTATTCGACCCGACTCCAGCGAAGACCTCACATCGGGAACTGCAGACTGGCGCTCAGGCGATATCGAGGTCGACTGGGTCGACTTTACGCGCGAGAAGAGCTCGGACATGGGGGACCCATCTCAGTCCGCTTCGGCCTTCAGGCCCAGCTCGGCAGCTCGGCGGAAGAATGGCGTCTCAGGTCGGAGCGTGCCCGGGTCGGCCTCGGCTGGGTCGAGCGAGACTGAGAAGCCCTCGGCGAAGAAGCGACCGAGCCCGGATGACCTCTCGCTTCAGCCCCTCCTCGCTCACTTTCCCGGTCCAAATCCGCTCGACTCGTCGGTCGCTCAGGGCGTGACCCAGGTCGGACGGGGCGTGGTGCACTTGTTTCGACACCCACCGCCGTCGAACCTGATCGCGTCGCTGGATGCGCACCCGGTGGGCGAGTCAAGCCGGATGGCATCAAAGGAAGGAGGAGAATGGGCGGGTGACAAAGCAGAAGGGGAAGATGGGAGTCTGATTGCTATACTGGCGGTTCCGGCGTGGATGCGTCCGGCGGACTTTCTCGAGTTTATAGGTGGATGGGGAACATGCCTGGAGGGTGTTCGTATGATCAGGTGAGTTGCACAATATTCTGTCTAGTAGACGCGCATAGCTCACGCCTCTCAGAGAAGCTACTACTCCGAATCGCTCTATCGTTCTGCTCAAGTTTCGAGACCCACTCCAGGCATCGGACTTCCTCGTCATCTTCACCGGCCGCGCCTTCTCCACGCTGGACGCGCGCGAGACTTGCCATCCAATCCGGATCCACCACCTCGTACTCCACCGCATAGAGCAGTCTCCTTCCTCCCGCACACAAAAGGCATCCACTCCTACCGCTATACCGGCCTTCCCTCCTTCGGTCTACTCCTCGCGCGCAAAAGAGCTCTCTGGCTTGCTCACCGGTATTCCCTCTCCGGACCGGACGGAACTCCCTTCCTGCCCAGTCTGCCTCGAGCGCCTAGACTCCACAGTCACCGGACTTGTCACTCTTCCCTGTGCTCACACATTCGACTGCGACTGTCTTCGCAAATGGGGCGACTCGAGATGTCCCGTCTGCCGGGTGTCCCATCTACTTCTCTCTTCGGGTCAACAGCAACAGCAGGCGAGACCAGGTGGGCCGAACGTGCGGGATGAGATTCTGCGGATGACCAAATGCGCAATGTGCGATAGCACAACGCATAACTGGATCTGCGTGGTATGTGGCGTGGTAGGCTGTGGGCGGTATGAGCCGGGAAAGGGGCATGCGAGGCGGCACTGGGAAGAGAGTGGTCATGTGCTGGCGATGGAACTGGAAACGCAACGGGTATGGGATTACAAGGGGGATAAGTGAGTCCTCGGCAACTCGAAAGCTGACTGTATAGCTATGTCCATCGTCTAATTCAGACCCGGACGGACGGCAAGCTCGTCGAACTCCCATCAGCATCATCGCTCGTAACCGCCCTTTCTCGACCACTACCTTTCGCTTCTGCCTCTCGACCCCTCCCTGCCAATCCCACCTCAACTCCACCTGACGACCAAGCCGGACCATCCTCCACCGACGCAGAAAAGATGTCTACCATCGAAGCCATCACACTGGAATACTCCTACCTCCTCTCCTCGCAGCTCGAAGCCATGCGCCAGCACTACGAGTCCCAAGCCATTTCACACGCTCCGGCAGCTGCGGACCTCGACACCCTCCGCATCCAGGCCGAATCGGCCGCTGCGGCATTACGGGAAGCGGAGGCTGCGCGGGAAAAGGCAGAGAAGAAGGCTAGCAAAGCTGCTACTCTTGCTCGAGATCTGGCGAGGAATCTCGAGGCGGAGAAGGCGATGAGTGAGGGGTTGGCGCAGAGGGTCAAGAGGCTGAGCGAGGAGGTCGAGGTGGAGGGCAAGCTCAGGGGTCAGAAGGAGGAGGAAGTGAAGGGTCTGGAGGAGACGGTTAGGGATTTGATGTTTAGTTTGGAGGCTGGTTTGAAGATACAGGAAGCGGGCGGGGCGGATGCGGGAGAAGGCGGAGATTTGGTCGTATTACCAGGTTCGGCCAAGGGGAAGAAGAAGAAGAAGTGAGGCACGCAGAGAGCGCCGTGCTCAAAGTTGTATACACTAGTTGAATTCGATCGACCTTTCATCAGACATCTCATCGGGAGAATGGCCTCTTGTGCCCGGGAGTCTTGTCCGAGTCATACATCTCAACCTCTACAGATATTGCCCAGTCACACTCTATGTCTCTACTCTCTACACATCTATGATCTACAGATCTTACTGATGCTCCCTGATCGCACCCTCCCCTTCAACCAGATCCCCACCCATTACGATCTTCCACACATTCTCTTCCTTGCGCTCCAGCGCCTTCCCCACTCCCATCTCCTGCAATAACGCCCGAGTCCCCTTTCCCCCATCCTGCCCCGCATCGATCCCCAGGCCCAGCACCCGACTCGTGAGCAACATCCACTTGGTAGCATTCCCGACTGTCCAGAAGTCCTCGGACGTCGACGCCTTGTCCGCCTTGATGGGGATCATCGGCCGCTTAAAGTCACGTACGAACGCCTCGGCAAAGGCGTTCGGGTCAGACTTGCTGCCGTCCTGTTTGTCCGACTCGGCGTTGTCCTTGTTGTCGAGTTTTTGGTCGGACGAGATGTCCCGCTTGATCTTCTCTTTACCGGTGTAGATGTCCATGAGGAGGGAAGAGACGGCTTTGGAGTCGCCGGAAGGTACGATCCAGCCGTTCTCGCCGTTTTTGACCTGGAGGGGGATCCCGCCTGCGTCGGAGGCGATGATAGGGACGCGCATGTTGATGGCTTCGGTGACTTTGACCTCGAAACCTTCCCTGATAATGTCAGTCATGTCCAGTCGTGGGCGCTGAGGTGGCTTACCGAGTCGAAAGCTGAGTTACCACCCAGGCACCCTGCAGGATACACCCCAGTATAGAGTCACTCGGAGGCGCACGAACGACCGCTACATCGGTCGTCACCAGCTCATACTCGTCTTTGTCCAATGTCTGCGGCATCAGCAAAAGTCACACCTACCATAGCCGGGTCAATATCCACGGACCTTATGGATCTCTTCGCTGTTTCATCATCAGCTAGCTGCCAAGGCCAGAGGGAACACAGAAGAGACTCACTAGATCCTCGTCCCGTCCGGATCGTCCACGCTACCATGACCCATGATGATCATCTGCGGCCCGCCATTCTCGGGTGGCGAATCAAGCTTCTCGAGCGCTTGCCGGAACTGGAGGTATGCTTCGAGCAGGACGTCAATACCTAGACTCAGTCAGCCTCGTTCGCCGGGTTAGACCTCGTAAGAGGAGATGTACCCTTGGAGGGATCAAATCGGGCGATCTGGCAGATATAACCCTGGTTCATCAGCCGAGCGAACGCCTGGAAACAAGAGATACTCACCCTGTCCCAGTCGATCGTGTTTCCGCCTTGCTCCGACGCAAAGTGGTTGAAGTATTGCCGGAAGTACTGGACCGATGCTGTCCCGTACGGCTTGTTCAGGCCGTCAAGTGGACTGCAAAGATCAGCGCTATCCATGAGGGTTGAAAGTAGGCTTACTCGGTTGAAGGGGCCATATAGAGTACAGGAAGCTTCTCCCTGACGTTCTCGGGAACAAACTCCTTGACCGGATGCTGTCGGGTAAGCAAGTGCTCTTCGTCCATCAAGCGCCTACTCACAGCCAAGAAGAGGTCGATATCCTTGATGAAGTTATAGAGATAGTTCCAAGTCCGGTATTGAGGGGTAGAAGGGTCGTCGGTCAAAGCAGATTGTACTAGATGAGATCAGGTATAAGTCTTTGACAGTCCGAGGGACATATGATCACTTTGGATGTGGGAGCGGAAGATAATCTTGGCATCTGGCCGATGTTTCTTGATGATGGGAACAAGCGCGGTCACTATGATCGTCAGCACTGCACGTCCCGAGTCTAGCCCAGAAAAAGACATACGTTGAGGATCGTCAATGATGATGAGATCCGCATCGATTGCGCCCTGCGTCCAGAACTTCTCGTCTTATGCAGATCAGCTTCTCTTCTCCCAATAAAGCTGCCCCGTGCTCCACTCACAGTTCTGCTCGGTCCATGCCTCGAACGATTTCTTATCCTCGTCATTCATCTCCTCCCCTTCGTCCGCCACGCCCTGCAGCACATTGTGGATCTTCCGCTTGGTGATATCAAAGATCGCTGGATGACCTTCGGGAGTGTACCACTTGACGTCAAGACCGACCAGCCGCCAGAGACGGATGAGCGCATGTCGCATAAGGGCGACTCCACCGCCTTGAGGCGTGGCGGAGAAGAAGGCGATGGTGGTGTGGTGGGATTTGTGATGTGCTGAGAGGGCGAGGAAGCGTTTCCAGAGCTGTCCCGTCAGCGTCGTCTGCTCTACTGACTTGATGAGACGGGCGTGACGTACCTCAGGGGATGTGCTCTCTTGGTATTGCAGCAAGCTGCACAACGTCACATTCCCATCGCAATCGACCAGTACTTGGTGGTCCTTAGGATCCGTATCGACCGTGGTGGCACTATGTGTGGCCTGTAGTTTAGCCAGAGCTCATCTCTTCCCATTATAGGTGTGCATAGCAGAGCAGCCCGACGTACTGGGTGCAGATACTTGAGTGCGCTGCTTATTGCGCCGGTAGCCGTTGTGTCCGTCGCCAGCGCGGGCAGGCCAGTGAACATAGCGGTAGGGGCGGCGATGACAAACCTGATAGTCAGTATGATGGCGATTCGCAAGGCGCCTAGACATACGGGATAGCATCTAGATGCAGCCAGACCGTCGCAGCGAATTCCAAGCCCTTGAGGTGCTTGAGCTCTTCAGGAAGAGGCTCAGCAACCGCCAGCACCCTGATCAGCGGCAATCAGCCTGTCTTCCTCATCAGTTTTAAAACACGACTTACATCCATCTTCTGCTTCTCTTGCACATCTATCAATCGCACCAACACCTCCTCCGCGAAATCCGCCGCAGCTTTCGCTCGCGCCTCTTCCCCCTTGTGCGATTCAAAGTCCCGATGGAACGTCTCCGACTCCATCACACCAGTCCCATCATGCAGTACCATGGTGTACTCCATATCCCCCTCCTTGCCCTTGCTCTCGTCAGCAGAACTTCCACCTTTGCTGTCGCCCTTGGCTGGGTGGAAGTGGAAGGCCATCCCGACAAAGACCTCTTGGATCTTTGTCGGGTGTCGAGCGGATGAGTAGGAGAGCTGGCGATTCGGCGACATGGTTGATGTAAGTGTTGCTTGGTATACTGACAGTGAAGTTGAGAGCACGTTCCACGTTGAGAGGAAGAGTAAGCAGAGGCGCAGATTGGGTTTCGACAGCGAGCAGCCTGGGCGGACCTCGGGCATCGGCCTCGCTTGGCTCTTGGCGCAGGGTATGACGTCACCATGCCGTAGACCCGATAACAGCTCACTCAGGCACGTAAGAGGCCAGGCCGCTTCGCAATTGTCCACTTGCCTCTATTATCTCTCTACTTGAACTATACCACCAGCAAGCGTCACTGCACCAGCACTACATCATGGCAGACCACAAGAACGGTCAGTCTCTTAGAGCTTGCAGGAGTGTACATTTCATATGGTCTTTCGCCCCTGACTCCTGCCTGACCTGACCTTCTGACCCGATACTTCCATCTGCGTTGGACGGATGCACTTGCAATGCTGTCAGCACGCCAGACTACATCGCTCTGTCAAGCTCTCGTTGAAGATTATGAAGAATTGCTTGCTGAAACTCTGCAGTCATCGTCACTTTTCACAAGACTTCGTCCCCTGAAGACAGGTCAAAGCTGCTCGATGAGCTGAAGAGCAAAGGTAAGCTATGCGTCGCGCCCGGTCATCATCTCTCAGAGGCGACGAGCAGCTAGCTAAAACTATCAGGCGCTCAGATTGTCAAGGATGACAACCTCAACTCTCCCAGTCAGTCCACCCGCTCTGGCACTACATCGTCGCACCGCCAAACACTCCTTTGTCAACTTGGACAATGGCACATTCTAGACCTCCTTGGGTTCTTGCTGACACTTCTAGTCATGCCATTCGTGACCGTCTCCATGCCCGACGAGCACTTTGACGCCCTCCAGTCAAGCAGTCTCCAGGGACACGATGTGGTCAAGAACGTCGGTACGTTCGCTGGTCCACCTTCTCTTCGCCTGCTACCACTTCTAGGCTATGAGTATGCAGATAGTAAAGCTGACATGAACAGAGAAGGACCAAGAAATGCGGATCCAGGCTTGAGTCGCAGGTTGTACTCTTGAGCTTTGTACCGGATGTACCAATATCGCGCGATGGAACCACGCTCCACTCTTGATTTTCCTCCACTGTCCTGATTTGCCTGCAGAGGTCCACGGGGCCCTGCTACATCTGTAAAGCCAGCTGCCTGCCTGCTGTCAATGCTAGGCCTCGCAGAGCTCCTCCCACACATCACAGCAGTGTGACGGGAGTAAATACCTCACCTCAAGCTTAAGCTTACGCGCCGACGCGTCGAGGACCGTGCGTTGATTTCGCGTTTACAAATTAAGGTTCACAACAACAAATCGCTCTCGCTCTCATTCTATTTCGATTGCTACCAGTTGTCCCCTGCTATACCGGTCCTCACACGCTCGCATCACTCCGCCCTCCTCTCAAAGTGGAGCTGAAAGATCGGAGAGCCCGGAAGGTCTCATACAGACCGAGCCAGAAGGGATTAGCCGGTGCTTCTTTCTAGACTTCCGCACGTCCTGCCTCAAGCGGGCTTCAGGCATCAGACGTGATGCGTATCGAGGAGCTGATCCTGGATGGTGAGTCATCGGATTCTGATGCTATGTCATTGCACGACCAAATCCCGCAGAGTGCGCGGCTACGAAGCGAGCTCGGGCTCATCTGACAGGTTTCAAGTCATACCCTGTACGGACGACCATCAAAGGTAAGTCCGCGCCTGACAGCAATGTTGTGCCAGAGGCTCCATGAGTGGGTCCTGAAAAAACCGAGTGACTGACAGGTCAGGCTTCGATGAGTCTTTCAACGCCATCACAGGGCTCAACGGTTCGGGCAAGTCGAATATCCTCGATGCGATTTGTTTCGTCCTGGGTATCACGAACATGCAATCTGTGAGCTCTCTTGACTACTTGCCTCTTTCCAAAACGCCCGCTGATATCTTAGGTCCGAGCCAACAACCTGATGGACCTAATCTACAAGCGGTGAGCTGGATTGCCTCCACTGTGCGTGAGGGAATCAGCTGACCCAGTAGAGGACAAGCGGGCGTCACGAAGGCAGCCGTCACTCTCGTCTTCAACAACACCGACCGTTCCACCTCTCCACAGGGCTTCGAGAATGTCCCCGAAATAACAGTCACGCGCCAGATCTCCGTCGGCAACATCTCGAAATACCTCTTGAACGGACACAAGTCGACCCTCCAGAACCTCCAAAACCTGTTCCAGTCGGTTCAGCTCAATATCAATAATCCGAACTTCCTCATTATGCAGGGGAAGATCACAAAGGTGCTGAACATGAAGCCGGCGGAGATTTTGGGGATGGTGGAAGAGGCGGCGGGGACGAGGATGTTTGAGGAGAGGAAGGATAAGGCGGTCAAGACTATGGGGAAGAAGGATAAGAAGGTGGAGGAGATTGAGAGTGTGAGTGTGCTGAGTGAAGGTAATGGAGGTCGTGCTGACGCTCAGCTTTTGAGAGAAGAGATTGATCCGAAGCTCGAGAAGCTGAGAGGGGAGAAGCGGTCGTACCTCGAATATCAAAAAGCTACTTCAGAGCTCGAACGTCTAACCCGGCTGGTCAAGGCGTACGAGTGGACTTTGGCGGTGGACAAAGTGAAGAAGGCGGAGGAGAACCTGGGGAAGAAGACGAAAGATGCCGAGAGCCAACGAGAGGAGGTCGAGCGGGGTGGAAGGGAGTTGGAGGGGATGGAAGGAGAAGTCGCGGAGATCAAGGCGAAGAGGGAGAAGGTGAGCTTCATGAGGTCTTATCGTGGTTCAGGCTGACGACGGTCTCAGGAAATGGCGAAAGGTAGTAAAGTACAGGCATTGACAGACGCGGTCAATGCGCTGGATAACGAGCTGGTCAAGACCAAGACTCAGCTGGATATCAAAGAGGGGACGGTCAAGGATGATCTGAAACGGGTCGAGGCGGCCAAGAAAGCTGTCAAGGAGGTGTGTATCAGCTAACGCAGCCCGGAACATTTTGGTCGCAGAGCTGACAATATAGCTGGAGAAGAGTCTGGAGGAGAAGCGTAACTCAACCACTACCGAGACCGCCGCTTTCGCCGGCTTCCGTCTTGCGTTCGATACCGCCGCTGCCGACCTCGCCAAGATTGAAGAGCTGCTCCAGACGCTCTTGACCGGTCTTTCATCCTCTGCTACCGACACTGAAGGCGCTTCCGGGGGATATATGGGACAAGTGGCGGAAGCCAAAGCGGCGCTGGCGGCCGCAGGGACGGAGGCGGAGCAGGCGAAAGTGAAGATAGGGCTGGCGGAGAAGGAGATCAAGGAGAAGGAGCCGCGGGCGAAGAAGGCGGCCAAGGAGGGGGAAGGGCTGTTGAAGGAATTGGCGAGTCGGAAGGGGGAGGTCGGGGTTTTAGAGAAGAGAGTAGCGGGGACGGGATGGGATGAGGGGCGGGAGAGGGAGATGGAAGAGCGAAGACGAGGGGCTTCGGAGAAGTTGGTGGATCTCATGGAGGTGAGCTGACTCAATCTGACACTGGTGACGTCAATGAGCTCACGAACCAGACTCGCGACAATCTCAAGTCTCGCCTGGCTTCCACGGATTTCACCTACTCTGATCCACATCCGAACTTTGACCGCTCGCTCGTCAAAGGCCTGGTAGCCAACCTGATCGACTTGGACGAGGCCAACTACAAGTCGTCGACCGCGCTTGAGATCTGCGCGGGCGGGAAGCTGTACAATGTCGTGGTGGAGGATGAGAAAGTCGGCAGTATGTTGCTGGAGAAGGGCAAGTTGAGGAAACGGGTGACGATCATTCCTTTGAATAAGATCAATGCGTTCAAGATGTCTGCAGAGGTACGTCTACTTGTTCTAAACCAATGGGACCAAGGCTGAGATGACAGAAAATCGCCGCAGCGCAGAACCTCGCACCTGGCAAAGTCAACCTCGCGCTCTCACTCATCGGCCACCCCGCGTCCGTCTCCGCCGCCATGGCCTACGTTTTCGGTGACGTCTTCATTTGCGCCGACAAGACCTCCGCCCAAGCTGTTACCTTCAACAAGTCGGTCGGTGTCCGGTCCGTCACGCTCGAAGGGGACGTGTATGACCCGTCCGGAACACTATCAGGCGGAGCTGCACCGAGCTCGGGCGGCGTGCTTGTGCAGGTACAGAAGCTCAAGGAGGTGGAGAGGGAGATTGCGCAGTGCAAGGGGGTAGTAGATGAGGTGAATAGGGAGTTGGAGGGTGGGCGGAAGGTTGCGGAGGCGGCCAAGAAGGATAGGCGGGAGTTGGAGTTGAAGAGGCACGAGGTGGGGTTGTTGGAGGAGCAGGTGAATGGGTCGAATGCGACCAAAGTGAGTGCAGCTGGGGAGTCAGGGGTAGCAGGACAGTGCTGACGAGCAGATCATTGCCGAGGTGGAGACTGCCAAAGCGTCCCTGGCGGAGCTGAAGCAGATCGTGGATCAGTCCAAAGAGAAGCAGAAAGTTGCTCAAGCGGAAGTCAGGCGATTGGAGAAGGAGATGGCGGATTTTAAGAACAACAAGGACTCCAAGCTGAACGAGATCAAGGTGAGTCACACAATTGGAATGATGGAGGGGACTTGGAGCTGATCACGATAGGCCGAGATAGCAAGGAAGAAGAAGGATCAGACGAAGCGGAGCATCGAGATGAAGAGTCGGCAGAAGCAGGTGCAGACTGCCGAGTTGGAGCTTCGTGAGTCACCATCTGTGTATTGTGACAGAGGGGACTGAGAGCTGACTCGTCAGAACAACTCGAGACCGACGTGGAGAGCGCAAAGGCAGAAATCGAGGAGGCGGAATCTGGAGCGGGCAAGTCGAAGGCTGAGCTGGAAGCGCTCAAGGAGACACTCAAGGTGCAGAAGGTGAGCTTACAATTCGAGCAAGTCCTGGGAGCTGTAGAGCTTACATTGCAGGCCGACTACAAGGCCGTCGAGGCCAAGCTCCAATCAGAACGCGCAGTCCTCATTGCCTTCGATACTGAGCTAGCCGATCTCGAGAAGGATATCAAGAAGAAGAAGCGGGAAATATCGGATGCCGAGCTGGCGGTCAAGAAGCTGGAGCATGAGCTCGCGTCGGCCGTCAAAGAGAAGTCGGGGGCGGAGGCGTTCCGGGAGGGTCTCGAGAGGCAGTTTAGCTGGATCAAGGAGGATTCCGGGTGAGTGTTCTGTTTAGCGGGTATGAGGGGCTTGGCTGATATAACAGATACTTTGGAAAATCGGGTACACCGTATGACTTTCAAGGTGTCAACCTCCCCCAGGCTAGGGAACAGTGTCGCGAGCTCGAGGCGACCCAGAAGGGCATGGGGCGGAAGATCAACACGAAGGTCATGAACATGATTGACAAGTGAGTGGGCTGGCTACCTCGTATGGCTGGCTACCCCGTGAGTATAGAGCTGACATTTCAAGTGTGGAGAAGAAAGAGCAAGCACTCAAGAAGATGATGGCGACTGTCCTGAAGGACAAGGCGATGATTGAGGATACGATCCAGGAGCTAGACCGGTATAAGCGGGATGCGCTCGCCAAGACCTGGGAGAAAGTCAACATGTGAGTCGTCCCCGGTCTCATCGTAATACCGCAAGGCTTGTACTGATGAGCACAGTGACTTCGGTCTCATCTTCGAGGAGTTATTACCTGGGAACTTCGCCAAGCTCCAGCCGCCAGAAGGGCAGGATCTGACAGAGGGGCTCGAGGTGAAAGTGCGACTGGGCAGTGTTTGGAAGGCGTCCCTGACGGAATTGTCCGGTGGACAACGGTACGTCCTGCTCTCGATTATCGTCAATGTAACTCGGCTGACAACTCAGATCTCTCATCGCCCTGTCACTGATCATGTCGCTGCTCCAGTTCAAGCCGGCACCCATGTACATTCTGGACGAAATCGACGCTGCGCTCGACTTGCAACATACACAACATATCGGTCAGCTCTTCCGGAATCGATTCAAGGGGAGTCAGTTCATCGTGGTCTCGCTCAAAGAGGGGCTGTTCACCAACGCCAATGTCCTCTTCCGCGCGCGATTTAGAGATGGTACCAGTGTCGTCGAAGTGAGCTACGCTTCTCTTATGCGACCCGGCACGAGGATTAAGAGCTGATTTGATAGCGCACGGAAAGAAGAAGTCAGAACGCGCTGTATACCGCGGACAAGGAGAATAGGGAAGATGCGGCGGGTGGAGGGGGAGCTGCAGGAAGAGGGAAGGGACGGGCGGGGCCGTCTGGCTCGGCAAGACCCGCTGTTGCAGTCAGATAGCTGTGGGTCAGGAAAGTGGCTGCGAATCATAGTGCTAGCTTTGGACATTCTGGGCGGATCACTACTATCTATCTGTATGTACCATGTATCCACCTGAGGGTTCGTATACAGCTGTCAGCTTGTATCAGCTTGTGGACGCGACTTTGGACGCGCCTGAGTTTGATCCCGCTAATATAACTGACCCTTTCTTTGTGTGACCGAGCATAGAACCTTGTTCTCTAACTAATCTCCTGGGCTGGTTCGGCTCTTCACCACTAATATTCTGCACGACTTGACGACCTAATACGACAACACAGCGACGCCCAGACAGCTTCATATCGCGAAAAGCTGTGCAGGAATCGACCGGAAAAATCATAGCTCGCCGAGAGTTTTGACAGCTCTGAAACGAGCCTACTGTACCTTGCTTGCTTGCCCCACGCATCCCTGAGGGAGGCCCGAGGGAACAAACTTCGGTTGCTTCGATAGCACGCCAACTCCTCCACGCTCCTTCATCTATAGACGATCTTTCCACGCCCCATCTCTTCAGTAGTATTCCACGTTCATCCGTCCAGGGCTGGTCCTTTCGCCTTTCGCCCGAATTACTCGCACCACGCGCTTGGCCGGACACCTTGCCTACCGCACTCGCCTCCGGACACATTCCTCTCCACCATCCCACTCCTATCTTGACGGCACGCATCTCGTTCGGACCCATGACGGCCACATCTGCGCGTAGATAACATCATCGTCGGATCCCTCACACTCTCCACCCGCTATGCCGGCCCGTTTCGAGGACGTTCCTCTCCCCTTTACATCCTCCAAACCCCTCCCTACACGACATCATATTGGATCCTCCAGGCTCAATCCCTCCTCCTTCTCCCCCGACCCCTCAAGCGGCGGTCCAGCTCGCGGCGCCTCGGTCAAGCGGTCAAAAACCCTTACTCGCCCAGAGAGAGGTATCGCCCCTGCCCCTCTCGTCGCTCCGCCCCCTACGACCTTCTCGGACCCCTCTTCGCCCTTTCCCCAAACTCCTACAGGTCCTGATTTCAGCCTCAACTGGTGGAGAATATGGAGCTACGCCACGACGTGGTGGGCGCCGCCAGTGGTGTTGGGGTGGTTTGGGATCAAGGAGAGGCAGTCGCGGCAGGCGTGGAGGGAGAAGATTACGCTGTGCTGGATAGCGGTCATGCTGGGAGGGATAGTGGGATTCGCGACGATGGGATTGCAGAGGGCGTTATGTCCGGATGGGGAGTCGAATAATCTGTTTGAGCGTTTAGGGAGCAATCCTGGTAAGTCCCCAGCTAAAGGTAGAGGTATGCCGACCGAGCTAATCCTTAGCGACACTAAGTGTCAACGGCTACGTCTTCAACATCTCCACCTCCCTTACCCAAGCAAAAGTCGACTTTTACGCCATCTCCAAACAGATGCCCGGACAGGACATTACCAACCTCTTTCTCCGCTCGGCCGCCGACTTTCCGCAGTGTACCGGGACCGCTCGGTATGCCTCCACCCCACTCTGCAATTCCACCGCTACACCCGGTGTCAGAGAAACGGGCACTCTCCAGGCCTGTCCTCTCCCCAGGCTGAGCGATGCTACCTTCAGCGCGCTCAAAATCCAGAACACCTCCGCTCTGGAGGGGTACTCTTGGGATCAGGTGGCCGCGTTGCCCAACTACCTCGTCGTCGATGGCGTCGTCCTCAACATGTCACCTTATATCGCCGCCAACCCCAACGCTATCCTTGATGACGAGGTAGACCGGGCGATCCGGCAGGTGCTTTCTAATCAGAGCACCTCGGGCAAAGACGCCACTCGGCTCTTTTACAATCGGCGGTCGACGCAGGACGCCCTGCCGTGTTTGACATCTCGCTACCTCGCCGGCCGGATCGACAAGATTACACCCGGGTGCTTCATCGCCTCTCTCTTCCTCTACACTTCCCTCATCATCATTCTCGCCGTTGTCCTCGCCCGGTTCGCCATGGCGTGCATCTTCAACTGGTTCATGTCGGCTCGGCTGGTCTTGCCGCCCAAGAACCTCGCGCGTCAGGGCATCAGTCCCAGTGTCATGCCTGAAGGCGCCAGCATGAGCGTCAACAATAAGGCGGGTACTGCGCCATGGGCAGACAAGAAGGGAGCCAACAAGCTGGGCAAGAAGGGTGGATTCCCCAATTCTTCTTCCTCTACCCTCGTCAACAACCCCTCGCTGGCGAATGAGCCGACCATGTCGCTCGCGCGCATCGGTCCGGAACTATTCGCAGTTTGCCTCGTTACTTGCTACTCGGAAGGCGAGGACTCGGTCCGCGGGACGGTCGAGAGTATAGCGGCGACAAATTATTCGGATCATCGCAAGTTGATCTGGATCGTGTGTGATGGGATGATCACGGGAGAAGGGGAGAAGCAGTCGACGCCGGATATTTGCGTGGGAATGTTGGATGCGGATCCGCGGTTTGGGAATCCGAGTCCGATGGGGTATATTGCGGTAGGAGGTGGTGCGAAGAGGGAAAATCGGGCGATGATCTATGCGGGGCATATCGGTGAGTCAAGAGCCTCGTTAGGCAGATGATAGGTTTGATTGAGGAACGGCGGAATGGGAGTAGCCGAAACCACTATGAGAGGGCCCTTGCTGATCCTGCAGTATCTCGAAATGGCCATCGCACACCCACCATCATCGTCGTGAAATGCGGTATGCCGAACGAAGTCCGAGACAAGAAGCCCGGAAACCGCGGAAAGCGCGACTCGCAGCTCATCCTCATGAACTTCTTCAGCCGGGTCACGTATAATGACCGGATGAGCCCGCTGGATTTCGATATCTTTAGGAAGGTGCAGGTGTTGATGGGCGTTACGCCGGACTTTTTTGAGGTGGTCTTGATGGTGAGTGAGAGTCTACGGTTCAGGCTTTCAGACCAGGTGTCTGAGACGGGAGGACATCTATTGAAGTGGTGGCGCACACAAGGCGGTGGTGTGGATCACCTCAGAGTGGCATAGCTGATTGACAGGTCGACGCCGATACCAAGATCTACCCCGACTCGCTCCGGATGCTCGTCAATTGTATGCAGGCCGACAACATGGTCATGGGCGTTTGCGGCGAAACTCGGATCGCCAACAAGCGCCAATCATGGGTGACCGCCATCCAGGTCTACGAATACTTCATCTCGCACCATCTGGCCAAGGCGTTCGAATCCGTCTTTGGTGGTGTCACCTGTCTTCCCGGTTGTTTCTCCATGTACCGCATCAAGGCGCGCAAGGACTGGGACAATGACTGGGTACCGATCCTGGTCAAGCCCGAAATCGTCCGCGAGTACTCTCAATCCGAGGTACATACGCTACACCAAAAGAACCTCCTCCTCCTCGGCGAAGACCGCTTCCTATCCACCATCCTCCTCCGGACGTTCCCTCATCGCAAAAACCTCTTCCTCCCCCAAGCGCGCTGCCGCACCGTCGCTCCCGATACCTTCTCGGTCCTCCTCTCGCAACGGCGGAGATGGATCAACTCGACCATCCACAACCTCATGGAGCTCGTACGCGTCCGTAATCTATGCGGGACTTTCTGCTTTTCCATGCAGTTTGTCGTCTTTATGGATCTGGTCGGAACGGTTGTCCTCCCCGTATCGATCTGTCTTACCGGCGCGCTCATCGTCAACTCAATCATCACCCCGCCCAAAGCATTCCAGGAGGCTATCCCCCTCATGCTCCTCGGTGCGGTACTTGGTCTCCCGGCGATCCTCATCCTCATCACCACCCGCAAGGTCATTTATGTCGCCTGGATGATGTGTTATCTCCTTGCTCTTCCAATATGGAACTTCGTTCTGCCGGTGTACGCCTTCTGGCACTTTGATGACTTCTCGTGGGGCGAAACAAGGTAAGCTCTCTCACTTTGTGCATCGGGACTGAGCTGATATGTGTAGACGAGTCGAAGGCGAAGTCCGCTCGAAGGCGCACGACGACAAGACGGCTGTCTTTGACGGAACTACGATTCCTCTTCGACGATGGGAAGACTGGGAGCGTTCCAGACTGCGCAAGCTCCGGCGAGAAGAGCGGCGGAGAAAGGAGATGGAGCGGCATTTGGGCAATGTTGGCTTTTACGGGGACGATGGGAGTGGGAGCTCGGATGGCGGGCATAATAGGAGCTATGAGGGTGGTGGAGGTGGAGGAGGGCTGCATCCGTGGGCTGCGAGGAATGGGTCGGGCCGAGGAGATAGCGATACGGGAAGTGTATGGAGTAGTGATGAGGATGTCTGGGGTGCCGAGATTGGCGGGGTGAGTTAGATTGATCTCCGGCATGGTGGACTAGCTGACATGGCAGTATAACGAAAACAATCCGGCGTTCCCTCCTCCGCCTATCGGTCTCCCGAACCCTGGTCCCGGTGGAGTCATGGGTCAAACACTCGGAATGGACGAAATGGCCGCCATGCTCGAACAAGGCTTCGACGAGCCGCCACCTGTCCCTCAATCCCTTTCACACCCCGGCAGATCCTACAACCCCTCTCCATTACATCAACAACGGCTCGAGACTGTCCCGCTGAACAGATGGGACCCCAACTCGTCCCCGACAAAGGATGGCGGGTGGGGCGGCCGGAGCTCGCCAAACGGGCACGGGATGGACTATACCGAAATTCCCGTTCCTCTGCCAAATAGCGGGAACAGTATCGCTTCGGGCATAGAACCCCGAACACCAGGTGGTGGGCATGCCAAGAAGCGGAGTGGGGGGAGAGGGGTACTGGCGAATGGGCAGAGTGCGAATGGGGCGGGTAAGTATGGACCCTTGGGCCCGCTAGATGATGATGATGATTGGGGAGGAAAGGCCAAGACGGAGGGAGCGGGGTACGGGAATGGGAATGGGTATGGAACGGGATATACTCTGGGGTATGGGAATGGGGGCGCTGGAGGCGGAGGTGGGGGCCCCGGGGCGAAGGGGAAGAGAGTATAGATGTCGACGGATCATGCTGCGGGCTTTGGGCAGCGTTTACATTAGTATGTGATGTGTAGCGCTTAGATTGTTGCGGATCGCCTCTCGTCAGCTTCGAACTATCCTGAGCTCTGTCTGACTACGCGATTCCGCAGCAGTTTAGTGACGTTCGACTTGCTCAGGAGTCCGAGAGTCTCTTCAGATCGATTCCAGAACGATCTTCCAAGGGTCAAAGTCGCAACTACATTCCGTTGTGCGATCTTCCCAACCTCAGCAGCAAAGCAGTGGAGTCTCTGTAGCCAAGGTACTACAGACGGCGAGAATTCGAGGAGCAATGGAGCGTAAGCCATCTGTGAGCAGCGAAATAGAGTTCCGCTCATTCTGCTTTTGCTGACAGCCCTTGATGTCATTTCAGTCCGCGGTGGCCTGGCCTTCTGGCACCTTCTGTGTCCTTGAGGACCGGGGCCGCTGTACAGATCGCTGACTATCAAAGATGCTTGCTTGTGTGCGAATCGTACACTCGCCTCAGAAAGAGCCTTCCTCTGCTTATCTTGCTGGTATGTAAGGCTGCTGACACCTCATAAGTACCTGACCCTGCGTCGCTGCGCCCTCCTGCTCTTTCTTACTCTAGCTATCATATACAGCTGCATCATGGGCAACCACTGCTCCTCTACCAACCAGGCTACGCAATCCATCACCGGATCCCGGTCCGCCAAAGCCATCGCCATCGATCCTTCGGAGCTCCTACGCGGCCCCCTCACAATCCACACGGGTCACGTAGGACCCATCCGTCCTCCCATCGCCAACCCCCGAGTCAGGCAAATCAGCATTCCCAAACGCCTCCACATCATCACCCACCTCACCCTCACTTCCCACTCCCGGTCCATCTGCGCCTCACTCCCCTCCGTCATCCTCCCTAATCTCGTCACGCTCCGCATACAGCCCGGATACGACGAGAACCACGGTGGACTCTGCCATCACCAGTATGAGGGCCCCAGCGCGGATGGCGGGTGCTGTCGCCTCATCGCTGAGCTCCGGCCATCGCGGCTGATCCTGGGCGGCGTGACGACCCATACGATCGGAAGCGGCAAGGGACTCTGGTCCGGCGGGATCCCCGGCAGTATGAAGGAACTCATCATCCTCATTGGGATATTCGCGGGCAATCCTGACGCTACGTCGTACCAGCCCTCCCTCCTGGACCACCTCCCCTCCACGCTCGACAAGCTCACCTTCGTCCTCTCCATGGCTAGCGCTGGCAACGTCCTCCCTCCCTTCCCGGACATGGACGCTCGGTGGAACAGGCACTACATGGCCCAGTCCATCTTCAAGGTGTGCGGCGGTCTGGAGGGGGGACAAGCCGTCGAGATTGTCGGCGCGGAGAATATCGATAGCTGTTATCCCGAGGAGGATGGCCGAGAGGACGCCGACGCGGGCAAGGAGCACGGGGATTACGTCTGGTACTTGTGGAAGAATATGGCGCGGGCGCTGCAGGAGATGGGATGTAGTAGGGAGGAGGCGAGGGCGAGGAGGGATAGAGTTACTTATAGCTGGACAAGAGATTATCAGCAGAGGGAGGACTGGCTCGAGGCGGCATTGAATGAGTGGGATGTGGGGACCATGGCGAGCAAGTTCAGGTGTGGCGTGCCGGGGTTGCGTTACGGGGGCAAGGAAGGAAGCTGAGCTAGTAGGAGTGAGAGGGGGAACGGTGCTGCGAGATGGCAAGCTTAGCAGGATGGTTGTATTTGTAGATAGCTGCGCGCAGAAGGTACGACAGGGCAAGCCCACTAATATAAGAATAGAACTGTGTATGAAGTATTAGTTGTAGGCATTTGCCCTCATATTAACACGATGCTGATAGGGGGCAAATCAGTGCTGCAGGTCCGTCAGTCTTGAGATTAGCTTGCCAGTCAGACCCGGACAGTATCAAAACATGATCAGCCACAACAGATGCAAACAGATACCCAGCTCCACACCGCGCACCTCCAGGCAGCGCCGACCCTAACCAATGACCACCCTCTTCCGCTTCCCTCTCCCCTTACCCATCTTCTCTCTAACCTTCTCCTCATCCTGCTCATCCAACACCCCCGCCATCTTCCCATCCTCATACCGTCCCTTCACAAAACGCAGCGCGGCGAGGTTGAAGCCAATCATGTCGCGTTGGCGAGTGAGCGAGTCGCGCAGGTGGGTACGGAGGTCGAGGAGCTGGGTGCGGAGGATACGGTTCGCGATGAGCTGGGAGGAGGAGGTGCGGAGGAGGAAAGAGAGGGTTCGGGTGGTTAGGATCGTTTCGCGGTCCTAGGAGAGATCAGCTTGTGTCTTGAGCAAAGGGAAAGGGGAGACTTACCGCTCGTGCCCACCCGTCAAGATAGACCAGCAGACTACACACCGCCTTGAATGGCAACACCAAGAGCGCATCCTCCATCTGCGCACTCGGCACCCCCTTCAGCGTCTTGAGCACATGCTCCTCCGGCTCAATATCTCCCCTCGCGACCAACTCCGGATGTCTTGGTGGCTTGGGCAGATGTTCCGCCTGCTCCAGTGGTAACTTGGCCTTATCCTCCTCCCACTGCCTCACCGTCTCCCTCTCCTCATCCGCCAATTCAACAGCCTCCAGGATCTTCTCCCCAGCCATCAACGTCTCGGTCGTCGTCTTATGTACCGCCTCGACCTCGTCCCCCTCCGCATCGGGGTCGGCGGGGTCTCCGGATCGATTCGCATCCGCAGCGGCGTTGGTATCGTATAAAGCCTCGAGCTCCCGCTCGCGCTCTTCATCGAGGAAAAGGGGCTCTTCCGTCTTTTCCCAGATCCGGATAGACTTGTCGTGCGAGCCAGTGACGATATAGTCGGATTTGTGCGAGGTGGCCAGTGCCCAGATCTCACCGTGATGGCCGTCGAGTTTCTGGATGAGCTCAAACTGGGAGTCAGCTCTGCCCGACTGTAGCCAATAAAAAGGCCGAGAAGAGACTAGCTCACCTTGTCGGCATCCCAGTACTTGACCGTTCGGTCCTTCCCTACACTCCAGAACAGATGGCTGCCCTTTTCAAACGCAACCTGCATGACACTCTCGTCGTGTGCGAATATCGAGCGGTGGCAATCTCCAAAGTCGAGACCCCAGATCTTGATATTCTTGTCGGCTGAAGAGGTAATGATTAGGCGAGAGTCATGCGAAATGTCGAGCGAGAGAACGGGAAGCTGCTATATCAGCGTCGAGGCGTACGTACATCTGAGGAGGATAGCTTACCTTATGACCATACAGCGATAGGAAGAACTTCAAAGTATCCTGGAAGAAGATCTTGACCGTTGAGTCGAGCAGCGCAACCGCCAATAACCGCCCATCAGGCGAGTACTTGACCGAGAGGACGTCGTCCGTCATCTTGAGTGTCCGGGTATGTACCAGAGTGAGTTGCTTCGTCTTGAACTATATGGTCAGCCTTGTTCGTATGGTTCGAGAAGAGTTCATCGTAGCGGTAAGTAGCTGACATACCACAGTCTCCCTTCCTAATCGATCTACTACCCGGTCCCCCTCGCTCTCCACCTCCTTCATCTCAAAGTCCCAGAACTTGACGTCTTTGTCCGCCGAACCGGATACGAGACCCCGCCCGTCCGGTCTGACATGGACGGACCAGATCGCGCCAGAGTGGGCTTTGTAGGACGACAATTGGGACGAAGTGACGATATCGAACAGTACTAGCTCTCCTGTTTTCGTACCAACGACAACCTAGAGTATCAGCTGTAAATCCTTGACACTCGTACTGGTGTGGATACAAGATGGTGTAGCTCACATGTCGATCTCCCGGGAGGAAACTCAAACAGATCGCATACCCACACTCCATCGTCCGGATACACGCCGTACTCTTGGAATTCCAAATCTTCAACGTCCCGCTCGACGCTGAGGCTATGACCTGATCATCCGCCGAGATGGCAATACAGCGCACATCTTGACGATGTCCCGGGAGCTCGATCGAGTGCGTCTTGATGGGTTCGGTAGGGCCTTCGGTGGAGATGGTGGCTTTGGCCTTTTTGGACACCGGGGGCGGGAGGAGGTAGGTCTCGATAGCGTTGTTGTTAAGCGCTAGGAGGAGCTACAGTGTCAGCTCAATTGTTGGTACTAGACTTCCTAGTAAACTGGCGAACGCACTGGTATACCGTTCTTGGCTGTTCCGGAATCCGTATCCGATAGCGCAAAGCTCCTGATCTTCGCATTGGCCCTCACAGTGCACAAGACCGCCACCCTCTCTTCCCACTTGACTTCCCCATTCCCAGCAGCCCCATTGCTCCCCTCCATATCCACCTCGACAGCATTATCCTTCCGCTTCTCCTTCTTCTCCTTGTCCCGCTTCTTCCGCCGTGCCTGTTTTGCCTGGACTTCCTCGGCGGACCTAAGACGAAGGGCGACAACGGTTCGGTCGGATGTCTGGAGGAGGATGAGAGGCTGATTTGGGTGGAAGCCGATTTGCGAGATGGGAGAGGTGGTTGGTGGGAGCGGGAGGGTGGCTAGTGGTGAGATGAGCTTGGGGAGCTGATTGTCAGCAGAATCGTAGCAATGATAGGGCACAAGCTTACCTCTCCGTTAGCATTCTCAGCCAATCCCTTGGCTAATTCCGCCTTCCCTATCGTCCATACCTTCCCCTCACCATCTCCACTCCCAGTGACCACGACCCATCGCCCACGCACATCGTCCCCTCCCTCTCCGTCAGCCTCCACATCCTCTTTTTCCTCCTTGATCGCGCATCCGAGCACCTCCCCTCGTCCAACAACCACCGTCTGCACGCAGTGCTGCGTCCCCAGATCCCACAGCTTCATATACGTGTCCTTGCTCGTTGAGAGCAAATATCCGGGATGCGAGCTGACACTCATCGTCGGGTGCGGGATGTAGTGCAAGCTCGTCACGGGTCCTCGGTGCCCCTTGAGCCTAAATAGCCCCACCTCGGCTACCCGATCCCATACGACAATCTCCCCCTCCGTTCCGCCACTAGCGAGACGGGCACCATCCTGGTCCCACGAGAGGGTCGTGACGGACTTTTTGTGCCCGTTAAAGGTGACAGCCTCGTTTGTGCTCGCCGGATCGGAGGTGGAGAAGTTCCATAAGCGGATAGAGCCGTCATTGTACGATACGGCGAAGGTACGAGGGGTGTTGGATGTGGATGTGGCGGGTGTGGGTGCGGGGAGGATACCGGTTACGGAGGCGGTATGTGACGGGGAATGCCACATGGAGAGCTGAAAGGTGAGCTCATCCCCGCATGGTGGGTGATCGATAGCGCACCATCTCGCCGGTCTTGACGTCCCATACGAGCACATCCTCCCAAGCAGGAACGTATGCTAATCGGCCGTCGAAGCTGGAGTTGGCAGTGGGCGAGCAGATGATCCCGAAGGCCTAGGGAGATGAGCTCTCTCCGCGGGTTCTTCGCTCGATGAGCAGCTCACCTGTGTTGGGCCATGTCTCATATATGACTTGCCCATCTTGTATTCAGTAGCGCCCTATAGGTGTATTGTTGGTATAGCGAGGTAGAGTGGACCTCTTGGTGCTCGTTCAGGTTGAAATTTAGCCTCCGCCTCCACCTGGTGTGATCGGCGATCGCCGCTTCGTGCCTGGCTCATGCTCAGCGTCAATGACGAGGCAAAGCACCTCCTGGCGTCCTACAGCTGCACCTTCCATCTCTGCTTGTTCATACGCAGCCGTCACACCCACTATGGCACCCCTTGACCCACCAGCCCAGCCTCAGCCAGCGACAGAAGATGGCTCAGCGGCTGTCCTAACATCACCGATAGCTGCGGCACCGATTACGTCCGCTCACCCGACCGCAACGGGAACGAGGCATCGTCGGTCTGCCTCGGACATCAAGCCTACCTCGCCGGCTGCGAGGCGGATGAGCATGAGTGCCACCCCTCAGACCATGAAGGGGAGAATACCGAGGGGTCCCATACCTGTACTGGGCTCGATCAGTAGGGGCCTGGCGGGAGTAATGAGGCGTCCCTTGCTGGGCATGGCTGCCCTGCTGTCGACAATCGTCCTGTACGTTGATGTGCGCCTCGGATATCTGGAACCGGGCTGATCGAACAGACTCGGTACGGCCTACTCATCCCTCAACTCTCTCGCTCTCGACACATCCCTCTACCCCTCTCCAAGCCGCACCGCCTATTTCGCCCAGAAGACCAACATCTTCAACCAATACTTTGTCAAGCTCGCCTGGCTACACACATCCCTCATCTACCTTCCCCATCTCTTCACGACTCCCTCACCATCTCGCTTCATCCCCCATCTATGGTCTTACGTCATCTCCACAGCCTTCTGGGCAATCTTCACCACCTGGTTCTTTGGCCGCGGGCTCGGAGACCGGATCATCGAGCTCAGCGGCGGAAAGTGCGTCATTGCCCTTCCGACCAACTGGGGTCTGGACAGGGACAAGGTACAGGAGATGATGGCACTCGTACCTGCTTCTGTCGGGGCGTCCTTACTGTCCTCCACGCTGGACGCAACTACGTCTTCCCTCGCCGAAACGGCCAACTCGGCCCCGCACGATGACAACCTGTACCTCGCCGTCCCTTCATCATTCTGCACTTCCCAGGCTGCCCTCACCCCCAAATCCGCACCCGATATCTTCTCCATCCTCTCCGCCCTCCCCTTCCCTCAATCGGTATATAACGACTCGGAACGGCCGACACTCGCCATCCCCCGCCCAAGGTGGTTCAGAGGCCACGACATCTCGGGGCATGTCTTCATCCTCGTCCTCTCGTCGCTGCTTCTCACAAGAAGGCTGCTGCCAACGTGGAGGCGATGGATGGGCGCCGGAGATGTAGTGGCGGCGGATAAGGGACGTGCGCAATCCCCAGTGTTGCAGCTGGGAAATGAGCAGCTCCGTGCGCGGATACATGCGGTGGCGACCGTTCTGGGAACGGCGCTACTGGTTCTATGGCTCTGGATGACGCTCATGACGGCGACGTACTTCCACAACCCGCAAGAAAAGATCTCAGGTCTCGGTGAGCTTTCGCCTTGTCATTGATTAAATGGCTTAAGCTGATCATACCAGTACTGGGCTTGACGACCGCCTACCTAGTAGACGTCTTTACACCCTCAATCTCAATTTCTCCCTCGGAAACTTCGGCTGTCCCGAGGACCAAATCCAGTCTGTCGCCTACGTTGGACGAGAATGGAGCGAGAAGAGGGGATGACGGCCTGGTGCAGTCTTCAGAGGCGGACGCAGCGGGCACAGAGGGAGGAAAGGATAAGGTCGAATGAGACATGGATATTCTGCCCGCACGGAAGGCGCCGGAAAACGACCACACCACTGACTGAGCTGATACATGAGGGAGCTGCAAGATCATCGATCTGCTGTTGTAGAGTCGTCGGATCACAACTCACGTCGCTGAAAGATTAGGTGATTGACGTATGGACATTTAGGCATGGCGAAGTAAAGGTAATGCCTCCAGTCGAACCCTGATCTCACCCCGTCCTCACCCCAGCAGCGCTCACTCCAGCGATAGCTCTCTGTGCACAAATTCCTGCAGCGCCGCTCGCAGAGCCCCGTCTTCGTCAATACCTACGGTGTGAGAGGGAAGTGTCCCTAGGCAAGCACTCGTATCAACACCTTGCGAGAGATTTGACGAGAGCGGATCGCTCCAGATAGGCCTAAAGGGAGCAGCGACGCAATCAGTTTCGCTTTGGCCGCCGCCCCTTCTACCTCCTGGGAGCATTGTATCTGCTCGACAATAGCCGCCGGTCTAAGGCTCCGGCTGCGTGTGCCTGCAACAAGCAGTTGAGTACTAGTGGCACGTGACTTAATGAAACACGCCAAGGAAGTGAGGAATACTGGGTCTTAAGCAACGCCCTGAGCAAGGTTCTGAGTAATTGTGAGATGTAAGGGCACCCGTGTCAATCACCGAGATACGGACTCGTCAGAGCTGATCTGTCCAGGATCGTTAGTCAGCGCCTCCATATCTGGACACGATCCCAGAAAGTCGCTCTGCATTCCTCATTCCTAGCGTTCCAACGCTCCAGTGTCAAATATCGCCATCCGCACTGCCACCAGCATCAGATATCTCTTCAGTTGACATTTCCGAGCCTTCAGGCCACTGATCGCCTCCACCTCCAGTATCTCCTGTGCCGAATCCGTCCAGTTCTCCGTCCTCCGCCCCCAGGAAGGAGGAAAAGGAGTCAGCCATATCATTGTCGCTTGCCCCGGCATCCTCCCATTCGCTCACAGGCCGATACGTTCCACTCGGCGCTGGTACGGCAGATCCTTCCTTTGTCGCCTTTCCCCCCTTCACTGCCTTGTGGCCTGAGTCCCGCCATCCATTCCGTAAGGGTGACCACATCCTGACCCTCTTTGCACTGAGCCTCTTTCCACGTCTCAAATTCACTACCTCCCTTTGTCTTCACTTTCGCACGGTGGCTGCTTGTCGGGTCTGAGTAGAAAATGTGGTGGATCGCTGTCATGGATGTCATATGGGATCTGTCGTCGTCAATCTTCTCCTTCATCGTTCGGAGACTGCTCGGCCGTGTCTTTGACCGATCGATCCCCCTGCCCTTGTGCGGTTTCATGACGTAGATGTGGGGTCGGTAAGATGCCATTTCCGTGAATAGGCTCAGAGTCTCCGTGACGGATCGAGCATTCTTGGCCAGTGACCCCTCTGACGGTCCGGCTGATGACGACCATTCTCGATCCCGTTTGATCCGCATATACTCGCGTTTCCAGTCTAGACCCGACAGGCCCGCGAGCTGAGCCCTCTCCGCGGCGGTCCAGTCTGGCGGAAGGCGACTTTTGCGATTCCGCCGGTACGACCGCTTCCGGGAGGTGGCTGTAGCCGCAGCGTCAGCACAGGAGTCCGCGGTCATGTGGAGGGGGAGGAGATCATCAGGATCGGTTGCCGGGGCTGGGTCCAGCGGATTATTTGGTACTTCATGGCTCATGATGGGATCGTTCAGGTTCGGGCGCGAGCACGCTGGCAAAAAGAGAGAAGTGGCAGAGAAGAGAGCCGTGGGTTGAAAAAAATTCATGGCAGTGAGTGTGCGGAGTTCAAATACGGACTCCTTTGGGTCGGTACCCCTTTGATACTCACTGACACGCGAGGTCAGCTTGCTCGTACGTTCCATCTGTCGGACATGTCATGATACTGACGGTCAGAAAATGCACATGGCTATTCCCCAACGTGTCTTTACTCTGTGAGCTCATACATTCTAGAACTGTGTCGATGCTCAAGTCAAACCCACAACGCCTTGTACACCTAGGTCCTACGGTGACAGACCAGGCTGTGCGTCTGCCTAGACCTACACCATTCCCCTCCAATCCCAATTGTTCCAAAGGCCGCCGGCCTCCGGCGGAGAAAGCCCGTCCCAGTTCATCGTGAGGTCGGTAGGGAACAGATCCATGTCCCCACGCCCGACCAGGAGATGATCAAGCTGATCCGAAGACATGTGATCCATGTTCGTACCAAAGCTCGTCGTTCCGCACTCTGTCCAGAAACCTCCGATTTGGGAGACATCGAAGAGGTCCGACGATGCCGCAGTGACGTGTGGGTGAAGATCTGCGGAATGCTCACCAAGCGGAAGATCGCCAGGTCCATTCGTTCCGCTGGTCATCAAGGGCTTTCCGTCAACCACCGACATTTTGAGCCACTGGGCGCGAGCTTCCGCTGCTTCGTTGAACTGCACTCTGAGTGCTTCGGAGATCCTCCTCCTGTCATTCCTCCCCCGGCCGCTGAGGGCCGACCTGTAGAACTTTTGCTCTTCCAAAGTCCAGTCTGGATTTAGCGGGGGACCTCGATGGCCCCGCGTAGAATATCTCATCGGCCCCACATGACCTCCCTTCCCCCTGACATCTGATTCCAACGTCTCGTACTTCTCCGCACTCATTTCCTCGAGGACATATTTGTCCTTGTCCCCCTTGAGGCCAGTATGAATGACGATCACGCTCGTGTCATTGGGGTGGCGGGTTTTCAGGAGTTTGGCGTAAGTCGACGCAGAACTCGGCCTGCATCTTCGTGACTTGAAAGGGTAGTCGTAGCCGCACGTCTTGACAAAGCCGGACTGCTGCAGGAAATCCAGATCGTTATTGAAACGGCTATGCTGCATCTTGCCCGTGACTCGGATTACCTGGGTATCTTCGATGAAGCGGGAAGGCATGACTTGGCTGACAGAGTGCAAAGAGAAGGTATGACTGTAGTTCGTTCCGCCATAGCTCTCTTCGGCTGTTTCCACCTTCATGCTGATATAGAGTGGCGAGCTGAGGAAGGTGTAGACAAGCAATGAGGCGAGGTATATGTACAAGGTTACAAAGATCGCTGACACAGTCTGGATTTTAAAAGTGGTGCGGCGTCGCTCCATCGTTATTTCACGCATGCGGAGAGTGAATCTCCTCTGAGCGCATTGGTCCTTTGTCCTGCCTTTCTGGGGTGCGCATTTGCTAGAATGTTCTACAATGTCCTACCCTCAGCCGGCAGTCGGTCATCAGCGGCTGACTTGGGACTTGAGTCATCACCATCAAATTCCATCATTCAATAATGCTGGACCAATCACACTGTGTTGAGCATGTCAAACCAATTCATTATTAAGCTACCTATAGATGTACGCTGACAAGATCCCCATCTTCTTCTACTTCCGCAGGTATCAAAACACCCGATAAAACAACACAGACAGACCCGACCAGAGTGCCACCCTCTCCCTCAGATCAAGCTCCCGCCCCCTCCCTGACCCTGTCTCTGCTGGCCCCCTTGCCCAAACCCACCCCCATTTCTGTTCTGCGCCGCAAACGGCGAACTGGCTCCGAAAGCCCCATTGCCCATCCCGCCTGCCATCCCCTGCTGCTGGCCCTGACCGCCCATCATCCCATTCTGTCCACTCATCCCTCCCATGCCGCCCATTCCGCCCATCCCTCCCATACCGGTCGGCTGGGAACCCATCGAGTTGAACATGCTCTGCCGGAATGGATTCGACCCTCCTCCTGTCAACTGTGGGGACAGTTGCCCAAACTGACCCATCCCGCCACCTCCTGATCCCCCAGCGCCGCCCAAGGCTCCACCACCCGTGACCGTACTCGTCAAGAACGCCGAGCCGCCCGGCTGTCCCGCCTCTGGCACACTTCCGAGATCCGCTACGAGCTGACTCCCAAAAGAGCTGCTGGGCTTGAAGGGCTTGACGGCGCTTCCTCCAAATCCAGTCTTTTGGGGCTGAATGAAACCTCCACCGCCCATACTTCCGCCGGGGGATGTGGGTGTCGACGAGGCGTTCGTAGTCCCGGTAAAGAGCGAGTTGCCAAAGCTGCTCGTACCAGCTCCCGAGTTCCCGGTGGACATGGACCCCATTCCGCCCGCGTTGCTGCCGGTATTGACCGAAAGACCTCCGAATTGGGACATGAAGTCCGTTCCGCCGTTCTGAGGCTTTTGTTGGTCGAACGCAAATGACGAGGCTACATCCGCCATACCTCCTCCTCCTGAGGCCCCACCATTCATCCCGCCCGCATGTCCCTGACCCTGCCCCTGGTTCGAGGTCATCGAGTTAAACCGGTTCGCGGCTAGCTCATTCATGCTCGGCCCGCGCTGTTGCTGCGGCTGAGCCTGTTGTTGCTGGCCACCAGCCGGTGCGAACGGATTCCTCGACCCGGTCGCCTGAGCAGTGAGCGCTTTTGGGGGTTGCTGAGCACTGGGCATGCTAGCAGGCGTAGATCCGGGCCGATTGATGGGTGATGTGGGTCCGAAGCTGCCGGTTCCGCCGTTGGTGTTGATGCTTCCGAATGGCGAGCCTCCGCTCCCACTGGCTCCAAACTGCCCCATCCCCATCCCAGCCATCCCGCCCATACCGGTGGAATTCGCGCCCATCATCATGCTCTGCCTGAACGGGTTCGAGCCCGTCTGTTGCGGCTGCAGGAACCCCGTTTGTTGTTGCTGCATCGGCTGCTGTGCAATCTGCATGAAGGGGGATTGCTGCTGCGGTTGCTGTTGCTGAGGCATGCCGAAAGCCATCTGACCGGTCATCTGCGGCTGCATGAACCCGGTCATTTGGGGCATCTGGCCCATTGGCGCACCGCCGGCCATGGGGAATCCGGTCATTTGGGGAGCCATGAAGCCGGTCTGCTGCGGCATCATTGTGGATTGGCGGAAGGGGTTGAATTGAGGTGGTGCTTGTTGGAGGAAAGGAAATTGGGGCTGTTGCTGCATGTTGGCGTTCTGCTGGAAACCATTACTGCTTGGGGTCAGCTCTATCCCCAGCGACCAAGAGCCCGCGATGTGTAGGCTGAACGATGACTGACCTTGGCGACCCACCAAACATCGTCGGCTGAGAATCGGTCTGTATCGAGTCAAAGAAATCCTGGATCTTTTGCGAGGCGCCAGGAGGGGCGGTGGGTGCGGCTGAGGCGCTCGGGGCTGAGGTGAGGGGTGCGGAGGTGCTTGAGCTGGATGGAGCAGGATCGGCCGCTCGCGGTGTAGGTGTATCATCTTCAGTATATCAGCTCCGGATCCATTTGAACTAAGCAGGACGAGACGTACTGCTTGGACTTGAATCTCTCGCGCCGGACCGCCCCTCCACCACACCGAGACTCTTCCTGTACTCTATACGGTTGCCCTCAAAGTCTGGGTCGTTCAGATACTCCTCGAGCGCCTTGACCAGCCCTGTCGGGGCGTGCTTGAGATTGGGCACCGGGATGTTGACGACGTTGTGCAGTTTCCGAGCCATCGAGAGGTAATCCACGACCCGATCGGTCTGCTTGATGAAGGATTTGTAGATGTCAAAGGAGGCGGTAGCGTCTGCTTTGGACATTTCAAAGTAGTGTTCTGCGCAATTAGCTGATGGCCGCCAAGGTCAGCTAGCGACGTACCGAGGATGTTGCAGACTCCCTCGTTTCCCGCTTGAAACAGTACTAGCAGATCTTTGATCAACATCCGGAATGCGATGATAGTGTTCTCATCCTGCAAGTTGTCTTCATAGAACTACCAGATCAGCTTAAGAATATTGCGCATGTATCGAGCAACCGGACTTACTCGACACACAACCAGCGAATCTAGCATCTTCTGAATCGCCTTGACCTCCCTCAACAAACCCTTATCCACAGCCAGGTGACGCAGTCTGCGTGCTTTGGCTACATAATCAGCGATCATTTCTCTCGACAGACAGACCTAAGCTCACAATTTGCCCCAGCACCATCACTCCGCCTGTTGCTCTCCGCCTGTGTCCGCACAAAGTCGTGCTTGAGATCCTTGAAGCACTTTATCCGCATGTCGAGATACAATGCGTACATGCCCATATTGCTCGGTGGAGTGAATCCCTCCCACGACTGACCGGAGCCGCCGGAGTTGGCGACGTTTCTCAGGCGGAGAGGGTCACCGTTGCCTGCTGATAGCGAGGTCAGAAGATTCTCGGTGTTGCCGGTCCGGATCATCATGTGCAGCACTAGTAAGGCTTTGAAGACGACCTGAGGGTCAGCTGTATCACTTGCGATGGATGTGGATCTGGGGCCGAACTCACAACAGCATTCGGCTCTCTTAGCCGCAGAGATAGCGACCGGGTGATATCTTGCAGGGATCCGTCATCGGAGAATGTCGCTGCGACCAGAGGGCTATGGAGATCAGTACAGCCCACATGAGAGGCAGTGCCAGGGAACTGATATGCTGGGCTAACACTTACTCGACATACTGGCCTGTCAGCTCCGTCCCACTGCTGGTCCAGGCAAGTCACTCACTTTAGGCTTGGGAGGGGCATTTTTGGGCTTGCAGGCCATTTTGACCATCTTGTCGAACTGCGACATCTTAGATATTCCTAGCCCTGTGGACTCTTGTAATCAAGCAGGACAGTGGACGCCAACAGCGTCAAGGGCGGTAAATGCTGGAGCTTGGCTGACCGCGGGGAGCTATGACGTCTGTCCTGTTGACCGATGTCGCTCCGAGCTGTTTTCGGACGCCCAGCTGTGATTTCGAGGCAATGATCGATAATAGGATGAAAGACAGCGAGCAGCGGGACCACTAGGCTGCGTGTATGCTAGGGATATGTACGGATGTGAGAGCTAGGGAGATAGCTGTGAGCAATAGGTGGGCAGTCCGGTCCGGCAACACCAACAGCCCCGGAACCAGATAACTCTGAGCGGCGATCGCCGACGATAGGCTCGAGCGAGGTGGAGGCGACCCCGAAGCCAAGTTGGGCAACGAAGACACCTATTGTGATGGCGAGCTCCATACATACCACTTCGACCTCGACATAGACAATAGAACGCTCGGACAAGCTCATAGAAGTACTCTGACAAAATGGACGTCGAAGGAGACATCACCTCGCAGCTCGAGGGCATCGCATCAGCCTCGTGAGTCGCCTTCGCGTCCTCCTCACCTTCGATGTTGCTGACTGATAATGCAGAAATCAACGCGACCGTGGTACCGCCTACCTCAGCCTTCTCAGCTCTCTCCTGAATCCTCCACCTCAGCATGCTTCTCAGCTCATCACGTTCGGTACGCACTTCACCACCTCGACAACCATGACCATGGTCGTCGGACGACGGGTACTTGGTGCCTATGTGATGGCTCTCTGTGGTGGAAGCACTATCTCGGAGAAGGACAAGAAGATCTCGGGAGGTGATGAAGGCGGAGATGAGAGCAAGTGGGAAGAAGCTGGGAAGGCCGCCTTCCAGGGGGAGAAGGGGGAAGATGTGAGGCGGGAGGTGGTAGAGGGTGTGCTGGACGCGCCTGGGATGGCTGGATGGTGCGATGAGCAAGTGAGCTGATGGAGCTCATGTGACGTAGAGGTAGCTATGGCTTCGAGCTGACAAGTCAGACCACTGTGCTGCGCAAGCTGTATTCAGAGATACTCCAATCTGATGAGGACTGGATTGGCGCGGCGAGGGCTCTAATCAAGATCCCGCTGGAGGGTGGTTCCAGGTATGTACCCTTCTGAGCACCAATGGAGGATGACAGCTGAAACGCACAGACTTGTCCCCGACGAAGACAAGCTCGCCGTCTATATGAAGATTGTCAGATTACTACTCGAGGTGAGCACATTCCTCCTTCCTTCTCTCGCGCTCCGGCTGACGCGCTCAGTCCGGCGAATCCGGTCAAGCACAGACCTACTTCTCCCGGGCATCCCTCCTCATCCGGCCAGAGAGTGACAAGATCACTCAGCTGCAGTATCGTCTGTCTCAGGTACGTGACCACAGCTCTATCAACCTTGCTCAGAAAGCTAACTGTCTAGGCCCGTTTAGCCGACTACTCGGCGAAGTTCAATGAGGCAGCTCAGAAGTATCACGAGCTGAGCTTTGATGTTTCCATTGACGAGGAAGAACGGACACAGATGCTGTATGCCCTCGTCTACTTTCAAAGTCGGCCAAAGCTGATGGTACAGAAAATCAGCCGTAACCACCTCCATCCTCGCCCCTGCCGGTCCACAACGATCCCGCATTCTCGCCGCTTTGAACCGAGACGAGCGAGTCCAGTCCAATCTGGCTGCTCACCTGTCGGGGATGCTGCGGAAGATGTTGTTGGAGTATATCGTGCGGAATGAGGAGGTCAAGGAGTTTGAGGCGGGATTGGAGGATCATCAGCGGGCGAAGGTGGAAGGTGGGGGAACTGTGCTGGAGCGAGCTGTGCGCGAGCACAATGTGGGCGCGTGTGGAAAGGTAAGCTGTAAAGAGCTCAGTCGTAACGCTCAAGCTAACCAAGCAGGTGTATGATAATGTCAGCTTCGAGGCCCTGGGGTCTATCCTGAACCTGGATGCCGATGGAGCAGAGGCGACAGCAAGGCGGTAAGCTGTCTTGCCTCCAGGTGTATTCGGAGCGTAAGCTGATCCTGACAGTATGATCGAGCAAGGACGGTAAGCCTCTGATTCCCACCACCTCCCCTTCATTGTCGCCCCCCGCCTTCCGAGCTGACCAATAGTCTCCGAGCCTGGATCGACCAGCCCCTCTCCCTCCTTTACTTCGAATCTCGCTCAGAGCACGACACAGACGCGAACGCCCAAGGGACAGCAGGCGGTCTTGGCGTCGAGCGGGTGGAGAAACTCATTGAGCCTGTCAGTTGGGTGGAAAGGTGGGATGATCGGATTAGGGATACGAGCAATAAGGCGAGCCAAGCATACCGCATTGTGCCGTAAGTTGGAAGCTGACGAGATAGGTCGAGTCTATTGCTACTGCAATCCAGGCGCAAGGACTGCTGGCCAACGGAGTTAAGGCATGATGGGAAAATGGCCATTTGTACAAATCAAAACAGGCGAGGATCTCGAGCTGTGGCTTATGCAGTGTGAAGTATCATCATAGACGGCGATGGGCCAGAAAAGCACTGAAGGCTGCCAGAGTGAACAGCTGGGTCGGGACAAGATGCATACAGCCGGGGCAAGGTATCTCAGGGGGACAAGGGTAGAGGAGGCAAAATCGAATGTCTATGTGAAGGGGGAAGGGATGAAATGGGGAAGTGGAGCGAGCCGATCAGAGAACGCCAGCGACGAGTTTCTGGACAGATCAGCCAGATCCATCAGACAGGAGCAAGGAGAAGACATACCACTCCCTTGACATCATCGCCGTATACGCTCTTGAGCACGCTGAGGTCCGCCGTCAAACAGATAGTGTGCGCGCAAGGACCGCCAGTGAAGAAGGTAGCTGGGATTGTTTCTGCTGTGTCAGCTACAGGTCTCTCTCATGTGAAGTGGGTGACTCACCGCCAGAGGGGTTCTTCCACATGGCGCCCATATTGCCCACAGCGTCGCATGTCCAGATCGAGCTCTGCGCGGGCTGGTTCATCGGCGCCAACATCGACTCGGGGATAGGCAGAGTCGAAGCGAGTTTCTGAGGGCTGCCGGCGAAAGGAAGGTCGTCCTCGGGTACGATACCGTCCGGGAGTTGGAGGCCGAGCAGACCGGTACCGGACGACGAGGCGTCATCGACGCCATCGTTGCTGCCGCCACCGCCGAGGATGTTGAGAGGCCCAACGACGTTAAGGAGACCGCCGAGACCGCCGCCTGAGCCGCCGGTGACTTTGGCGAGCATGCTGGGGAGGCCGGAGAAGACGCCGCCGGCAGAGTCGACGGCGGGCAGAGGGGGCAGGCTGAGGCCGAGCGGGTTGGAGGGGTCTGAAGATCAGCTGAAGTCCGTGTAGGCGGTATCATCTCGCTTTGACTTGCCGCATGAACCTTGACCGATGTTGGCGAAGCTGAATGTCGTCAGCTATGATCATCGCTAAAGTGCGACACTACTCACTTGGGACTGCCCGGACCCAACTGGCTGCCAGAAGCGTCAGGTCTATGAGGGATCGCACCGAGCAAGCGACGCGCTCTGCCGAAGAGACCACCTTCGTCGCCGGACTGTACGGTCAGCTATGGTCCAGTCCAGCCGGATTCAGACAGCTCACAGGTGCAAGCTCGAACGGACCGGCAGACTTGGGAATGGTGAACCGAAGGGGAGTCCCGCCGGGCGTGAAGGTCATACTGCCCTATCAGCAATCGCTCGTGAGGACGAAGAAGGAAGGCTTACAGGGTGTCGCCGTTCCCGTTGTCTGTAACTGTACCGAGGTTGTCGCCGGTCTGAGAGATGACCTGGATGACGGAGTCTTGGTTGGTGCTAGTTCGTCAGCTAAACTCCTGGAAGGAAGGGCAAGGAAGGCTTACTTGGATACAGGGACGGGAGAAGCACGTCTGCGAGGCGCTACTCGGTCAGCTACAGTCCCCAACCTTCACTGCTGAGACTTACCGGTAGATCGCCTGGTGGGTGCGTTGGGCCCCAAGCCCATCGCCATCCTCTGCGCATTGGTCATCTTGCCCGCGGGAGGCATGGGCGACGGACTGGGAAATTCCCCGACAGCCGCGGACGGGGTAGGCTCGACCTTTGCCTGAGGGTGGACGTCGATACCTTGGACATGGCGGGGCCGGGGGACGGGCAGGGCCGAGGCGGAGAGGGCGAGAACGAGGGGAAGGAGGGCCGTGAAGTGCATCCTGGAGGAAGATGTGTCGATCAGAGAGTGAGGAAAGTGTGTTGATGAGGCGAAGGAAGGGACAGTCGTAAAGGCGTAGAAGGTCGTTAAGTCGTTAGGTCGTTAAAGGCGGAAAGAGATTGTGGGACGCTCGTATATCTGTAGACTGTCTGCTGTGGGTAAGAAAAGGAAGATGAAGATGATAAGCAGATAGACCGAGCAGAGATAGCTTATAAGCACCCCCTGGTCGGGCATGCGCGAGGGTTCGAGTTGGTCGGTGAACCCACATGTCCGAGCCCGCGAGACTAGCTCGTTGTGTCAAGCCTCGTCGGATGGGCAAACAAACATCGCGTTGTACTGCCGGCTGGTAGAGCTGCGACTGGTGTAGATCAAGTGTTTGGCGAGCCATGATAGCGGGGCTGGAGGGATGGAAGTCATGTTTCAGTCATGTCTCACATTTTGGCTTTGGCGCAAACAGGTATGCTGAGCCCCAGCAACGCCGTGGCCGAGAGTATGCATGCATGCAGTGCTCATGCAGCGCTTGACGCAATTTCACTGGGAAATCCTCGCTATGTCAGCTCGGCGTGCAGGTCCGCAGAGAGAAGCATCGACATACCGCTCAGATCCCTCCGCGTAGCAAGCGTGACCAGGTCACTTCTGCCCATACTGCATGCATCAGCTTCATTCCCTTGTGCTGCTCAACCAGAGCTGATGAGCCCAAGCGAAAAGTCAGAACTCACTGCAAGCAAGCGCTCCGTAAGGTGTTCCAAAGCGTCTCGCTGGTGACCCCTTTCGCAGCCTTTCCCAAGGTCCCAGCCGCGTACGCCTCGGTCGCGTCCGCCTGCTGTAGCCTGAGAGCGTCGAGGACACGCTGAGCAGCCAGAGAGTATTGCGAGAGATTGATGTAGGATATGCCCATGTTGAAGCTGGGATAATGAGCTATACATTCCACGGACGATTCAGAGTGCCGAGAATCAGACAACTCACAGTGCCCGAATGAAGTTGGGGTGTAAAGACAGCGCTTTGTGATAGTACTCCAGCGCCTCGTTGGACCGGCCACTATTGGCGAGGGTCGCTCCCACCCGGTTGTACAGCAGCCAATCCTGCTCTGATCAGCTCTTCGCCTACTCAGCTACGGGCATAAGAACTCACGTCTGGTCGTACCGACAACGCCGCAAGCAAACAGTCCTCCGCCTTATCGTACTGTTCCCCACTATTGAACAACACCCCAAGCGCGACCTGCACATCCGGGTCCAGCTCCTCCGGATTCATCCTCGCCAGCCCAATCAGGCGCTCAATCAGCACATCCTGCGCATCCCGCCAATCCCCCTCATCGTGGTCCGTCTCCGTCGACAGCCCCGACGATAGCTGACTCGCCATAGGAGCAAGGTTGATCCACTTCTCCATCATCCTATTCGCCATCCGTAGCTCGCCTTCGTTCGTGTACGACACAGCGAGGGCGAGGTAGGCGGGCCGATAGTCCGGGTCGAGCTGGACGACCTTGCCGAGCGCGAGAATGGCGGCGCTTTCGCGCTCATTCTCTTGCTGCTTCAGGCCGAGGGCGTACCAGGCTTCATGATCTGTTGGATCATTCTGGACGGCCGCTTCTAGCTCCAACACCCCCTGTGATGTCAGTCGAGCCGTTACTCAGAGGTAATATTCAACTAACCCGTATTGTTGGAGACTCCCGACCTTCCAGGCCGACGCCCCCATCCTGCTTGAGCCCTTCGCTGGCATACGGATTCCGACTTTGGAAAAGGTACCGCCCGTCCGCACCTCTTGTCTCTCCCGTCTGAGGCAGAGTCTGCTGTAATTCATCCCAGTCTTTCTGCATCTCGCCCCATCCCTCTAGATCTCCCACTCCGATCCGCCCATCCTGCGCAACCGTCTTCTCCCCGTTGAACGCCATAAACGCGTCCTCGTCAAAGTCGGACAGATCCGTGACGAGCGGATCCTCCCATGAGCTGCTCATACCGGGTATGGATGTGGACTGCGCGAGAGCTTCTTCCAGGGAAGAGGGGACACCGCTGGATTCGCGGAAATGGACGGATTTCCGGCGGTATGAGGTGGATGAGGAAGGGTCTGACATGAGGAGGGCGGATTGGTCCGAGTAGCTGAGGTCACCGCGACGGGGAATGGTCTCCTGGGTTGCTCCCGACCGAAGAGGGAGGACCTCGGGGATGGTAGGAGGGACGGCTAGCACCGAAGCCAGATCCGCCGGCGCGTCGTCCATCCAGTTGACCTCGGGCAGCGGCTCCTCCATCTCCTCTCTTTGGCCATTTACTGTCTCCTCCTGAGCTGTCCCTGACGACGCCATCCCCATGTGCGCATCAAACTCCGCCGCAGTCGGCCACTGCTGTTCCCCGCCCCGCTCCTGCTGCATCCCCGGTGGGTGCTGGATCATCTGATCATGGTATTGGTGATGATGTGTCGAGGTAGGCATATAGCCAGGCATGCTCTGCTGGTAGGGGGAGTAGATCGGTCCGGAGCCCTGAGCGTACAGGCGCGGCTGGAAAGGGACGCCCGCTGGCTTGCCTTGATGCGTACGAGTCTGAGGGGCGGCGGAGCTCGACGTCTGGGTCTGAGGGTCGAAAGTAGCTGCCCAGTTGCTCTGTGGTAGCTGCTGGGCTGGACTATGTTGCCAAGATGACGGTCCTGCTACAGCCTGCTGGTGCTGCTGGTCTGGGCGGAACGAGCCGGCCCATTGGGCGTTGGCATAAGCCGGAGGTGGAGTGGGCGCCAGCGTAGGTTGAGCTGGGACGAGGTGGTTGCGTAGGGATGACATGTCGAAAGGTACGCCGCTGGACTTCTGCGAGCCCGACGAGCCATTGCGCTGTTGCTCGTATTGTGCAGCGCCCCCAGCAGCTCCAAAGACCTGGTTGATCAGCTTGTGCCCGTGGCTCCTGTGCTACAGTCTTACACGCCTAGAAGGACCGGCTTGAGCAGACGGGGCGACAAAGCGATCCTAGACTGTCAGCTCGGTTTCTTCGCCTGCCCAAAGAGTCCGCATTGCACGTACCTGCTGCATAGAGACATCACGATCCATCCGTCCCCCGACACTCTTCAGCACATTGCTCGGGCCACAATCCACCGCCGCGCCTGATAGAAAGCCCGACATGTTTCCGAGAGCTTTTAAAACGATTGCTAGGTGTAGCTGAGCTACCCCGACGAGAAATAGAAGAGTATCGTATGTGTGAAAGGTCAAGTTGAACTTCTCGCGCCGCCCGGCTTTTCGAACACCCGAGAAGACTCGTTACGTAAAGTTCTGAGGAGCCAGAGTTTTCATCCGAGATTCAGCCGAGAAGAGGAATGAGGAGTTGCTAGGGACCGCAGTACGAGTAGGGAGGAGACCAGCTAGGAGACCAGAGGACTCGCGAGAGCGGTCATGCACCGGCGGTGACTGTGGCTGACGGATACCGAGCAGGGAGTGACTCGGTGGTAGATTGTGAATGTCCTTGGTAAAGTCAAACGTGAGCGCCCGGGTCCAGGTCATGTTTGCATCTACTCCCAACGCCGCCTCGCCGGATCCAGCAGACCCCTCAGAAGATCCGGTATGCTCCGACCCCCTACGCGCTCCAGCAGCTGGACCTTGCCTCCTATCTCCCTGTACTCAGCGCGGCGGATTAGCCCGGAAGGAACGAGGACGGGCGCTGCGACGAAGACGTCCAGCAGCAAAGCAGACGCGGCCGGTATTCGCCGCGATGGGTCGAGCGCGAGCAGAGCATCAAGCAAGTCCCTCGCGGGCACTGGATCCAAAAGAGCTTCCAGCCCTGGCAGGACGTACCCGAGGAGTCGCGGAGGCCGAGCGGCGAAAGCGACTTTGTTTGAGTCGGGTAGAAACTGGAAAGCCTGCTTTATCAGCTGAAGTTCTGGATGATAGATCGCAGGCGGATCACTCACCGGCCAGGACGTAGAAGTCGGCGAGCCTCGCACGCCAAAGATACTGCCCGCCAGGCCAAGGTCGCCGTATGTGCTGTCGAAGAGGCTCTGACGTCCTTCATCCGGGATGGCATCCCACTGCCCGTCCCCAGCCATAGCGTCCGAATCTTGGTCGAGCGGGTCGATATCCAACGCAGCATGATGGACCGACGCGGTAAAGAACTCAGCGAGGACACAGCCGGCCGCCCAGAGATCGATTGCCGCAGCATCATATGTGATTGGGCCGAAGAGGAGCTCTGGGGCGCGGTATGGTCTGTTTGATCAGTTAAGGTCCGAATTCTGCTCGAGAGCCATAATGTTGTGGCAGCTGATCGCGCTACAGCTGTGATAGGAAGCTGTACTCACCCCGTCCCGACCTCACAGCACATATCCTCCCTATCCTCTTTCCATTCAGTACCCCAATCTTCCCCCTCCTCGTCCCACGCGATCCCGAGATCGATTAACACCACCGTCCCGTCCCAATCCAGCATGATGTTCTCCGGCTTGACATCGCGATGAGCGATGCCGAGGGCGTGTAGATGTCCGAGAGCAATGAGGAGCTGCAGAGCAACGGACCGGAAGAGAGTCTCGAGGACGGAAGGAGGATGCGAGGACGCGACGGAAAGCCGGGATAGGTCGGGTAGGTCCTCTTGTTCCGCCCTGGAGGCTACAGCATCGAGTAGGGAGGAGTCAAGCAGGACGCGGAAGGTGATAGCTAGGAGCGGCAGAGCAAGCTGATGTTCCCATACGCTTTCGGACCAGGCATAATCGAGAACTCGGACGATCTGCCTCAAAGTCAGCTTAAATTTGAGATTGGGCAGAAGCCGCGCAGCGTCGGTACAGAGGGAGACAGAGGGCTCACGTTGCGGTGCTTCGCCTTCTGCAGCACTAACACCTCTCTCAGAACATTGTGAGGCTTGAGCTCACGCGTCTTTCCCGATGGACCGGCGCGTACGACCTTGACGACTGCCCAGCCCGACGGGCCGTGAGCTGAAAGATCCACCGATTCACGCTCTTCTTTTTGCCCTTCTACAGCGGTGGCTGGCTTGCGATAGGCGTAGACCGAGCCGTGGATCCCCGTAGAGAGGTGGGGGAGGGTGGTTTGCATGGCTATCCATGTTGTGGATGAAAGTACGAAAGGTAAATTAAGATGCACGACGCGACGTTCGACGTCGACCTCGAAGCTTCGAAGCTCGATCAGGAGGGATCGCGGACCTACTCTCCAGCACGCTTCAGCGCTGTACACCCACAAGGTGTTATAGCGGATCAATCGTGTAAGGCAGCAGCTGAGCTGAGGTCACTCTGATTGCTCAGCAAGGCTACCACAAAAGTGTCACTGCGGGAGCGCTCAATGCTGGCACCTGACCTACCAAGCTACAAAGCGAACATAGCTGATCAAAGTCTAGAGCCAGCAGAGGGATTCTTACTATACCATATACTTGAATCCATAACCGTTTTACATCTACACAAAACTGTAATCATCTAGCTCATAGGAGAGGCTGTAGGCGACATCGTCGATCCAACTGAGCCGCGCCTGCCAACGACAAGTCGCCTCCCAGTTGCAAATCCTGCAATTTGTCCCAAAGTTATGCAACACCTCCAGGATGTCCTCCACCGTCGCGGCGGCAAGGAAGACTCCGTGAAGCTCCTCCGCCAGCCCCTCGTTGCCCCCATTTGCGCACTCAGGCGGCGCGTCCGGAGGGGTATGCCCGGTGAACGGCGCGTCCAGAGGCGGATATTGGGAATTGATGGCATTGCGGAATATCTGGACGGCCTGGAGGTGGCGGAGATGCAGATCTTGCAACTGGGACCAATGTCCCGGCGCATACGATCTGCATGGACCAGTGATGATTGGGTTGACCTCTGTGATATTGGGTTCGTCAAGATCGAGGGTCCGCCGCGCTGGCTCGTATAGACGAGACGGAACGTCCGCGATCGCCCAGATAGCGAATTCCAGGTAGGGGTGGCCGGGTCATGTTGCGAGATGCTCTCGGATAGCAATTTGTAGACCACCGGTGTATCATAGCGTTTGGCAGTCGCCGCCGCTTCCAGTATTTCCTTGGGGCAGTAGCCGCGCGGCTGGGGAGAGAACGACTCGGCCTCAGTAGTCGACCGCACCGCCAGCAGGTAATTTAGGAGGCCGGGGCTGGTTGTTTCGAGGAGTGGGATTAAGGGGGTGCCGTCGACGAGATCAGCGGGAGAGGGGGAGGGAAGGGTGTGGAAGAATGAGGAGAGCTCTCTGAGCAGCTGAAGTAAAAGCACTCGGCTGCCGGGTCGCCCGCTTGGAGGATGATATCGCCTGCGTGCTTCTCTTTAAACGACGCGTTGAAATTGAGTTCGGGCGTTGCCTCTGCGCCTGGGATATCAGCGTGGGTCTACAGGCGCGACACCAGCCCCTCGCCCATGTGGGCAAGAAATAGAGGGAGGGCTTCAATGTAGCCTGAGATGACTGGAGGGATGACCGCTCAACTCACGCTTGCGCTTGGAAGGAGCTGTGCGTGACATGGCCGTTAATCGCTGGTCGTACTATAGGAGTACGACAGCTGAAAGAAGAGGCGAGGACGCGACTGAATACGGCCAATTTTGCTTTGCGGAATGCTGCGGCAATCAGGTCGAAGCGGAGGTCCGTGCAGCGTGTCTTCTGTGCCGGTTATGGAGGTTCTTTATGTCCTCCCGACAGCCCAGATATCACAAGCCAGATACAGGTACCCATCCAGATTCTAGCCAGCCTTGACAGTAAAATGTCCCGTAAACCCATCCAGCCACCTAAAGGCACTCGCACAGCGCTGCCTCGCCTCCGTCCGGCACACCTCGCACTTCAAGCCGTACCCGTTCTCCCTTAAATCCTCCACCTCCTTCATCGTCCCCGCCTCGCTTATCAGGTTCCAGACCCTCTGTGCCTGATCCTGATCCGCCTCCGAGCATTTCGCCACCTGGGTATGATTGTGATACTCGTACGGGAGAAGCATGGAGGTATCATTCCCCAGTATCCGGCGGAACCGGGCCGGAGCCTGCAGCTGGCGGAGGTGGAAGTCTTGCAGTTGGAGCCAGTGGCGAGGAGCATACGACCTGCACAAGTCGGTGATGTACTCGTCGATCTCGGTGATGTCCCCCGCGTCCTCCCGTATGGTATTGCCAGCAGCGACTGGTAATCTAGACCGGACGTCCCCGATAGCCCAGATCGCATACTCCAGGTAGTAATCCCGAGGCCAGTCCTGCTGGATACACTCAACGAGGAGTTTGTAGATGATGGGAGTGTCATATGTCCGCCCGATGACCGCCGCGTCGCAGACGGGCTGGACACCGTACTCGAGTAGGTGTTCTGGGTATTGCAAGAGTTCCGAGGTAGTGGTGGATTTGATGGCGAGGAGGAAGAGCAGAAGACCATCACTGGATGCTTCGTGGAGGGGGATGAGAGGTGTTCCGTCGTGGAAATCCGACGAGGATGGGGGAGGGAGGGTCTGGAAGAAGGAAGATAACTCCTTGAGGAGGCCTAGGCGAAAGTAGAAGCACTCGGCAGAGCGGTCTCCCGCTTGAAGGATGATGTCGCCAGATTTCTTCACGCTGAAGGCGGACTTGAACACAGGTTTAGCGCTCGGTGTTCCAGGCGCTGCGTTGTCAGCACTACCCTGTGCCCGTCTCCTAGATGTGTGGCGCAAGGCGAAGGCGAGAAGCTGCACTCACCACTTTGCCGCCGGTTCGGAGTCGACATCCTGGCTGCCAACCTGCTCCTTATGAGATAGGAGAGAGCAAATTAGGGGCACCTCCCGGACGGTTTCGATGAAGAAGCGTCAGGTATGAAGCTGACCATTGACAGACCTTTCACGCTCGACTCGCTTGGTGAGCTCATCAGCGAGGAATGTGGGCTTGTCACCTCTCTCGGCACGCGGGTGAAACCGGTGTGCCTGATCACCCTGAAACTTCCCCTTTTGGAATGGAAACGCGTCATTCCTCACCCGGACCCTGAATATCCGAGATTTCCCAAACTCTCTCAGTCAGCCAGCTTGAGCTTGTCGGTCTCATATTGTCGACGTGTTTGCCTTCGCTGCTCAAACATACCTCACACTCTCTTCATCCACATAGCAACAGTCTAGCTATCTAACAAAATGGCGCACCAAATGGACTCAGAGCGCCGAGGGGCGAGGGGAGCGAAGGGTAAGTTGCCCACTGCTTGTGTCAACGACGAGTCCGAGCTGATAAGAATAGGTAATGGAACGATGATGCAGTACTTCGAGTGAGTACCTCGGTGGTGCCGTTGTGGAATATTTGCTGACTGAACAGATGGTACGCAGAGGGGGGCGGTGTGCACTGGAAGAAGTATGAGAACGAGTCGCAGAGGTTGGCCGACATGGGTATCACTGCCTGCTGGCTGCCACGTATGTCGAATGCTGTACGAGCTCTGGGCTGGACCAACAAACTCGAGTCGAGACTCGCTGACAGGTCAGCACCCACCAAGGGCTCCTCGCCCGACGGTACCGGTTATGACATCTACGACTTGTTCGACCTGGGAGAGTTCGACCAGAAGGGAAACAAGGCAACCAAGTGGGGTAGCAAGGAGGACCTCCTCAGCGCCATCAAGGTTGCCGCGGACAAGGGTATCATTACCTACATTGATGCCGTTCTCAACCACAAGTAAGCACATGCTCCTCTGCTGTGAATCTGTGCTGACTGCCAGAGCTGGAGCAGACGACAAGGAAGAGTTCATGGCTACCATGGTCGACCAGAACAACAGGAACAAGCGTGTTGGAGAGATGCACAACATCCAAGGCTGGACCAAGTCGGTCGAATCTCTTCGTAGACCCGGCTGGAGCTGATAGAGCAGGTTCGACTTCCCCGGCCGAGGTGACAAGTACTCCAACATGAAATGGGTCAGCTCAGCCTAAGAGCACCGAGAGGGTGGTGCTGATCTGGCAGAACTACAACCACTTCACTGGTGTCGACTACGATGCGAAGACCGAGACTAATGCTATCTTCATGGTGTGTTGCACAAAAGCCGAACCGCACTCTTTGCTGACAGGACCAGATCCAAGGAGACGGCAAGGGATGGGCCACAGACGTCGATGACGAGAATGGATCTTTCGACTACCTTATGTTTGTAAGTCACGACTGAGTGGAACCTGCCCGTTGACCTTGGGCTGACGATGCAGGCCGACAGTAAGTCGTGCGAATGAGCATCTGCCGATCCACCCACTGACGCAGTACAGTTGATCATGCTCACCCCGACGTTGCCGAGGAATGCTTGTAGGTCCTGACTTGCGGGAAGCTTGCTCGAACAACGGACTGATATCTCAGCAAGTGGGGAGAATGGATCTTGGAGGAGACAGGCGCATATGGATTCAGGCAAGTTCTCTGCTTAGTTTCGTTGACTGAGCGCTAATCAACATAGGTTTGACGCCGTCAAGCACATCTCTGCCGAGTTCATCTCCAACTTTGTTAAGCGCATCCGTTCGCAGGAGAAGGGCAAATCCAAGGCCTTCTGCGTCGGAGAGTTCTGGCACGGTGAGTCTTTTAACGGACCTCAGGCTGAATATCCAGACTCGGTCGACACGCTTGTCGAGTATGTATCGAGCCTTGACACCCAGTTCTCGTGCTTCGACAGCTGTCTCCAGGGTGAGTTCCTCCCACGTCTCGCCTGAGAACTGCTGATCAGCAGCCAACTTTAAGGAGGCTGGCGAGAGCAAGGAGAACTACGATATCCGAAAGATCTTCGATAACACGTTAGTCCCCATCTCTTCCAACACTAAAACCCTGCTGACAGCTTAGTTTGGTGCAGCGTCGTCCTATCGATGCGGTCACCCTCGTTGACAATGTGAGCAGTCTTTGATTCCCCTTGTGATTGCGGAGCTGATCCGACAGCACGACACCCAGGTCGGCCAATCCCTTGAGCGATGGGTCTCGTCCGGCTTCAAGCCCCTCGCATACGCTCTCATCCTCATGCGCGTTGACGGCTACCCCTGTGTGTTCTACGGCGACCTGTATGGCTGTGGCGGTGAGAACCCGCAGGCCCCGGTCTCTCAGCTCGACGACATGGTCCGATGCCGCAAGCTCTTCGCACACGGCGAACTCCACGACTACTGGGACCACCGTAAGTCCGACGTCCTCCGATACTGGCATAGCTGATGGTCACAGCCAACTGTGTTGCCTGGCTCCGGAAGGGCGACGATGACTTTGACGGCAGTGTCACCATTATCTGCAACGGCAAGTCTGACGGATCCAAGAAGGTCGAGGTTGGCCAGGAGCACAAGGGTGAGAAGTGGACGGACGCGATGGGGTGGCACCAGGGAGAAGTCACCATCGGTGATGGTGAGTCCAGATCTTGGACAGGTCATAACGGATAGCTGACTCTGTAGATGGTTGGGCCGAGTTCTACTGCCCGCCCGAGAGTATCTCCATCTGGACCAAGACCGACGCGAGGGGCCGTGAGGAGTTCAAGAAGGGAGAGTAGGGTTTCATTCCGGGATCATAGGTTCTTTTAGATGTGTTGTTTGCTTGCTTGTCTAATTCATTATCATACACGGACTTCTATATAGATGTCTATGCATTGTGCTGCGCAGGCTACATCGGCAGTTCCTGACCGAGATACGCAGAGGCGATAGTGCGGCGCGGAGCAGATCCGTCGGGGGGCCGGTTCGGCGCTTCGGAGACCGACGGGGACGCGCCGATATGCTCCTCGTGCGTCCTCCGCTGCTATTTTGCTGTGACCGTGTGGAGCTCATATAGAGGTAGCGGCAGACAGAAAAAATGCTCGTATGATTTGCCATATAGTTCCAGCATATTTGCAGAGCAAGTGTATACCAAGCACAACGCATATTTCCCGGCATGAGAGGAATCGACGACGACCCGAAACGACCGGACCACCACCGTTCTTCATCTTCCTCACTTAATACAAATAAGGAGCTTCCTCTGCCTCCACAAAGCTCGGATCCATCCTCAGCTGTCCCGCGCAGCGACGGCGAAGCAGGCTCCGCTTCTGACTCGCCCGCGACCGGCTCTTCTTCACCCGGCCGGCGGTACAGCAAAGATGCGGTCTTCATGCCCTTCCTCCAGATCCCCGGTGGTTCAGGCTGGGATGCTGTTCCCGCTCCCCAGTACACCGTCTCGGAAGGCACATCGGCCTACGCGTCGGCGGAGCGAGACGGGTTGACCCAAAATGGAGTCAGCCCGGTAGATTCCGAGGCGCACACCAACGAGGAGCTCGCCATGTACAAGCGGGCGGATGGGGGTTGGTCACCTACCGACACCATATCGGCGGGACCGTCATTCCATCAGTGCTCTTATTCAACATCCCCCTCCCTCGCTACACCTCCCACCGGCTATGATCGCGCGTATTATACGGAGGACGAGTACGCGCTCGCCGCACCAGGGGAGCGTCGCGCGTCTGAGCCTGTTTCCTCAGCTCAACCCCCTGGAAACCCCAGCTCGGTGGCCTCCGGATCGGGCGAGTCGGGTCCCGCTGTCCAAGCGGCTGCTGAAGCAGAAGACGACGGCACGATCGGCGTTGAGATACAGGTTCGACATGGGTCGAAGTATCTGCGGAACCTCTCGGCGATGGGGATTCCGGCTGGGGACGGGCAAGTCTGGGATCCTCGACGCCCATGGGGTCTGAGGCGGGTCGAAGGAGAGAAGTCGGGCGGGGGTTCGTCGAGGAGGCAGTCAGTGGAGACCTCTACCGATAGTGCAAAGGGACAGGATCAGAAGGGCGAGGAAGAGCCGGTAACGGGCAAGCGAGACTCTCTGGATGATTTGGAGCCGATCACAGTGAGGAGCAAGGGGAAGGGGAAGGAGATAGGGGAGGGCAGGCCGTTGAAGAAGGAGAAGGGAAAGGCAAAGGCAAAAGGTCAAGGAGAGGACAGGCCTTCCTTAGCTCCACCTATGAGCATCGTCATCTTTATTGTCGGATCCAGAGGTACGTTCGCTCATCGTGCTTGAGTAGGCCGGAGCTGATGGTCCAGGGGACGTGCAGCCGTACATCTCCCTCGCCCTCTCTCTCATCATCCACGCAGGCCACCGAGTCCGCCTCGCTACTCACCCCGACTTTCGCGACTTCGTCCTATCCGCCAATTCTCGTCTGAAGGGCAAGACGCACGAAGGTGTACATCTCGAGGGACGGCTGGAGTTCTTCGATGCAGGAGGCGACCCCAAAGAGCTCATGGCGTATATGGTCAAGAGTGAGTGTGGCTTCTGCTTATTAGGACTTGGCGCTGATACCCAGATCCCGGACTCCTTCCAGGTCTAGAATCCCTCACGAACGGCGACATCAAGCGAAAACGCCAGATGGCAGCCGAGTACCTTCGAGGCTTCTACCGCTCCACCTTCTCGCCAGACGTCGTCTCAGGCAGGGAGTTCGCTGCGGATGCGATCATCTCGAATCCGCCTGCCTTTGCGCATATCCACGTTGCGGAGGCGCTAGGTCTACCGCTCTTGATGTCATTCAGTACGTCTATGCGTTTTGTCAACGGCAAGGCACGAGCTGAGCGACAGCGATGCCTTGGACGGCGACTACAGCGTTCCCCCATCCGCTTGTCAACGTCAAGAAGTCCAACGCGGATCAATGGGCTACAAACTGGATGGGCTATCATCTCGCCGATATGCTGTATGTCCTTTCCTGATGCAGTTCTGGATATGTGTCGTTGACGTTGCAGCATGTGGGAAGGTCTCAGCAGCGTCATCAACGACTTCCGAACCTCCATCCTCCGCATACCCGCCATCACCTCCCGATCCGCAACAAGCATCCTCGACAATCTCCGTATACCATGGACATACTGCTGGTCCCCCGAGCTCCTACCCAAGCCCAAAGATTGGAAGACCCATATCGACATCTCAGGTTTCTACTTCCTGGATAGTGAAGAGGGCTTCACGCCTCCTTCTGATCTCGCGGAATTCCTCGGTGAGGGGAGAGCTCCGGTGTATATCGGATTTGGAAGCGTTGTCATACCTGATCCAGAGAAGATGACTGGTGAGTCTGATGGCATCTATATCAGTCGTGAAGGAATACAGCTAATCTAGCGGCAGACATGATCTTTGCAGCTGTGAAGGCGGCTGGTGTAAGAGCTATCGTCAGCGCTGGCTGGGCGGGACTGGGCAAGGGCAGAGAGGAGAGCGACCCAGATATCTTCATTCTCAGCAGTACGTTTGCTTCTACTCAGATCAAGTGATACAGCGGATCTAGCTGATACAGTCAGAGGACTGCTCTCACGAGTGGCTGTTTGCAGATAGCAGGGTCGCAGCTGTCTGTCATCATGGTGGTGCGGGTACGACATCGTGCGGTCTGCGACATGGTCGTCCGACCGTGATCGTGCCTTTCTTTGGCGATCAAAAGTGGGTCTAGAATACTCAGAACCTTGCGACTTGAGCTAATGAGCAGGTTCTGGGGAGACGCAGTACACCATGCCGGCGCTGGACCAGCTCCTATACCCATCAAAACCCTCACCGCCGAGAGTCTCACCGCCGCCCTCGCATTTGCGGTATCCGAGCAAGCTGTTGCGGCCGCCGGCGTTCTGGGCGAGACGATCCGCTCGGAGAAGGGTGAGGAGAGAGGAGTCAAGAGCTTTACTCGGAACATGCCCGTCCGGGAACTATGGTATGTTCCTGTTGGAATCTGACTGTGATCAAGGCTGATGTTCCAGCTGCGACGTCGATCCCCGTAAAGTAGCTGTCTGGAGGTGTTCGCGATATAGCCTCCGACTGTCCGTTGAGGCGGCAGCAGCGTTGGTATCTGGGCAAAAGATCATGTTCAGCGATCTGGAGCCATATCGTCAGTCGTCGGTGGATTGGCAGAGAGCGAAGATGCTGACTGAGCAGGTGCAAAAGATTACGATACAGTCAAGCACGTCCTCGGTCCTATCGGCGGAGCTGGGAGCGGGATCGGCAACGCCATCGGGACCGCGGTCAGTGGGACGAGTCAGCTATTCTACAGCCCAATCCAGGGTACTATCAAGGTGTTTTACGGGATCCCGGAAGGTGAGTAGCTCTGTAGATCTGCGTCGATGGGATGTAAAAGCTGACTCTGTAGCGAGCGTGGGCATCGTTGCAGACATGTACGAAGGATTCGACAACCTCTCGCTCATGATGGGATCGACACCGCGTGTCCGGGGTAAAGTGACGGACTGGAAGTCTGGTTTCAAGGAAGGCGGCAAGGCGGTCAGCCTGGGACTATGGGACGGCATCACCGGGATCGTGACCGAGCCCGTTGACGGGGCGAGACGGGAGGGATTCACAGGCTTCGGCAAGGGAGTGGGTAGAGGATGTGAGCGATGCTTCCCAAGCGGAAATGGCTGCAGTGCTGATGGAACAGTTGCAAATCTGATCAATCGCCCTCTGGCTGGATACCTCGGTCTCTTCGTCCTGCCCACTCGCGGCATCCGCGAGTCCGTCCGCTCGGCCCTCGGAACTCATCTCGACCCACACTCCGTCCTCCGCGGTCCTCGAGAAGCACTTACTCGCTCGGCAATGACGGAGCTCTCGGGCGAATACAAGCAACGTCTGCTCGATACGTTCGCGGTGCTCGAGACGGAAACGCGGGCGCGGCGACGGGAGCGCAACAGGACACAGTGGATCTTGATGGCGAACAAGGATGAGAGGGAGAAGGAGCGGATAGAGCGGCACAGACGAGATGCAGAGAAGAAGGAGAGGCGGGATATGCTCAAGCGGGTCAAAGGGGACGGAGGAGGAAGAAAAGGCGGCACAGAAGGATAGGCAGAAGGCCGAGAAGGTGACCGAGAAGCTCAGGGAGAAGGAGGAGAAGGAAGCAGAGAAGGAGCAGGAAAAGGTAGAGAAGTTGCGACTCAAGGCGGAGCGGAAGGACAAGGGCAAGGGCAAGGACGAAGCGGAAGGAAGTGGGAAGAGCGACAAGCAAGAGAGAAAAGGTAGCGGGTGATGGGTCAAGCGGGGCCCAAGCAGGGGCCAACATAGAGCGCCGGTGCGATCAGCCATCTCATACTATCATACTTAGAGCCTATATAATGCGGGAAAGGTGTAGGATTGAAACACCCTCCACATGCGTGCTGGGCACCCTCAGCCGGATCAAGATTCCCCGTGGGGTATCGAGCCCACCTTCGCGCGCACGACCTTGACGCAAGCTTTGACGAGCTGGTCTCAACGTTTGGCGGCATCATTGCCTACACCAGACATCCCCAGTCGGCTAATACAAACACTACTAGCCGCTGGAGGATAGCTGCGCCGAGATCGGCATCCCTGCTCGGCAAGAGATAGTTGGAACGGAGGCTCAGCTTTCGGTTTGAGACGAGGCTGGTATGACTGACCTTTGTTTACGCAGATCATGCCGGACTCTAGTGCTAATCTCTGCGGAACGCGTGTCTGAGAGGGCGGCGGTACCTCATTGATGCGTCGCACCAAGTCTCACCCCACAGGATGAGCCAAGAAGCCGCTAGTGACGATGGGAAGGACGGTATGATGGGGTGTTATATCACGGTTTGGCCCTTCTTGTCTCTTCGTTCGTCTCTTTGTTTGCTTCTCCTTCGTTTTGCTCTGGCCCCGGCCGCTTGCCTTCCCTACCTTTGGGACCCCCAGGATGCTTCTCGCCATGCTCGACAACCGCCCGGCTCCGGTCGACCCGCCCTCACTCGACCTCACCCAGCTGAACGCCGCGCTCGCCAGTACCGGTCCCGCCCCACTCCCCAAGCGCTCCTGGCACGCGCGTGCGGATCGTCGTACTACTCAGCCCAGGCGGACGTCGGACAAGTCGGACAAGTCACAAAAGTCGGCCAAGTCCAACAAGTCGGGCCAGTCCAACAAGTCGGGCAAGAGCGATGGTCGGATATCCCTCAAGCTGGGCAAGCTCCCTCCGGTCGACCTCTCCCTCCCCCTCTCTCGGCTGTCGGAAGCCCTCGACCTCGCACCCCTCTCCCTTCCCACCCCCTCGTCGAAAGAGCGCCGGGCTACCAAAGCCGCTCTCGCCCTTCGTACCCTCATCCTTGACCCGCCCGCGCTCGAGGTCGTCGCGCTCTCCATACCGGCCATTCCTCCAATGCCGCAAAAGGGGACCAAGGGACGGAAGAGCTCGGCGCAGATCCCGCAGCTCAGGGAGAAGGATGTCGAGCGGCTTCGCACGCAGCTGCTCAAGCCAGAGGAGGCCAAGATGGTCATTGCTTCGGCTCGGAACCTCTACATCGACAAGCCCAACGCAGCGGTGGAACGGGCGGTATGCCTCGACTGCTCAGAGTCGCAGGCGGACCAGCTCATCGTCGAGGCCAAGCGGATCGAGGCGGCTAGGCGGCAAAAGGAGGAGCATCTCGACGCCCACCGGTTCTCCACGCTCAAGTCGGCTCCACCCCCTCCGCCCCGGCTCCCCGTCCTCTTGTCGCTCTTCGCGGGCTTGACGTCGATCGGTACGGCGGTACAGGCCAGCGGAGCGGATAGCAATATCATGACCCTCGGTCTGTTCGAGCCGGCGTCGGCGATGAGTCTGCATCGGCCTCTTGCGGGTGCGCTTCCCAGCGCAGACACCCTCCGCAGGGGGTTTGACGCGCTCATCAACGCCGAGAGCAAGATCTACCTCTATGATGGACCGAGTCATAAGAACATACATCCTCCTCTGGATCGGATCAGTGTCTATACGTGTGAGCTTGCTGTTGGGTCGTGTCTGCCTGAGCTGATCAAGCAGATTGGTGGGGCTTTGAGATTGCTTTGGTGAGCTAGACTCGAGCGTACATGGAGATGCAGCTGACATGCTAGCCACCTCCTACCTTGGAGTATCTCGACCGGGCCAAGTCCATCGCCACGTCCATCCTCAACCTCCTTTCGGTCATCGTCTATGCTGTACCTGGCGGTACTCGAGAATTGGCGCCTTTTGTCGGTGTCTTGAGTCGGTATATCGAGAACGAGTGAGTATTACTGCTTGGAGTCTAGCGAGCTCAGCTGACGTCCAGGTGGAACCTCTTGAAGAGCCAGGACAAGGGGAAGGGCGTAGTGTGTGGAGCTACCTGGTTCGTCTGACGTCCTCAGCCTTGGGTTGCGCTAATCCCAGGTTTATCCCCGCTGCGCTCACTGCCCGTCCATGGGACTTTGGCGAAGAGACCCTCCGCGACCGCAACGAGAACCACGAGATCTCGATCAACCCGCCCGAACCGCCAGAGGAGGCGATCGTGCGCGTCAGCGGGCCCAAGGGGGAAGCGGAAGGTGTCGTCCTCGGTGTCGGCCGGGGCTTGGGTATCGGGAACGTCGAGGCCACGCCCAGCCACCCCACATCTCCCGGTGCACCGGCTACGCGTGACCCCAGCCAGACTATCGGTCCCGGATGGAAGAAGAAGGCTCCCATCCCTGCTCCCCACGCGCACACCCAGGTCATCTGCGACGAGCACCGGTCTATGCACACTGGCGCGGTCAACCCCTCCCCGCTCGCCCATACCCTCGCTTCCGTCGATGAGGGGCAGAGTCAGCCCAGCTCGGCCAACTCGTCCGCGGTGTCTACGCCAGAAATCGAAGTTTGGGTCAAGCCGGCCGAGACCAAGCGATCCCCGTCTATTTTGTCGACATCGCGGTTCAAGCGGTCCAAGCAAAAGGCAAAACCCCCTCCTATTGACCCTTCCAAAGCCAACGCTCCCATCGACTCCCCCTTGGACTCGCCTGCCGCGTCCAGCATCCCTACACCCTCCGACACCGCCTCCACCCCCAAACCTACTCCCCCTTCACCAAGACCTGCGACCGACACTTCCCTCGTCACCCTCGCCGACCACTTCGTCTCGGATACCCTTCGTCTGCTGAAGGGGACGCTCGGGCGCAAAGGCGGCCGTCCTGCCAGGAATATCCCGTGGCATCACAAGCACGGCGATGAGAAGAAGGAGGGCATGACGGGGTCGCTCGCGCAAGAGTCAGGCGCGAAGAAGGGGATCAGGCATGGGAGGAGTTTGTTTGAGTTGAGACGGTTCTACAACCGGAGCATGTGAGGAGGGGTCGGGGGAAAGGGAAGGGACCGATCATGTGGGGCGTGGCGAGGCGCAACATCGGGAGGGATGGTGGCGGCAGGTGTGAGGGGCTGTCTTTTTGATTGGCCCTGTCTTCTTAAGCTGGACAATGCACTGCTTTCGAGTCTGGCCTCTCATCCTGGACATACTCATACATCTACTCCATCTCACGAGCACACTCAGATACTATATGAAGACCAGCTAGCTACCTGTCATACCGGCGCTCAGAACTTGCCAGGCGGCCAGAAGCTGAGGTCTGTGATAGGGTTGGGGTCCCGACACAGCGCCTTCGGCGTATCCTCCGTCTTGTCACACACTATCGCCAGCCCGTGCTTCTGTAGACCGCACGGGTGAAGATAGTCCTCGTCGGCCGTGAAGACAAATGCGACATCGCCCGCAGTGGGGTCCAGCTTGCCCTCGAACCAGCACTATGACCGAATCAGCCCGAGCTCACATCGATCAGTCAGACTAGCTCACTTTGGCCTTAAAGGCGACCCCATTTCCATCCGCAAGGGAATGGCCAGGCTTGTCGACGCTGAACCAAGCATCAAACTTCACCCTTGTCTTCTTATCCTCCATCACCACCGTCCCGTCCGGCGTCACATCGAAATTCGCGACCTTTGCAGTGAGCTGTTTCGGAGCCTCGCCTAGCCAGAATGTAACTTGGCTGTCGATGCTGCGGACTTGGACTCGGCCAGCCAGGGCGGGTAGGATGCCGAAAAGAACGCAGAGGGCAGAAGCGGGGCGTAAGCTGACCATGATTGCTAGATCTTCTGTATGAGTTGCTGAATGCTCACGTATGTGTAACGACAACGAGCGCAGAGCGGTCGCCCCGGGCAGTGAGCTTTCAATTGTAAACAACCAGCCTTGACTTCCTTTCGCGTTCCCCTTGACGGGGTCAGCGAAGGGGACTCCTTGTCACAGCATCCGCTCCTTTCAGGGCCACTCCTGCATTTTGATCGTTTCGGACGTCAGACATGTTTAGAATCCTCAACTCCTAGATCCCGTTCTAGACAGCATCAGTACGCCACACGAGGCATGTCCTTCCAAAGACCCCCGCTCGTGACCCAAAAGTGATCGGTACCATGGCTATCCCTGCATCAAGACAGCTGCACTTGTAGCCGGAGTGTGTCAAGGTCAGTCAATAGTCGCAACCATTGAACACAGAAGCACCGAGCACGACATTTCATGTTCAGTTACCACTACCAGTAGAACTGATGCGTCGGGCACTCATACCCTCCAGGGTTGTTGTCCACTACAGAGGTCAGCCAAGGTCTCCTAAATGAACGAGAAATCGACTCACAGTACTGCTGGTGGTAGTCCTCCCCGGCCCACCACTTGCTAATGGGTGCAATCTCAGTGACGATCGGCTTGTTTTTGAGGTACTTCTCCTGCACCTCCTTGGTCACCTGCTTGGCGACCTGTTCTTGCTCTGGCGAATGGAAGAAGATGGCCGAGCGATACTCTGGCTGGGTCAGCTCCTATATTTGAAGCAGTGATATTGGGCGTCTGGGGGAGGACTCACGAGATCCCCTATCGGGTCCCTGACGGTTGACCGTTGTCGGGTCGTGTGTCCTGTAGAAGAACTCTACGAGCTCGCCATAGCCGACCGATCCTTTTTGGTAGGTGAGCTGGACGGCCTCAGCATGTCCGGTGCTTCCCGAACAGACTTGGCGGTAGCCTGATTGGTAAGCTGTAGCTCCCGCGATGCCTGTGTAAAGGTTGAGCTCGGTTGAGCTCACTAGGTGTGTTGACATCTCCGCCAGTGTAGCCCGACTCGGCCTTGAACTGAGGAAGGTGCGAGTAGTGCTTGCTGAAGAGGTGCTCTGTTCCCCACTGCTCTGTCAGCTTCCCGATCTGTCCACCATGGACATTCAGCTTACAAAGCACCCGCTAGCGAAAGTAGCGTGCTCAACTGTCCGATCAGCTACGATCCTACTCGACCTCCTCATAGGCACGATGGCTTACCTCCCTCGCCAGCAACAGCCTCCTCCCGACTCTTGATCGCCGTCGGAACAGTCGGCGCAGGGGGTGTCTTATTGGGTGACATGTGGGACGATGAAGCGCGCAAAGAGCTGAAAAGGTTACGGATCATCAAGGGGCTCGGGGCGAGTATGTGCGGGATGAGCAGCGAGACGAGAACGAGCGAGACGGTGAGGATGAGGGTGGTTAGCGGCTTTATGGTGGATAGACTTGAGAAGAGAGATGGAAGGAAGTAGATGCTGGGTGGGTGGACCGGATCGGCGGGTTTTGGCTGGTGGCAAATATCCCCGGCGATGACGAGATCATTGCCAGTGGAGCAGGACCGTGCGTCAACGCTTAGTACTAGCTAGTACTTGCTCGCTCTAGCTTGAGCGCCCAACACTCGTCACGGTTCCCGGTCTATCTTATCATAGCTGAGACCATCCTCCCTACCATCCGGAGTAACTCACCCGCAGGATGTCCCAGCGAGAGATGAAACGCGACTTGGACGGGATGACGGAGGAGAACGGGCGCCCCGCTAATCGACCGCACCTCCAGCGTTCTCGAGGACGGACCCTACGCGTATATTATCACTCACGATCCGCCTTACAGCTCTGATCTGATCTGCTATGTCTTGCGGTTGCCAGCCGAGCAGAAGTGTTCAACTTCTAAGGACCCTGCCCTCCGTCTCTTGGCGGTCATCAATCTAATCTCTGGTCTAATCGGCTCCGACTCAGGCACGCGTCGCACGGGGTCACCAGATCTGAACTTAGCCTGTACCTGGGGCAAGGCAAAGGGGGAAAGGAGGGTCATCTCATCTCATGTCAGCTATGACCGCCCCGGAAAAGCATAGCAGCGCTTCCTTTGCCCCTGAGCCGGGCATGAAGCGAACGAACGTGGGGAGCGGGATACAAGTACAGTCAGAGTGAGTCGTCTTTGCCCGCTCCTTCTTCCCCATTCATACCTCTCTCCTTCGCTCACACATAGCTCAGCCCACTATGCTCGCCTTCACGCTACCCGCCCTACTCCCTCTCCTAGTCCCCGTCTTGGCGCTCGCGGACTTGACTATCGCTACGGACCCCGCCCCGGCTGACCCCACCGACCTTTACAACGGCGACTTCATCGCTCCTGATCTGACCTTCCGCAAGGCCAACGCCCGAGACGACAGTCAAGCCACGTTCTCCGGCGCCCGCAGTACACTCTCGGTCTGCGGTGACTACAAGCCGAGCGACTTTGGACAGAGCTGCACTACCGCTGCTGATCCCGACGGTCCAGGTGGGACGTGCTGCACCGACTCGCCAGGTGGTCTTTTTGCGCGTAAGTCCTTCTCAACGTAGACAGTATCACCGCGAGCTAAGCTGATCCCCAGTCACCCAGTTCTGGGACGCCGATGAGACTTCGACCGGACCCAACAACTCTTGGACTATACACGGTCTCTGGCCCGACAAGTGAGTCTATTTTTTTACTGTTGGGGTCCGTGCTGACAATCAGATGCGACGCTACATGGGAGGAGTATTGCGGCCGAAACCTCACCACCATCCGCTCTATTCTCGTCGACAACGACCAGACTGATCTCTTGAGCTACATGGACATCTACTGGAAGAGCGACAGAAACGGTGACGACTACTTGTGGACACACGTAGGTCTCAACATCTTTCTGGGATGAGTGTGCACTGATACTCAGGAATGGAACAAGCACGGAACCTGCATCTCCTCGCTCAAAAAGGCCTGCTATACCGAGCCTCGCGAAAATGTATGTACTCTTTCTCTCCCTCGCCCCTCAGACTGAGCTGACCATAAGGCTGGGCTCGTCACATACTTCCAGCGCGCCGTCTCCACTTTCCAGTCTCTCCCTACATACGATTGGCTCGCTGCAGACGGCATCGTCCCCAAATTGAACGCCACCTATACCCGCGCCCAGATCCTCTCGGCGCTCACGAAGGCGTACGGCTTCACGCCCGTCATCAAATGCCGGTCCGGCGCGCTAAACGAGGTGTGGTACTATTACAACTCCAAGGGCGGGGTAGTCGATGGGTCTATGATCAAGACAGACGCTGTTGGTTACGCCGGTAACTGCAATCCGTGAGTCCTCTCTTATATTCCGATTTTTGTATATTCACGAGCTGATCATTCAGTACCGGCATCCGCTACATGCCGAAGTATACTGTCAGTCCCGGGCCTAGGCCTAATCCCCCAACCACCGACCCCACTGTCCCGGCGATCATCGGTGCTCCACTTTCCGCTGCTGGCATCCGAGGCTTTGTCTACCCGACCTACAGCAATGATACTCGGGAGAACCGAGCTTGTCTCGTGCGAACCGGCATGTACCCTTTCTACTCCCCCTGATCTCCCTCTCCCTTCGCGTCCTCCTCGTGCGATTCTGGAATCAGTACATCCTTGCATCACCTGCATCGGGCTAGCCTCTCTTCTCGTGCTTCAGCCAGTCCCCGTCATCATCCTCCGCCTTCTCCTAATCCGCCTTCTTTCCCTCACCCTTCTCTGCTTCCCCTTTCTCTCCCTTCCCCTTCTCTCCTTCCCCTTCTCGCTGTCCCCTTCTCCTCAGCCTGAGCTAATGGTCCAGGCGCCTGGTACAAGGGCACCTGCGCGGGCTACACTTCCGTCAAACCTCCTGCAGACTCCCCCGCCGGCTCCTTTCAACTCAAAACCAATGGCGGCCTCTGCGGTATCCTCGATACGGACAATCGCCTCAGCTGTGCTGATACCTTTACCGCCGATACCGCCGCCGTCTTCGAGTTCGATGACAAGGGGAAGATGAGCATCGCGGGCGGGGAGGCGTTTGGGAGTGCCAGGGTGCCCGGGACGGAGCAGGTGCCGGTCTTCTGGGGGTCAGCGCAGGCGGTGAAATTCTCTTTGGTCTATGCTCCGCAGTGAAGAATTATGCGAAATCGGTCTTAGGCTTTCTAATTTACATCGATACGGAGCGCTAGCTATTGACTTGGATTGTAGTCAGTAGGTTGGTTGGTCGGCAATGCATCGCAGACCTTCTTTATTATCTTCTCTACAAACCGTCTCAAATCAACTGCGGCAGTTGGCAAGGTGATGGGAAGGATGGTGCAAATGAAGGTGGACGTATGACTTCGCCGTGAATTGCGACTCTACCATTGTCAGCCTAGTGATATAGAAACTGCATTCCTCGTGCCGTAACATGTTTCAGGCTGGACGACCATGTGCGTTCGAGTTAGATCAATGACTTACCGATCATCTCACCGCCCACTTCGCCCGGGCCTCCTTCGGCACCAGCATACCCGGATACACACCCCGTACCGTCCGTCAGAATAAAGACGAACCTTGTCGAGTCAGCTGTATTCCTGTGCATCGAAGAGTAAAAGGTTCACTTTATTCGGGAGGAAACCCGTTCTGGACCCGCCACGCGGCACGCGCCACTAGCTTATTGGCGTCCACAACCGCGGACGCCAAAGCCTTCCCCGTGAAGGAACGATGCATCATCTTCTTGACATCTTCGTCGGTGAAGGACCTATCATACGCAGTGGATATACATGCGGTGCATATAGTTGCCCCTTGCGCAGCTAAGCCCGCATCCTGCAAAGATGTCAAGACTGCGCGCCTGTTCACTTGAACGGCCAGCTGAACCAAAGTTGGGTGTTTACCGAAGCTCTAGAGACTATAAGCATCGCGGACTTTCCATAGCCACGCAAACAGTGCTAATCCTCAGACGAGTACGACAGCGTTGTACACGTTGGACCTTAGTAATCGCGTCCCGTGTCAGAGGTACTCACCGCTTGCACGTCCAGCCGGAAGTTTACGTCCGAAGCGATGGTTCCGGGACCCCCTAACCTGAGCAGCTTGCCCTTGGGCAAAGAGTCGAGAAACGCCTCAACGTCTCTCCATTTGGCAACAGGATCCTGGATCGCCATCGCGAACGAAGGCTTTTGGTCGTATTTCTTTGTCATTTTGTTCTCTCGGTAAGGATTGTGTGTCGTGGTGACTAGACAATAGCGGTGGTGTCTATGGCTTCAAGAGATCTGTGTGCTGTTGACTCTGCTGTGACGCCTCGCCTTATATCTCTGTGCCAAAAGTCCGGGATACGCGATCATTTATGTGCAGCCTCACCAGCCTCCTGTTTCATTCTGCTGGGAGCCTTCCTCCGCGAGGTTCACATAAATGCAGGCACTGGTGCGGGAAGGCCAGCCGCTCTGGATGCGACAATGGCGAGACATGGACGAAGGTGTACGTACGGCGGCGCACTCAATGATTGAGTTCCGCACCGGAACAGACGGCATGAGCTGGCCTATCATTCTGAACGGCAAGCTAGATATTGTTCAACAACGTGTTTGAGGTATATCTCGGAGTCTACTTCGGTAGGCTTCTACGTTGTCGTGCTGCTGGCAGGCAGGCTGGTCATGGCGCATGTATCAAACAATGGACGATGTCTGCGAAGCCTCAATGAGACCGGCATGTCCGACACTCGCCAATCCAGCACCGGTACCCAAGCGTAGCGCATGGGATCCTCTGTCGCCCGTCCTGACTGCACTAGCCCTCACGCGAGGGGGCTGGGGTAAGTGTACCTCGCTTATGCTGTGCACCAAGGTGCCTCAATTCGAAACATAATGCACAGTCGACGTCATTCTCGCCACCGATCCCAATGATGACATCGGCATGTTTGTCCTGGGACTGCAGGTGGCGGGGCGGTCCCCAGCGGTACGGCCCGCCTCCTTTCGTGACGGGTAAAGCATCCATACTGCTTAATAACTGGTCACTGTACATGCATCTCGACCCATTTCCGCCTACATTCGCCAACCCTTGACAACAACCTCATCAACCGCCCCTTCAATCGCCTCATCAACCGCATCCATGTCCTTCACCCGTGGCCTCGTTTGGTCCTCCGGCGCGCCTGGATGGGCCGCCGAGCCAGACTTGCTCTCAATTGAAAGTATCGCTCGCGCGCATCTCAATGTGCCGCATGATGAGAAGTGCATAGTCACTTTCTCAATTGCGGGTGCGCGTAATAAGGTCTACAAGGTAGAGACAGCAGGGAGAGCATGTATCATGCGAGTAGCCCTTCCTCTCGACCCGGAGAAAGTCGCATGCGAAGTAGCGAGCATGGACTGCGTAAGGCAAGAGGTACGTCCCCCGCTGGACTCGGACTCGAAGCTCATGATTTAGACCACAATCCCAGTCCCCGCCGTTATAGCCTATGACACGACAAGCAACAGCATCCTGGGGTTTCCCTGGATTCTGATGGAGCTGGCACCGGGCCAGTCATTGCGAGGAGTGTGGCGGCATATGAGTATCGAAAGGAAGAGGCAAATCGTGTCTCAGTAGGTCAAATGCCTTCAGATGTGTTATTAGCTGATCGTTAAGGATCGCCGACATCCAGATTCAGCTCTCAGGCATGAGATTTCGGGGTATCGGCGGACTATCCATATCGGCCGGGGGAGACTTCGCCATTGGCCGGCTGATGGACGGCGGATACGCCACGTACGGCGGCGACACGGACGCAACACTCGGTCCTCACCTCAATTCGACAGAATGGCTCCGGAGCCGACTGGCCGCCCTCTACCTCAATCTCGATCAGACTCCTGATGCCCTTCCGGACGATCTGCCAGAGAGCGAGAGGCAGCGGGTCATGTCAGAGCTGAGCGATGCCCGCATACAAGCCGATGCCATCTCCACCTTCCTCCCGGGTTGCTACTCCACATCTTCCTCCGAAATCACCACCCTCTACCACAACGACCTTCACCCCGGCAATATATTCGTCGACGAGTCCGACCGCATCACAGCTGTGCTGGACTGGGAGTTTCTGGGCGTCGTTCCAGACTGGATGGCCAGCAGTCTACCCAAGCTCTTGCGCTCCAGGAAGAGACAGCTGGAGCCGCGTCAATCTTTTTACGGGGACCCGGAGGACTACCTGGATGAGGAAGAAGTGCGGGACTGCCGAGGGATCAGTGTGTGTTACTGGATGGATTTGGAGGAGTATGAGGCGACGCTTCTGCGGCCTTTCTACCTGGAGGAGCTGGAGCGACTATCCCCTGGTGCCCGTGAGCGACACGAAGCGACCAAATTTCATCGGCTACTGGAGGACCAGATAGGGCGTCTGGAGATCGGACGCCCTGTATGCTATCTGCCAGACCTCCTGGCTGCGTACAAGGGAGATGGGAGGGTTCCGGTTCACGAGACACTGGAATGGCCTTTTCTCGACGAGGACCGTCGGGTTGATTACGTGGAATCTGACGAGTGAGTCCCATCTATATGTGCCAGAGTCATAGCTGATCTCGGCAGGGAGGCGGTCGACGAGCATGTCGATGACAGAAGCGACTGCAATACTACGGCCGCGGCGGCGCTTTCTGCAGAGGACAACGGTCTTGTCATCAGCGAAGCGACGGGAGCAGAGGCAGAAGAGGGACAGGGGATGGAGCCGGATGTGGCCGAGAGCCAACGAGACGAGGCTGGAGGACCGACTGGCGGGAGGGAGGAGGCAACTGTGGGAGTCAGGCTGGGACCGCTTGCATCGGTCAGATCGTTTTTCAATTTTTACTTTTATCTTAGTGATTAGATCACTTTAGGGCATACTTAGCATTGCCAGGGATGTATATCGCTGTGAATTCAATGCTCGACCGTCTCTCCAAGACGACACCTTCGTCCTGCTCAAGCGCGAGGGGGCTGGCTTTAACTCTACTCCTCATTCCTCGTCGATGCCGTAAAGCGTTTCAGCCTGTCCGTGCGCTCGATCTCGAAAGCCTCCCTTCAGCGCTCAGTGGGTGGACGGGTGCATCTGATTAATATGTTCTCTCCGGCATGATCATGCTCCTCAGTGGAGTTTGGCGCGGGGGATGCAGCCTGGTCCCATCTGCAGGTAGTCGGCATGCGGCTCGTTTGCCTTTCTCGACCCACTCACTATCGGCAACTCCCGCCCGATCCGATTTAGATCGATATCTTACCTCTGGTCTCACTACCCACTTTGCCCGATCCGCTTCGATACCGGCTCCGCTATGCTCGTACAGCCAGTATCTCCGGAATGCAAACAAAGTTCTCGAGGAGACCTTGCTTTCGGAGGCATACCCCGCTGCGGCTCGTCGAGCGGATACGATGGAGCCGGACTCGACCTTACAGGCGCGCGGGGACGGGCTCGTGCTTGTCGTGCATGCGTGTCTGTCAGTGACAGGGGTGGATTATACAGTCTGCTCGGGCCTCGTAGTCCAGACAGGAGGAGATGGCGAAAGAATGGTGGTCACTTGTGCGCACACACTAGAGGAGGTGAGCTCGGATCTATCATCGCGTCTTGGTTGCTTCTAGGCAGGCGAAGCTGACTTGTCAGATCGAATGTCGTCACCCATCGCTGCTCAAGCAGACCTTCGTGGTCTCGTCCTCCGTCCCACACCGCTCTCTACCAGACGCGCTTAGCCCGACGATACTACATGTCCAATCAATTCCCACGTCCCTCCCACGCGCCGACCTCCTCGTCCTCCGCCTACCCACCTCGACTCACCCACTGCGATCACTCCCCGTCAGCCCCTACCCTATCTATCGAGACCAAGACGTTCTCGTCCACTTCTTCGGCTCGCCTGATCCACCGCTCCCGAGACTCTGGCGGGCAGAGCAGGGCCGCGAGCTGTCGACACCAGGGAAGGCGGGAGAGCGAGAGCAGAGCCCGGCGAGACCCTGGCCACAAGGCATGGGGTGGAAGCGATGGGTTAGGGGGAGGATGCTCGGCTACAGAGGAGATCTATGGGAAGAGGCCGAGGTGAGTTGTACTTCGCTCCTGCCTGTTGGGAGCACAATCAGCTGACATCCTAGCCCGGGACGGCAGACTCTTTAACCTACATACTCACATCCCCTCTACCTTCGCCCGGCTCATCCGGTGGTCCTATCGTTGACGCACAGTCTGGCGCGGTGGTGGGTGTGATAAGCGGGACGAGGATGGATAACCGGATAGAGGGGGAGAGGGGATGGGGCGCGTCCGCTGAGAACATATTCGAGGTGAGCTCTCCGACTATAGTGACGATTTGGCTACCGCTTGGACTGCCGGTGTGATTGAGAGGAGGAGTGGAGCGAGCTGACCCGTTTAGCTATTCTCACTGCCCGACTTCGTGCCCGCTTCGAAGCGCAAGCCGACTTGAGCCGATAGGCGGTTGGTTTTCACCCGTCCGGTCTCATCAAGCCATATCCGAGCCCCTAGATCAGCGATCTCACTGCTACCCCTTAACCTGGCGGAGGCAAGCCTACATCAAGCCGTTCACGGCATCGCGGACTCAACAATTCTCGGGGACTTACAACGGCCGAGGTCGACACCATAAATCCCAGGTCAACACCAAGATTTGCAGATGGAGAAGCTAGTATTGACGCCCATGTCAGGGGACCGGGGGAAGCGGGGAGCAAATCAGACTGCAGCTGAAGACAGCTCACGATAGCGGAGTTCAGGCGATGCATTGCTTTTTGATTTACCTATGCAACTTTTGACTTTGTTCTGAACGATAACAACTCGGGACACCCCATCTCTGGGGCGCAGACAACACTTACAGCCGACCGAGAGACATCCTGGGAGGATAGACTGAAAGATGGCGCGCGACAAGGTGAATGACCGATAGATGAGGAAAACGGTAGATCGTCGGCATCCCTCCCCTCTCCCCCTCTCCTCGCTCTCCCATCCCTTCTTTCTTCACCTACACCCCTCCCGCCCCCGCCCCCGCCCCCCTCAACCACCCCACGTACACCTTCAGGAACTGCACCTGCTCAAAGCTCTCAATCGCCTTAAGACCCCTCCTTGAGCGGATCATGGCGATAGCGCGTTCCACAATGGACATGACGATCTGATGTTCGAGCTCTGCGGCTGCTTTCGTTGATTGGGCCGGTACTGCCGGAACAGGTGTGGCCGTGATGAGAGAAGAGGAGGTGGATACGGCGGTAGGAGGGGCGGTACCAGCAATGGCGCCGTAATTCCGCTGAGAGAAGAACGGGATCATGGATTTGCCCGATGACGAAGAGGTCGATACCGCCATGGGTGCTGAGGCTGGTGCGGGCGCGGCCGAGAGAGAAGCGAGCTGAGCCGTTTGACGCTTGGCCGTTTCTTCCTCGAGAACCAAGCTGGGGTGGGGCTGGACAAAGCCCATCTTGATGGCCCAAGCACAGGCTGTGACGCCCGCTCGACCGACTCCGCCTGGTGGGTGTCAACGTGGTTTCGGATGGTGCGATTGATCCCCTCGCTTCCCTCTTCCCGTCTTAAGATACTCCTCCACTCGATGCTCACCACTCAGAAACCGACTCGACCGAAAGAGAAAGAGACTGACCTCGGCAGTGAACGAGCACATTGACGCCCTTCAGCGTATATCCCGAACAGATCCTCGACACCTGGGTATCAAAGAGCGCGAGCGAAGAAGGCGTAAAGCCATCGGGCATAGGTAGACTGAGAATGTGTCAGCGAAGTGGTCACCCGATAATGTGTCGCCGCAGACAGTCTACCGAGCAAACGACGAGCGAATGTTCGGTTCGGCCGGCCCGAGGCGGTATGAGACCAGAAGGATGATTTACCGGACAACATCCAATCCGAGTTCGTTGGCTACATCGCGATATGTCTCCCAGGGCGTACCCAAGAGTAAAAGTTCGGCGTCATCCAGACAGCTGATGATCAGCGCGGCTCTTATCCGCTGCCTTCGTTCCACATCGGTCTCATCTCCCTCAACGTCTTCCCATATTCCGACTTCCCGCTTTGTCCGACCACTGCTAACCTCTGCTTCGGGATTAGGCAAGAGACATACCAGACGAGACAGCCCACTCCCTCCGCTTTGATCCTCCCCAGATCCGTCTTTAAATCCCGACAGACCGGTCCTCTACCCTTGACAGGTCCGCCCATCCTCAGCCTTTTCCCCGGACAACTGCTCAACAGCAGATTACCCAACTTTGGTTTCTCCCCCTTGAACCCCTTCTTGCTCGACACGCTATTCGAAGTGCCCCCCCAAAAAGAAGAGCCGACCGGCGAGGGTACGACCGTCCCTTGACCAGCGGGCCCTTCCGCCTGACCATGCGCCTGCGAAAGCAGTAGAGCCGGAACATCGATCCCGGACTTGAGCTGGACGGTTTTGCCCGGCGGAGGAGGAATCATATGATCCCGCAGGATCTCGAGCATCTCGGTAGGGAAGAAGGGGGAGATGATAATGGGGTGGGTATCGCTCGTCTTGACAACGTGGCCAAAGACTTCCGCTACACCTGTCGATGCTGGTGTTGACGAGGATGAGGATAGGGCGACGGCGGAGGAAGAGGAGGCAGAGGATGGTGGTGGTGGCACGATGACACCAGAAGAGACCGCTTCAGAGACAACGGCCGCCTCGTCCACTTTTCGGCGCTTCTCCTCTTCGTATGACGCTCCGGGAGGGCGGATATGGGCCGAGAGAGGGCGTTTGGAGCCGCACGATTGAGCCCGAGCAGGTCTGGTGATTGCCTTCTCGGCCCGCTCGAGAAGGGCGGACGTGGCGAGGGAGGTGGATGGTGAGGACTCATCCGTGGGAAGAAGGGAAACGACCGAGGGATTGAGCGAGATGGAGGTCTCGGTATCCGTATCAATCTCCATCCGTTCCCCATCTGCCGTTCCCGCCGTAGTCGTCCGACTGAGAATCATACTCTGCGCCAAGCGATTCAACTCGCTCAGACTCCGCGCCGACTTTAGACATTCAGGCATGGGCGGTAGCAAGAGGCTGACTAAGCTGGCACCGGACGTGTAGCCCAGCAGTGGTGAGCCCATGGCCGCTCGCAGTTCCTGCGCCACTTCGACGGACGCTGTGGGCGAGGGAGGGGCGGAATTGTAGATACTCTCCGAGTCTTCCGAATCGGTCGTGCTTGTTGATAAGCGGGAGTGAGACCGAGAGTGGGAGGAGGGGTAGAAAAGACCGGAGGAAACGAGGAGATCCGCCTCGAGCTGGGATTGCCGGACCATCACTTCTTGGACGTGCGTTGGGTTTCCGTACGATTGGGGTTCGTAGTAGTGTTTCGCGCCTGAGTGTCAGCTTCGTGGGAGTGTCAGGTAGGGTCAGACGTACCGTTCGGTCCCCACTTGCTCGTGTTGTACCCTGACTGCGGCCACTGGCTGCACAGTCTCGCGCATTCCGTCAGAAGGAGATGCTGCCCTTCCGCCCATTCCCTCTTCTTCTTCTTGACAGCTTCCTCATCCAGCCCTATAAGCCAGTCCGCCGGAATTGGCAGAGCCCGCGCCTGGGGACTAAAGACACCTTCTCCTTCTTTGGCCTCTCGGGCACACACCTCCCACACCACCGGCACTGGCACTTCGATCGGTGCGAGTGGTAGAAGGGCCTTCTTCCGCTTATCTGCAGAGACAGACCACGACGGGAACGTCGGGAGGACAGCCTTGACCTTCCCGAGGCCGAAATGGGGGACCCAGGATCGGGTGGCGGAAGTTGTGGGGACATTGGCGGGGGTAGAGGGGATGACGGCGACGCGCGGGATATCGTCTGACGCGTCCCGGCTAAAGTCATCCAGGTCATCAGGGTATTGTTGGAGGGAGAAGGAGGAGGAGGCGTCTGTGCCGGCGGGTGTATTGAGCGAGGTGGAGGGACCGGAGATGATGGAGTGGGAAGAACCGTATGAGTCGGACCCGGGTGGCGAGGGCGACGGTGAAGCCGAGCCTGACGCAGATCCGGTATCTGACGGCGTGGCGCTGCCCGGTCGCTCCATCTCTCCGTCCACTTCCATTCCCTCGTCCAAGGAGACAGACGCGGACGCCTGTTTCCGCGCCTTCAATCCTCCCAGAGAAGGGGGAAGATGCTTTATCCGCCTCCCTGCCCGCTTCTCCGGGCTGTGCTGGTGTGGCTGGCTCCTGAAGTGGGAATGCGCAGCGGCACTCGCAGTTCCAGGAGGAGCATTGTGGCGGAGCGTAGGGGTGGATGTGCGCTGAGGGAAGTACGCCGCGGGAGGGGTCGCGCTGGTTGAGCGGGACATGGTGTCGGATGGGAGAGGGGAGGATGGCGAAGAAGTGCGGTAGGTCGGTATGGCTATGATGAGGATGATCTACCGGTTCATTCGCCCCTGAAGAAAGCAGAATAGGCAGATGTGGCCTTGGTCGGGTGGGTGGCGAAAGATGGAGGAGGTGAGGGGGATTCGCCACTCTGCTCAAACAGCAAAACGGGGCTTCCTTTGAGATGGCGTATGGAGATGGCGGTGTGGGAGTGGAGACGAGGTGAAAGGATTGAGTATGGCGTTCAGGGGAGACGAGTACGACTCGACGTTGGTGTAAACGAGATGGTGTCCGAGTCAGAGATAGGGGTAGATAGTTTCCGGAAGATCGAGGGTACCGATAGATGGAGTCAAGTTGATGTTAGGCGCTGTTTTAGATGAAGCCCTTGGACGTTGTCGGCACCGAAGCTAGGAGCTGGGATGGCGAGGGACGACGAGGGTGACCAGTGACCGAGTAGTAAGGTGGATAGAGGTAGACCTACGACCGCGCGAGACGGAGCTCGGCGGGCGAGAGAAGGAGGGACGCCATGCAGGCGGAAGTGGCCATGTAGACCATGGTGATGGACCGATACGTAGGGCGTGAAGAGATAGGGGTGACCAGAGACCGAGGTCGCGTTATCTGATTAACAGATAAGTTACCGTGCAGAGTACCGCCTGGCCGGAGCCGTCGTTTCCGCCGCCTTTTGCGCTTTGCCTTTTGGCTGAGTATTTTGGAGATGAGGAGCTGGGGATGAGCAAGTGTACGAGAGATCAAGAAGACATGATGAGGTTTGATAGGGATGGAGATGTGGTAGAAGATGTACATACGGTGGCGGGTGTAGAGTATTTACGGACCAGAGCGAGATTCGCCACCCGACGAGTTTGCGGAATTGACCTGACTAAATAGGCAGCTGTGAGCACGCAAGCACGCGATGCGGTGGCAGCGCTTTCCCGGGTGAGACAGGGGTGTCTCTGAGCAAGTGGCGGTGTGGTGGAGATGGATTTGCCACTTGGTTGTTACAGAGTGGTCTTACTCGTAGATGGAGCTAGGGAGTCGAAGCGAGTGGAGTGGAGTCGTGCAGGCGAGCGTGTGGGGTAACGCAAGAAGGCCTAGGGAAAAACGCCTCTACCCCACAAAGGCTCGGAGCGGCACTTGCCGCTGTTGCTATAACTCGAAAGCTTATTAGGGTATGGTTCCGCTATTGATAAGAAAGCCCACTCTCGGTAAGGAAAGTGTATTGAGACTCTATCCTTATTCCGTCCACCCACTTAATAAAGCAGGAAGATCCCGTGCGTCTGGCCCCTAAACGCCGATTTTTATCGCCGATCAGCCGTTCCCCTAGACTTCAAGATACGACCACCCATATCGTCTATCAGCCTATATACACCGTAGACTTGCCGGTACTGGAACAGACGTCTTGGTGAGCTCCACTGTCGCCATTGTCGTGAGCGTAGCTAATCCTAGCAGATAGCTTAACGCATCGAGACCTTTTTATCCAAGTTTGCAAGACACCAAAGCCCTCAACCACCCACTCACCACCCACCCACCACAAATCTTTCGCAAAGATGTCCACCAACGACAACAAGCTGCCCGCGGCGCTCCAGGCGTCCGAGGAGGACATTCAGCTCCTTCTCTCGGCTCAGTGCCACCTCGGTACCAAGAACTGCGACAAGACGATGGAGCCGTATGTCTGGAAGAGGAGGGCTGACGGTGAGTTTGGGAGCAAGGCGCGGGGAAAAGGTTCACTGCAGAGCAATGGGAGCAGAGGGAGGATGACATTGGGATGGGCTGGGGCTGGGAGGGAGGGGAGAAGCAGGGCGGATAGGAAGAGAATTGCTGTCCGAGGAGGAATTGGAAGGAGGAGGCGCAACGGACGGCATCAGGCGCAGGCGGGGCATGCCTTCGGATACCGCATCCCTGCACAACCGCAAGACCTCAGCTGATTCCAGGTATCCACGTCATCAACATTGGCAAGACCTGGGAGAAGATTGTCCTTGCTGCCCGTATCCTTGCGACCATCGACAACCCCAACGATGTCGCCGTCATCTCGGCCCGCCCTTACGGTCACCGTGCTGTGCTCAAGTACGCCGGCTTCACTGGTGCTCAGGCCATCGCTGGTCGGTTCACCCCCGGTAACTTCACCAACTACATCACCAAGAGCTTCAAGGAGCCCCGGGTCATCATTGTGACCGACCCCCGGGTCGACCACCAGGCTATCAGGGAGGCTGCCTACGTCAACATCCCGTGAGTTGAGCTGCAGTCTGGACGTCGACGAACGAGGGCGTGGGAGGTCTTGAGTGGGCGGAAAGGGGACAGCTTCTGCGCAACGCTTTTTTCGACATGTGCTGTAAGAAACTTGGGCGTATGCTGACCCACAGCGTCATCGCCTTCTGCGACACCGACGCTTCCCTCAAGTTCGTCGACGTTGCCATCCCCACCAACAACAAGTCCCGCCACTCTATCGGTCTCATGTGGTACCTCCTCTGCCGAGAGGTCCTCCGTCTCCGCGGCTCCATCCCCCGCGGACCCACCGGTCCTTCCGGCTGGGACGTCCTCCCGGACTTGTTCTTCTACCGTGACCCGGAAGAGATCGAGAAGGAGGCTGCCGACAAGGCCGCTGCCATTGCCGCTGCCGAGGGTGGTGATGCCGAGGGAGCCGCTTCTGCCGCTGCCGCTGCCGTCTCCACCGAGTGGGACGCCGGAAACACCGCCGACCAGGTCTTCAACGCCCAGCCTACTGGTGCTGGTACGTTCTTTTTACTGCATCCGAAAGGCTCTTGCTGATAGAGTAGCCGATGACTGGTCCGCTGAGCCCACCAACGCCGACTGGGCCGCCGAGCCCACCGCTGCCCCCGCTCAGGATGCCCAGGGCGGTTGGTAATCAATCAAAAACTAGATGGAAAGGGGAGGAGATGCGGTCGTTCTCTTTGATTCGCGCTTCTCGTTGTCTCGGCGTAGCGGATGGGAAGGGGCGATGGAGGGGGATGGGCGTAGATCTTTCTTTTTCTGCATGAATAGGGGTTCGATTCGGTCTTGTCGGAGGCTTCGTTCAGGACCGTCAAGATGTCGATCCTGCCATGTCTCCGAGACGATTCGCCTGCATCAAAGCGCCTTGACTCGAGTGAGATTTAGCCAAGCCTTCGGATGAATTGCCGTCGGAAATTAGTCGAAGTGGAGGTCGCTCCGCTCCAGACTTCCTTATCTCTGCGAGTTTTGCTGCGAGTCGGAATGATCACTCACATCGACTCTCCCTCTGAATCAACTACAGATCCTGGACTCTACATCTCAGTAAACCCTGGTCATCTGGGACCATCGACATGGGCCAGCAGAAGTACGACGCGGCCATACTCGGAGCGGGCGGTATGTCTTTCCACTCGATTTATCGGCCTGCCTGTCGCGCCAGGTATTACCTGCCCCTCCCGAATGAAGTTGACACGCAGTGATCGGCCTCTCTATCGCACTCAATCTACATCAACGCGGTCTCCGGGTCGCGATCGTAGCTCGGGACCTCCCTGAAGATATAGCCAGCACGGCATTCGCCAGTCCTTGGGCTGTAAGTCTTGCCCGCCTGATACGTCATGAAGCTGATGATAAGGGCTGCAACTGGTATCCCTTTGACAATACCGGAGACACCCCATCCTCCGCACGCGAGACAATCACATTCCCATATCTCGACAAGCTCTCCACGGCGCATCCGGAGCTGTGCGAGCGGATACCGTTTTACTCGGTCTGGGACCATGCCAAGCCACCAGGGGAGGACGAGGTCTGGTTCAGGGATATCGTTGGCAGTGTGAGTACATGTGAATGTCTCTGTCGGATGACAAGACAGGAAGTACGTTCAGGCTGATAGACAGTACGAGCGCGTCACGACCAATATCCCCGGAAACAAGGCGCACGGCCGGCGTTGGACATCCTTCATCCTGCATGCGCCTCGATATATCGCCCATCTCGCCTCGGAACTTCGACAAGCAGGCGTACCTATCATCCGACATTCACTTTCGAGTCTTGACGAGGCATACACGTACTCCGACCTGGTCATCAATGCTCTGGGACTAGGGGCAAAGTGGCTCCCTGGCGTACAGGACGATAAGGTCTACGCAGCAAGGGGCCAGACTATACTCGTGAAGGCGGAGAAGTGGAAAAAGGTGTGCGTCATGCATGTGGAAGGTTTCAATCCTGCTCCTGGACGTAAGTCTTCCACTCCACTTCAGGAAGTAGAGCTGACACCGTATCGTAGAGAAACTGCCTGATCCAGCATACATCATCCCACGTCCCGGACCAGACCACCACTTCATCCTCGGCGGGACATACCTCTCCGGCAATCACGATATCTCTCCCGACCCAGCCACAGCAGAGCGGATCCTTAGGGAATGTAAGGCGTTGATGGGTGATACGGATGGGAGCGGGCAGGGTGTGGAGATTGTGAGCCATAATGTCGGTTTGAGGCCTGCTAGGGAGGGCGGCGCCCGGATAGAGCTTGAACGGAAGGTAGTCAAGGGCATCAAAGTGGGAGTTGTGCATGCTTATGGGTTTGGGTCGGCGGGGTATCAGCAGAGCTGGGGTACGGCGGAGGAGGTGGCGGGGTTGGTAGATCGGTATCTGGGCAAGGAGCGGGCTGCGCTCTGAGCGAGCGGTCAGTAGATCTTGCGTGTATCTAGAATATGGACGCAGTTAGCGACTTTGTATGTCTCTCTCGGGGAGACCTTCGAGCCTGGTGGTATCCTTTACTCTTTGAGCTCTGCGGTATGCGCCCTAGCAGAGTGGGGAGAAAGTGGGGGACCGTTACCGGCAACTCGGGCAGACCCGCCGGCCGAGATGATCGCACGTCATCGGGTCACCTGGAGCTTGGAGGTGATGTGTCAGCTATTTCGAAAGCGAGCAGTATATAAACCACTTAGTAATCCATCTTGCTCATCCACTTTACATGACTCTTATACGCAGAGCACTTACCACAGCCCTTCGCATACCTCCCAACTCCCGCCTTCACGTTGCCCTGATCGCTAATACTATCCGCACCATGTCGTCCTCCGGTTTCCCATCTGCCAAACTCCCCGAGTCCCTCGCTTCACTCTCCCCTGCCGCCCAGCCCAAACTCCACCTCTACACCGCCCCCACGCCTAACGGCTTCAAGGTCTCCATCATCCTTGAGGAACTCCTGCTCGCCTACCCGGACGCCAAGGAGATCCAGTACGACTTTTACCAGCTGTCATTTGACAATAACGATCAGAAGAGCGAGCAGTACCTGAAAATCAACCCGAATGGGCGCATTCCGGGATTGGTGGATGATAACCATGGTGGACACAATGTGTTCGAGACGGCTAGTATCATGATCTGGCTCGTTGAGGTGAGTCCAGTCTACAAACAGGGGAGGGCAGGGGACCGGCGCTGATAGGCAGAACTACGACAAGGAGAACAAGTTCTGGTTTAGCGACCCGCTTCTCAAGTCCAAGGCGAACAGCTGGGTGTGTATCGGGTCTCTGCCCGACCAGTCATAGGACACAAGCTTACCTTCCAGCTCTTCTTCATCCATGGTGGTCTCAACGCGATGCAAGGCCAGGCGAACCACTTCTAGTGAGTATGGTCTCACCTCACAGCGCCATGCCCAAGCGTCTTCCTACCCAGCGTGGATGCTGATCCTACAGCCGATACGCACCCGAGAAGATTCCGTACGCCATCAAGCGATACCAAGACGAGACCCGCCGGATCTACTCTGTGCTCGAGGACGGCCTCAAACTCGGCAAGGGCGAGTGGCTCGTTGGCGACAAGTACAGTATCGTCGATATTTCCGGTATGTCTGTCTTCCATCCTTACCTTGTCTCCCTCAGCCCAATATATTGGGAGGGATGCAGTCGGTAAATGGATTCAGGCTGATGGCTCAGCTTTCGGCTGGGTTCGTAGCCACGCCTGGGCCGGCGTCGAGGACATCTCGGCCTACCCCAAGCTCTCGGCATGGCTCGACCGCATCGCCGAGCGTAAGGGCGCATACAACGGCCTCGGCGTGCCGGTCAGGCCCAAAGCGAAGATGACCAAGGAGGAGGAAGAGGAGCAGGCAAAGGCGGCTAGTAAGTGGGTCATGAAGGGCCAGGAGCAGAAGTGAGCAATGAGCGACGAGGGAGAGTTGGTAATATAAGCTTGTAAGCCTGTCGATGAGATATACAGAAGTGGCAACTATCGTTACTGATCCAGCTTCCGATTACTGTCATCCGCTGACGAGGACACGGCTCACGGTGCACTAATAATCCTAAAGCTCTGGCGCGTTTTTGTGAAATGCTCGAAAGGATGGCATCGACAAAACATGGACAATTGGTCTCACAAGCCCCTGCGTCGCTCCCCTGAGAACATCAACAGATGACACTGCAGTATCAAAGGATGGCACGGCGCTGTCGGACGATGAATCTGCCTTTCTGGACAACTCCTTGTCCCACAAGTTCTCTACCGTTTGTATACTTCACCCACTTCCTCTTTCGACCGAATCTCACTCAACATTCCCAGCATGACGGTCGACCTTACAGATGATCTGCTATATGGGAACTGCTGCCTACCCGTTTCCACTCACAAGCCTGACCAGATCGTGGATGGCGATACCTACACCTTTGCCTCTCACATCATCCAGGCTCTATACGATCCGACGGGTAAGAGACTCCGCGATATTGACACAGCAGCCAAGGAGCTCAGTGAAGTCCACAAGACCGACGAGCTCGACATGAAGTCCGAAGTGTGCAGGACTTTGTGGCAGCTTCGCGAGCAGTCGCGGTCCGACAAAGATCTCTTGCACACACTGACCGGCCTGTTTGTCCGCGAGATACCGTGAGTCCTCATTGACCGCAAGGCACATTGTCTCTTACCACATTGCCGGTGATGAAGTGCAGCTAAGCGGACAGTGACCCGAAAATCCCGGCCGGGACTTCCCGGACGGATTCGAGATGGTGCCTGTATCGCTCATCCGTCCGAGATGCTGTGGGACAAGCGAAGAAGGTCGCTGAGAAGTGCTAAGGATCATCAAGGCACAAAGGGAGAAAGAAGAGCTCAGGCTGGCTGCTTCGGAAGTGACGAAAGAGGAGGGGCTCTCGACGGGCGTCCAGGGCCGCACATGGAGGGCAAAGGGACACAGCGTCGGGAGCTCCCTATGCTCTACCATGATGTGAGACTGATGCATACCATACGTGAACGGCAGCTAGGCAGGCGGATACACGTGCTCTGCGTCCCGCATTGACCCTGATGGCTACGATCTGCTCACTGCCTCACAGCGCTACTTGCAATCTCCTTGATCGCCATCGCTGACTTCGCGAAATCTGCTCCTTTCAAGTAGCTCTGACGCGTATGAGCTACCCCTGAGCAGTACAGATGACCTAGCACGGCACTCCCTAGATGACCTGACTTGATGTGATCTGTGGCACTCATCCCTTGTGCGGACGTTTGGCTCTTACACGTGCAGCCTACCCCTGACAGCGTGAAAGGATCTGGGCTGAGGGCGACCCAAGAGAGCCTGGATCAAGGCACTCGCGGTGGGTCCAAACGCCTCTTCTCAACCTTTCCCCTCTTTCTCTTTCATACTTCTATCTTCTAACCTCCGACCACACTCATCACATTTCATATCCCTTGCCGCCAGTACTTGCCAATTGCCAACCACAGCTCATCATGAGCGAACTTGATGCTTCCTCGCCGGCAGTCCACTCGACTGCTGCACGCCCAATCCCCATCCCGATCACCCTGCCCAGGTCGTCCACGATGGCAGCCTCGCCGGATGGTTCGCACACGTTATCTAAGCGATGGAGGATCGGGCTCCAGATGGTACTGGCCGTCCAGCAGCCGCCCAGCGCCTCAGGGACCTCACTCTTCCCCCCAGGACGCGCATGAGGCGAGACGGCAACATGTCGAAATCGGATGTCCTCACGGCGATGATCGCCGAGGCCGACCACGATCTCACTCTCTACGACTCGGAGAGTGAGATGGCGACAGAAGCCATTGACGCATCATCAAAGCTGCTGCGTGACACCCAGGGGTGAGTGTCTCCGTACTCGCGTCTACCGCAGGCCTTCCGTGCTAAGCGTATGCAGTGACCGAGCGACCGCCATTGCGGAACAATTCACTGCACGTTGCATGCGAGGCTACGATCGCACTGCAGGTGACACCGACAGCCGCTGCAGTGATACCAGAGTCTCCCGCACGGGCACCGATGTGCTACACATCGGCGGTTCCCCGGTCCTCAGCAATGACCCGGCGTCGAGCTCTGTCGCCGCAGCCGTGATCAAGCCCGAAACGAAGGACGAGACACAGACTGCCCAGACAGCTGATTCCGAGCCTGAGGCTGGGCACGGCGCACCCAAGGCGGACGACGATGATGCAGGAAGTGAGACTGGCACTGTCTCTTCGGGCACCGTGTGCGCGGCTACGGAAGGCGACAATCTCGAAGACTTCGAGCTGGTCCCCAGTGCAGAAGAATTCGAATTTGCGCGCGGGGCCGATACCGAGGACGACGACGATTACAAATTTTCGAGAGATTCACAAGCTGTCGAGAAGTGATGTTTCATGGTTGTGCCGTTTTTCATGTATGCTGTTCGCTTTGTTGAGACGGGTAATCCATCAGTGAGGTGATTGCCTGGGTTGAAAGTGATTGAGTCCCGAGCGTCAGTACTCACCAGCTGGAAAAGATTCGATTACAGAGTCAAGGCAATCCGGCGGGCGTGCAGTTGCGTTGGAGTTACAGCCTTCGAGAGGCAAATTTGCTTAGATTGCCACATGGCGAATTGCCACTTACCACACACGATTGATCATTGATCTAACTCAAGATAAGCCAGTCAATCCATACTGTAATCAGCCGATAGAACAAGTCCTTCATATGCCAGTTAGCACCAGTCAGCACAAATGAAGCGACGTCCGCTTGCCCGTCAGCTCGGGTGATTGAAGATCAATAATACAGCCAAAGCCAAGAAGCGCAGGATCGGTTCAGCCATACACCATTGCTTGTCGCATACAATCTAGACTCTTTGAATCGCCGCGTCATATTTGCCCCGATTCCCATCATGCGAACTGCTCAGGGTCAGCTCTGTGTGTTTGCCAGCTATGTTCAGGTGCCTTTGACTCACCGTTGACAGATAGCTCTCAGCCACGATACGTGCCCTCGCATTCAAGCTCAACTTCATCTCTGAAATCTCCTTATCCACATCCTCCATAAATTGGATGATAAAGTCCACCAGCTTGTGTTTGAGCATAGACTCTGCGTGGAAGTTGGTAATCAGGAAAGAGATGTCGTATCCCTATACGATCAGCTGAGGTCTACGTAGGACATAGATCCTCGTCTCAGCTGATACAGATCCCCTCCATCCAACTCCGCATTCCGCTCGGCCGACCTAGACTCACCGCTATAGGCTTCCTCCTAAGAATAACAAAACCCTCCGCCCGCATCATCATAAACCTCGTAAACTTCTTGCAGAGAATCTTCTCAATCTCGTCTGCCTGCTTGATGGCTATACTGAGCCGGATAGAGTTGACCGATGGTTCGATCAGGACCCGCTCGGATTCGTTTCGCGAGACGGTGAGGGGGTGGAGGAGGACTTCGGGGGATGCACTGCGGAGTCAGCTGGAGTTTAGAATAGCATTATGTTCACAGCCCGATGGACGACAAAGCACGCATTACGACGACATTGAGGCCGGAGATCACCCATCCCGGCGGCTCGTCTCATCATCTGCTGCCTCTGCTTCCAATGGCTTGCTCCCCTCGCACCGGCCCAAATGCTGGTGATGAGACTTACGCAGCTTCTATCTCTGGCTTATTGTGCCGTTCGACCACCTGAGAAGAGAAGTTCTCGAGCGTGAGGGCGGCGGTAAGCGTTGCTCGGACAGCATTGAGATATGGTCTGAGGGTGTTGGACTGGCGCATTAGCTGCTTTTCCTCGCGCACTCGTTCCAGCTGGAGCATAGACCCCGATCCATGTGGTCGTTCAAGGACTCACCATGGTGCTCTACTCTACTCTTATTGGTATAGTCGAATAGATAGCAGATAGCAAGGCATACACAGCTGAGGTGGTGGTCGACGGTGGTGAGCGAGAGTGGCCCCGGAACCATCACGTCATGACGCACCGGTCTCCCATTTACTTCCGCCGCCACACTCGGGCTCGAACTGATGTCCGCCACCGATTATCATACGTAATCTGAAAAAGTTGAGCGCGACTTTGATTTCTGCACGTTCCGCAAGCTTCCACTCTCCTCCATCTATCCATCTACCCATACACTACACACCCACCCCCCCTCTATATACAATGTCTGTCAAGCTCGGTCTCTGGGTGAGTACATCACTTCGTACTCGCGAGCTCCCGCTGACCCCCAGTCCCTCACTCTCGTCCCGGGAGAGAAGTACCCCCTCTACGTCAAGCACGACTTCCAGATCACCAACGCTGCCCTCTCGGATGAGCTCGCGTCCAAGGATGGCCGCTCCGTCCTCAAGGTCACGCACGTGCCCACCAACCCGGCCATGTTCGACTCGGACTCTGAGCTCGACTCGGACGACGAGGACATGATGATTGGGGATGATGATCTCCCGGAGGAGGACGAGTTTGAGCTCGATGTCGAGGAGGGCTTCAAGGAGGTTGAGAAGGCCAAGAAGGGGACCAACGGCGATGCGTCGATGGTGGAGGACGATGAGGACGAGGAGGATGACGAGGACGAGGACGAGGATGATGACTTCTCGGATGACGAGGAGGAGGTCACCAATGTCATCTGTGCTCTTACCGCCAGCAAGGTGAGTCGAGCTTCTAGTTGTGCCGAGCTGCTGCTTTCATTCTCTCCTGTACATCCTTATCCCTGGGAAATGCTTCCCCAGTTGCCCCGCACTTCATCATCCTGACCTTGGACAATTTTTCACCTTACCCCGACCCTCCCGCTACCTCCTTGCCCTTTTCGCGACATGTTTCTGCCCCGGCCGGCTGCACCTTGACATTAGTGGATGCCACGATCGTGAACACAGCTGACAACACAGATCGAGCAGGCCACCCTCAACATCACCTTCACCCGCGGCGAGGTTGTCATGTTCGAGATCACCGGTGACAAGTAGGTCTTCCCTTGGACCATTGGCTGTCACCATGGCCTGCGCTAACCCTCAGCGCCGTCCACCTCATGGGTAACTACATCGCCCAGCCCAACCCGTACGATGACTCGGATGACGAGCACGACCACGAGCACGACGACTACGACGAGATGTACGATGACGAGTCGGACGACGAGGAGGTCAGCGCGTAAGTCTTCTTGTACCTCATTCTGGTAGCCAAGCTGACGACTCAGCTACATCGAGGAGATGAAGGAGGCCAAGCCCAAGAAGGCCGTCACCGCTGCTCCCGCTGCTGAGCCCAAGGCCAAGAAGGCCGCTGCCCCCGCCGCTGCTGCCCCCGCTGCCGCTCCCGCCGTTGCCGACAAGAAGCGCAAGGCCGAGGCGATCGACTCGCCCGCCAAGACCGCAGAGTCCACCGAGGGGCTGAGCAAGGCGCAGAAGAAGAAGCTCGCCAAGAAGGCAAAGACGGAGGATGCGCCCGCTGCGGCTGCGGCTGCGCCGAAGGAGGGATCGGCCAAGCCTGCCGGCGTGAAGGTGAGGAAATAGATCTTTTCTGCGGTTCACGAGGGAGGTGGTAAGGGAGGAGTGAGGGAGAAAGAAAATTTGGCGATTTGCTATTCCAACCCCCATCCCTACGCTCGACAGGTATTGAGTCTAGTACCATGCATAGTTCTTGCTTAGACTGGGAGAAATGCAGGGACACTGGCTGATACTAACAGCGCACTTTGCCTTCCGGCCTGATTATCGAGGACATCAAGAAGGGGGATGGGCCCGCTGCCAAGGGCGGCAAGCGATTGTCTATGCGGTATGTCCTCTTCTGCTCCCTTTAGTGTATCATTCCACATCCTGGACAACCCTCGGGTGTAGCCGCAGTCTGACTGAGAGAATCCCAAGCTGACTCCGCAGATACATCGGCAAGCTCACCGACGGCAAGCAATTCGACGCCAACACGGCCGGTAAACCCTTCTCGTTCGTCCTCGGCCGCGGGGAGGTCATCAAGGGCTGGGACGAGGGTTTGATGGGTATGAACGTCGGCGGTGAGAGGCGGTTGACTGTGAGTATCTCTTGAGCCTTCAAGGTTTTGGAGAGATGATGGTGGATGAGGAGCTGATTCACAGATCCCCGCCAACTTGGCGTACGGCTCCCAGAAGATCCCCGGGATCCCCAAGAAGTGAGTCCTCTTCGTTTTGTCTACCAGAGTCGGGGAATGCGTAAAGTGAGAAACTTGGACTGATGAAACAGCTCGACCCTCAAGTTCGACGTCAAGCTTCTCGAGGTCAAATAGGCTCTCCCAGCTTACATGATCTTTGGTGTTTAGGGAAACAAAATAGTCTAGTCCGGGTTGAGTCCTGCTTGACTCGCATGGCATTATGCATATACTCTAGAAGTCTCCTCCTGCTACCGTCCGATGATGATGGGTCTCGCGGGCAGAACCCCCTCCCGCGCTCGGTATGAGGAGTAAGGCATTCCATTCCGACCAGCTGGTTTATTCCCGGACTGCGTAAGGCCAGGCGCCGGATATCGTGGTTGAGGCAGGCTAGCACCAGTCTCAGCACTGTCGATAGGCGACTGGGAGATGATGCGATGTGGCGAAATGTACGCGGAGGAAGGAGAAGAGCTCATGCCCAGGCTTGCGTATTACTGTCATATCAGCTACGCCAGCGCCTGACAAGGAGGGACATCTTTAAGCTGAGAATCACACGTACCTGTAGTTGATGATCAAGTGGCCTTCTGTCCCAAAGCATTTGTACAGGTTCCCAACTATATCATCCGGTGCAGGAGTAAATGCTGCATTGACGTAGGTGAACTGAAGCTATTAGCTCTGGGGTTGCTTCATCCACGATCCTGATCTGCGCTTCCAATTCCCCAAGTCTGCGAATCCGCTGGCAATCATAACGCGTTGGCCAACAAGGAATAGAGAGCTCACGAGTGGATCCCCCTCTTTGCTCCCAAGCTGTCCCCGGAGGAAGGTCACCACCGTCGCGTACTTGTTTCCCGCGGTGACCTTGAAGACGTTGTTCTTCATTATCGGGGCGGCGCCGATGGACTTGAAGCGGACTACGACTGTAGTGATCAGCAACATTTCCTCCTTCTGAGCCTGCTGCCGCCTATTTCAGGAGCGCGAAGAACTTTAGAGAGCGCCTGGTTGATGGATGATGGCGACAAGTGAAAGACCGACCTTTAGACGTATCTTTCTGCTTGTAGTGCTCCAGCGCGGCGATGGCGTTTGGCCGGATGACCATCGAAGCGGCGAGAGAAGGGCCTATCAGGGTATCAGTGTTTGTCGATATGCAGGCTTGAGAGCTTGAGCTCGGGCGCGCGCGACAGGACGCGTGATTCGTGTCCCAACGACCCCTGTCGGCGCGAGATAGGCGGTGGGAGAGGAGGAACATACCTGGTGCTTGACCATCTCCGATGCCTGGAGATGTCACGTCTGGGATCGGGGCCGAGAGGGACATCGCTGAAGTAGGAGGTGGTATGTAGGATTAAGGGGGTTGAATTGTTGATGCGTGGTTGATCGTAAGGTTTGGTCGAGTGTTTTGAGGAATGCGGAGCAAGTGCGCCGGTAAACCTCTTCCCGGACCCTCGACTTCTTGTCTTTGCCTCTCACATCTTGCATCTGGACTAATCTGGTCAGATCATCGCCTAATTAGTGCCGCTCCCTCTTACAAAGCGAGTCTAACACATCTTAAGTACGCTCGAGTCGCATTCAGCCTTTACTATGCCGGACCCTACGGACTCCACGGATCCCAAGAAGCCTGGAGATAATCCGCTCTTTGGCGCCACACCTGCACCGACAACGCCCTCGCCTAGCTCAACCACAGCTGCGCCTGATTCAGCTTCAGAGGAAAGACTATCATCAGGCAGCAAAGCTGCTTCTGATGTAACTGGGGCGCAAGAAAGCGGGTCGATCGCGCCGGGAACAAGCGAGCCGCTCTATGGGGCGTCGCCGCCTGCTGGTGCCAGTGGGGACTCAGGCGCACGGGAGAGGGTCGAAGCTGGATCAAGGGAACGCGTGGAGTCCTTGAAGCGGAGCAGAGAAGCCGCACTGAACAACACAAGCAACGTGAGCTGGCCATTACCTACAAGCTGGCTAGTCCCTACTTGCAGCGGAGTGGTAACACCGTAGCTAACTACTTTCAGTCACGTCCCCAACCTCCCCGTCCCCCAGCTCCCTCATATACCCGCCTCGCCCAAGCTCCTGCACCCGGTACCCGCCCACCCTCAACTCTGATCCCGTACCTCCGCCGAATCGGCTTCGTCCTCTCCCTCTTCCTCGGCGCGAGCGCGACTGTGTCGATGATATGGAGCGTCTTTCTGCTTCCTCGCTTACATGCGAGCTTTTCGGCAAGGCGGGCTTTGGCGGAACAGCAGACGGAGAGGGTATCGGGGCTTTTGGGGCGGTTGAAGGAGATCAGGGGGATGGGGGTGCATGCGGGGTACAAGCGGGAAGCAGCAGACGACGGAGAGGTGGGGGCTGAGGATGCAGAGACGGAAGGTAAAGAGGGGGTTCAGGGCGAAAAGGGGGAAGAGTCCAAAGCGATGATTCGGGAAATATCATCCTCCGCGCATTCGACCTCTTCGCATACATCGGACCCTTCCCCTGCTACATCACCCAACGTTCCACCCCTCCTCCCCGACCTCACATCTCTCATCGATACCCTCAAGAATCTCACCTCCACACGCTCCAACACAGCCACCACCCGTACCTCCCTCTTATCCACCATCGAATCCTACACCTCCGCACTACACCGCCAACTCTGGAATCCCCGGCCGGGAGCGGGCAAGGGCGCGTGGGGGACGGGGTATGGGCTGGGGACGCTAGATCAGAGCCTGAGGAATGAGGGGGCGACGGGCGGCGCGACGGCGGGGGTGTATAAGGATGGCTGGGAGGGAGAGGGGCTGGGCGATAGGGCGGAAGAGTGGGATAGGGTCCGGAAGGAGGTCAGAGGGATTAAGGGGATGTTGCTGGGCAGGAGAAGTATGGGGATCGGGGCGTAAGCGATGTCACGAGGGGAGTTCCGAGTGGAAATGGAGCTGCTACGTATCGCCTGGTGAGGTAGGACTGTACACTACATGATGTACTGCGCACCTTGCTTTAGGACAGCTTGGGAGCTCCACGCACACGACCCATGGCCATGCCAACGAGGAATGCACACGGACTACACCTCCACCTTTGGCTCGTCAAAGCGGTTCCAGGAGCCGATTTTGATGGGCGTCCCCTGCCTATCATACCTCTACTTTCTACACATACAACCACGTTCCAATTCCTAAGGAGGCTGCAGATCACCTGCGGAACAGACGAGATACTCAAGCAGTGAGATCCCGGTTCGGCGGGACGTCAGGCATCGATCGGGCGACAATTGCGCAGTTGTCAACAACCTCACCATGTCGGACGACCCAACGCCCCTCTGCCTACCGCCCCACCTACCATACCCGATAACGATCACCCGGCTCTTATTCTCATCCGCAGCCGCATTTTCAGCGGCATTGCCCGAATCTAATCAAATCGCAAGAGGAACCAAACTCCTCGAATACTCCTTTACGTCCGATACGTCGCGCCGGGCCCTCGCCAAGCGGACGGCCGGTACGGGAGATGCCCGGAAACGCGGAGAAGGGGAGGAAGAGGGTATAGGGGAGAATGATATGGTCGGGTCGTGGGAGTGTCCGATTGAGGGGGAGTTTGTGAAGTGGGGCAAAGGGGTGGAGGTGGGGATGAAGGTTGAGAAGCGGCAGGCCAAGTGAGTTCTACTGGTGCGCAAGGACGGGGCGGTCGGCCTTAGGGGTGCTCGTGGGAGGTATGAGCTAGCTGACTTGATTAGTCGGCCGGTGGTCTATGTTCAACAGGCTTGTACGCACCCTGTGCAGCTGCATGGGCTGTGCGGGATCTGCGGGAAGGAATTGACCGAGTGAGTGGGGTGCACCATCTCCAGCCAAAATCTCATCTTCGGCTCGTGAATCGGAGGAAGAGGATTGAGCTGATGCTCTATAGGAATGACTACATCACCCCTGCTTCAGCTACGGCGAGTGCACCGGGACCATCAAGGTTTCCAGGGGCGTACGAAATGGGGCATGATAGTCTCGGTGTTACGGTCTCCTCCAATGTACGTTTGCATCTTCCTTCCTGGAATCTCTTCCGCAGCCCACCCCCTTCTTCACGTCCCTGCGAATGTCGCTGAAGATGCAGGAAGCCGCCCGCCTGGAGTCCCAATCTCGGACGGACCTCCTCAGCTCTCGCCGCCTGTCCCTGATCGTCGACCTGGACCAGACCATCATCCACACAACAGTTGACCCAACAGTCGGGGAATGGCTAGAAGAGATCCGTCGGAGCGACGCCGAAGAGGCTGCTGCTGCCGCTGCCGCCCAGGCTGCTCCAGCAGAAGGCGGAGAAGCAGGATCGAGCGAGAAGCCCCAATCTAAACCAGCCAAAGTGAAGCGGAGACCCAATCCGAACGCCGAGGCACTGAGGGATGTGGCCTCTTTCCAGCTGGAAGATGATATGCCTCCTGGAGCAGCTCCGGGCAGACGGAGCGGGGCGGAGAGATGGTACTATACGAAACCGAGGTGAGCTACCTCGATTCTACCGAAGTGTACAAGGGAAGAAGCTGATGTGTCAGACCCGGATTGCCAAAGTTCTTGGAGAGCATGTCGGAGCTATACGAGATGCACGTCTATACGATGGGTACTCGGACGTATGCGGACGCAATCTGTAAAGCTGTCGATCCGGATGGGAAGATCTTTGGTGGGCGGATATTGAGTCGAGATGAGAGTGGGAGTGAGCTTTGTCGATCTTCGCCGATGGCATCGGGACAGCTGAGCTGATACATTAGGTCTGAGCTCAAAGAGCCTGAAGCGACTGTTCCCGACAGACCAGAGTATGGTGGTTGTCATTGACGATCGGGCGGATGTATGGGGAGAGCTGCCGAATCTGGTGAAGGTTATTCCATGTAGGTTGTCCCCGCCGCTCTTTCGTGTCACATGTCGCTGATTGGACAGACGACTTCTTCCTCGGAATAGGCGACATCAATTCCAATCCTGCTGGAAACAAAACAGTCCGAACCTCCGGTACAGTCGGCGGCTCATCTCCATCTCGCAAATCACCATCACCATCGTCGCCATCCGCTTCATCCGGCTCGCCCGCTTCAGCTTCGAGCTCTTCGGCAGCGGGGCCCACCACTCCTGAGGCCCAGTCTGTCGATACCGCAGATGCCCAAGCGGGGATCACGGCCGGGGACGACATCAAGGAGGACCGACTGCACAAAGTCGAGGAAGAACGACCGCTCAAGAAGCTGGCAGAGCAGATGGAGAAGGCGTTGGCGGCTTCGCTGGAGGCCGCCGCCGGGCCTGATCGGGATACTGCAGGTGGGCTGGGCGGCGGTACATCAGAGGGGAAGCCGGGCGCGGCGTCTGAGGCGAAAGAAGGGACGATTGCGCAGAGGAGCACAACGCCAGAGGGGAGCCCTCCGCCTGCGGATGTGCCGTTGCTCAATCCGAAGGATTATGAGCTGGGACGATTGAGTCGGGTGAGCTATGCCGTCCAACTGCTTCCCTTGACTCCACAAGGAGCTGCAATGGGATGGAAAGTGTAGCTGACATGCAGATCCTTACTGAAATACATCGGTCCTTCTACGCGGCATATGATGCTCGTCCACCAGATGCTGCGGATGAAGACCCGCCTCCTATGGGCTGTGATGTAGAGGTGAGCTGCACGCGAGCTCGACACGGTCTTGCGGTTCGGGTGACGGGTTGCATAGTTGACTTATCAGTTGATCATCCCCGACATGAAGTCGAGAGTCCTCGAAGGATGCAGCATTGTCTTTTCAGGTGTAATCCCTCAAGGTGTCCGGCCGGAAAAGTAAGTCGCCCCCCATGTTGCCACCTTGAAGTGAGCAACCACTGATAGCCAGGTCCGAGATCTGGATGGTCGCCCAAGTCTACGGCGCCCGACCCCTCGTCGAGCCTTCCCCAGCCATGACCCACTGTGTCTGCGTCACGGCCGGAACCGAAAAGACACACCGGACCCAAAAGTTGGGAAAATGGGTCGTCAAGCTCGAATGGATGTTGCAGTGCCTGGCAGAATGGAGGCGGGTGGACGAGGCGCCATGGGATTGTTTTCCCGAACAAACAAAGGCGAGGCTGGCTTATGAGGCGCGAGAGGCGGCAGCGGGTCGGAAGGGGAAGGACAAGGGGATGGACAAGGAGCAAGAGAAAGAGGGGGAGGCGGATGGGGAGCCAGGAGGAATGAGGGTCCATGCTGGTGAGGAGGTGAAGGAGCCGGAAGGAGGAGCGGAAATGGTAGAAGGGGAGATGGATGATCCGGGATTTGAAACGGGTGGATGGGATGAGGCGGCCGAGAGGGAGTTCGAGGCGTTCTTGGAAGGGTCGGATGATGGGATGTCAGAGAAGGGCAGGTGAGCTGACGACTCCCTACAACGCCCTTCGGCCTCTGCAGTTATGTCGATAGCTGACTCTCAGTGTGGCCTCCTCGCCCAGCTCTGTTCCCGGAACACCTCGCAAACGCGTTCGATACGCAGACGAGGAAGATCTCCCCCTCACGTCTTTCCGAGATCCACCGGCGAAACGTCCTTCGATGGATGTGGCCGAATCAGGGGACAGTCCCGAGCGGAAGAGGAAACGCCCCATTCAACTGGGTCCGCCACCTGATCGGGACGAGGGTGATTCGACCAAGATTGAGATCAGCGAAGCGATGAAGGAGAGGATACAGAGGCAGGTCGAAGAAGCAGAGGCGGAGCGGAGGGAGGAAGGCGAGGAGGCGGCGAGTGAGGCGGAGACGGAGGGGGAGGACGAGTTTGCGAGGATGGTGAGTCTGAGCACTTTGTTCGAGAGAGTGCAGAGCTGATGAAGTTTAGTTGGCAGAAAGTCTTGATGAATGAGCCATAGCACCACGCAAGGCTTTTGGAGAGGATACTGCCGATGCAGCAGACTCCTATCTTGGCTTTTATACATGCGTCAATACGCGGCAACCTCGATCTTAGTTCTTTCATGCTGGAGTCCTTGCGGTACTGGATGATGCTGCCGTCCATTTCAGCACCCTGCGCCGAGAAACGGCAGCCATTCAGAAGGAGTCATTAGGGCTGACCATCGCGAGGAATGAGTCGACTTTGGCTTGGACCTTTGGCTTGGCGCTCTTTTGCGTTCGCTCCTTCGCTTGCCTTCGCACCGCAGTCTGGTATTTTCATTGTGCAGCTCAAAGTCACTCCGACGGCCACGCCTGTCGTCGTGACTGAGGCGCTGCTGTAGATGACGTCCAAAAGTTCTGGTGCAGACACCAGCCCCGCCCGGTCGCCTCAGCCTGCCAAGCCTCGGAACCTGGCGATTCGCACCTTCCGCTCCGTCCTCTCTTTTGCCATCGAGCAGTGGTTCCTCCTTCTACTAGGTCTCCTCATCCTCCTTGCCTACTTTTTCCCCATCGTCGGTCGCCGCGGCGGTTCCATAAGATCGGAATACACTGTCAATTATGGCGGCGTTGCTCTTATCTTCCTTATCTCTGGTCTTTCACTCCCATTCGACAAGTTGCTCAAGCACGCCAAAAACCTCCGGCTACACCTCATCGTCCAGACCTACTCGTTCCTCATCACCTCGTCAGTCTTCTTCGGGATAGCCGCAGCGGCGAGCACCAACCCTTATATCGAAACCTCGGCGCTTATCGGATTGATCGCGGTCGGGTGCCTCCCCACCACCATCGCGAGCAATGTCACCATGACGCGCGAGGCGGGCGGGGACGTCGCGGCCACGATGGTCAGCGTGACGATTGGGAACCTGCTGGGACCCTTCATCTCCCCGCTTTTGATTGCGAGGCTGTACCTCCCGGCAGTGGGCAAGTTTAGGGAGTGGATACCCGCCGAGGCAGTTGGCGATCTCACCCCGCTGTATCGGAATGTGATGATGCAGATGGGGCTGAGTGTCTATCTGCCGCTCGTGGTGGGGCAGGTGGTTAGGGCGCTCTTCACGGATTTCGTGCAGAAGGTGGTGACCAAGTACAAGCTGGCCAAGGTGGGGTCGGTCATGCTACTCCTGCTGGTCTGGTGAGTCTTTCCTGGCATTCCGCTTTCCCACGTCCCTCTCACTTGTCAGACCCTTCACTGCTCTTCACTACTGCAGCCCCTTGTGAGCAAGAGCTGACCTGCAGGTCCACGTTCTGTAACGCCTTCTCCTCCGGCTCGCTCTCCACACTCAACACATCCACTATCGTCTTTATCATCTTCATCAACCTCCTTCTTTGTATCGGCTTCACGATCCTGACCTTCTTTACGGTCCGTCCGCCCAAGGCATGGAACCGGTGGAATGGCGTGCTGTTCAAGCGGGTTAGTAAAGAGGAGGTCATCAGTTACTGCTTCTGTTGCCCAGCCAAAACACAAGGTGAGCTCCTCTCTCCTCACATTCTCCCTGATGGCAGCTTACCTGACGTCTTAGCCCTCGGTATCCCTCTCCTCGCTTCCATGTATACTTCTTCGTCCGACGCGACTCGGTCCCTCATTCAGATCCCCGTCGTGCTGTATACGGTGGAACAGGTGTTCGTTGGTCAATTCATGATCTGGTGGTTCAAGCGATGGCTGGCCAAGGATCAGGCGAGGCTAGACGCTGAGGCGGCGATGGGTAGGGACGCGACGGATGCGCGTGTAGAGGAGAAGGATGGGGAAGAGGAGTCGAAGGGTGGGATCGGCGGGGCAGATGGGACAGCGGGCGTGGCAGGCACAGAGGGAGGCCTGAGACGACTCGGCACGGGGGTGAAGGACGAGGAGGCTGGAAGCACCTTTGCGACAGATCATCGTCGGGACACGAAGGGCTGAGCCAAAGTCAGGGGAGGGGATCTGTCGGAACATCTTAGAGTTGTAGCTTCTTGACGTGTATCGCTCATTAGGACCCCCGAGTCTCTTCCGCAGCTCTACAGGCTCCGACCCTTATTGCCACCGTCATTGGAGTCGCTCTCGGCCTGTTAGGTACTGGGGATGCGCTCTGATCGTCCTGCAGCAAGAGATCCGTTGTTGACGACGCACGGACCTGCCTCGAAAATCTCTCCGGGCCTCCGACTTTTCCCCCACACACACCCTATGTATGTATCATACCTTGCTTTCATACATCTATCTACCACATATAGATCAGCTCACTATGTCCGACTCTGCCACCAAAAACACAGCTCCCATCGGTGGGTCATCGCTAAGGAACCGCTTGAGAGCTAAAGCTAATTGTCATAGCCCTTCTCTCCGTTTACGATAAGGATGGGCTCTTGCCTTTCGCCAAGGGGCTCAAGGAGCTCGGCTTCAGGCTGCTCGGTAGCGGAGGTACTGCGAAGATGATCAGGGAAGCTGGTATTGAGATTGAGTAAGTCTATCCAAGTCCGAATGCGCCGCGCGGATGCTGACAGCGGTAGGGACGTCTCATCCATCACCAACGCACCGGAGATGCTCGGTGGACGGGTCAAGACCCTTCACCCCGCTGTCCACGGCGGTAAGTCTCTTGCTCACTCCTCAAGGATCTTTGGCTGATCAATAGGTATTCTCTCCCGGGACATCCCCTCCGACCTTGCCGATCTCGCTACCAACTCCATCTCCCCCATTACCCTCGTCGTTTGCAACCTCTACCCCTTCGTCCTGCAGACCAGCAAGCCCGACTGCACCCTTGCTTCGGCTATCGAGGAGATCGACATCGGAGGTGTCACCCTTCTCCGTGCCGCAGCCAAGAACCACGCTCGCGTCTCGATCATCTCATCCCCCTCGGACTACACCTCCATCCTGGACGAATGGCGCTCCAAGGGGTCGGTCTCGGATGAGACCAAGCGTGGACTCGCGCTCAAAGCTTTCGAGAGCACCAAGAGCTACGACGAGGCCATCGCGGACTACTTCAGGAAGATGTACTCCTCGCCGGACTCCGAGAAGGGTATGGAGGCCGCTGCTGGGGTCGGCTACCAGCGTTTAGGGTTGAGGTATGGAGCCAACCCGCACCAGAAGCCAGCTCAGGCATTCGTCGAGACAGGAGAAATGCCAGTCACCGGTATGTCAACTTCTAAAGGGGGTGATCCGGAGCTGATAGTTCAGTCCTGTCCGGCTCGCCCGGCTACATCAACTTGCTCGACGCTCTCAACTCGTGGGCGCTCGTCAAGGAGCTGTCTGCTGCTCTCAACCTCCCCGCTGCTGCTTCCTTCAAGCACGTCTCGCCCGCTGGAGCTGCGGTCGGACTCGAGCTTGACGAAAGAGAGAAGAAGGTGTTCGGTGTGGAGGACCTGAAGGAGCTGTCAAGCTTGGCTTGCGCGTACGCCCGGGCACGAGGTAGGTCATCCAGACGGAAGTGAGGGGACCTAAGCTGAAGCACAGGTGCGGACCGCATGTCGTCCTTCGGCGACTTTATCGCTCTTTCCCACACCGTCGACACCCCCACCGCCAAGATCATCTCCCGGGAAGTCTCGGACGGAGTCATCGCTCCTGGATACGAGCCAGAAGCACTTGAGATCTTGAAGAAGAAGAAGGGCGGAAAGTACTGTGTTCTCCAGGTAAGTCAGCTCTGGAGCACCCTCGACCGAGCTGACATGTAGATGGACCCCAACTACGAGCCACCAGCGATCGAGACCCGCCAGGTCTACGGTATCTCGATGCAACAAAAGCGGAATGACTGCAAGATCGATGCTTCTCTCTTCGAGAACGTGGTCACCAAGAACAAGGAGGTGAGTTTGGATTTGACTCGGCTGACGGTCAGGTACCCAAGCAGGCCATCATCGACCTCACTGTCGCTACTCTTGCTCTGAAATACACCCAATCCAACTCGGTCTGCTACGCCCTCAACGGTACCGTCATCGGTCTTGGTGCCGGCCAACAATCGCGTATCCACTGCACCCGACTCGCAGGAGACAAGGCAGACAACTGGTGGCTCCGTCATCACCCGCGCGTCCTCGACCTTCCCTTCAAGAAGGGTACCAAGCGGGCCGACAAGGCCAACGCCATTGACCTGTTCGTCACATCTCAGGCGTACGCTGCCGAGGGTGGTGAGAGGGCGCAATGGGAGAGCCTGTTCGACTCGGTACCCGAGGAGTTGACAGCAGCGGAGAAGAAGGAGCACATGGCGCAGCTCAAGGGGGTGGTTTGCTCTTCGGACGCATTCTTCCCTTTCCCGGACAATGTGCACCGCGCGAGGAAGAGCGGAGCGACGTATCTTGCTGCGCCGGGTGGAAGTATCATGGATGCCGAGTGTATCAAGGCGGCGGACGAGATGGATATGGTGTTCTGCCACACCACGCTGCGATTGGTGGGTCACGGCATCTATCCGCGCTCTATCGAGGACGAAGCTGACAAAGTAGTTCCACCATTAGACGTATAAGGCTGTTCAAGGAGTACTTCCAGCCGGCAGACAATGGGACCAGCATCTAAATGTTCTCATGACTAAATACTACGGGAAGCCTAATCACTTAGATAAAAATAAAAATTGAAGAATGACTTGATGAACTGAAACCCTGAAGATCCCCCACTACGTGTCTTCTCGCTGATCCGCTCCCACTCATCCTTCCCCTCTACAGTCTCTTCAGTCCTCGGCTGCCCCACTACTGTCTTCTCCGTGCAGTCCGTCTCCCCCGGCCCCATCTCCTCCACAACCGGAACAAACGAGGCGTTCTCCCGGTCGTGCTCCGAGCGATCATCAATTCCCGCCTCGTCATCGACGTCGCTTTCACTGATGGTCAGCGTAGGCCTGCTTCACACAGATGCCAAAGGGACTTACTCATCATACAACTCAGCGTCACAGGGCGTATCCTCCTGGAGGGTCGGCCATTTACTATCCATACGCCCTTCTTTGGGCACCTGGCCGTCTCCCTGGTACGCCTCCAGCCAGCCCCGTACGTCCCCATTCCAACCGCCATATTCCAAAAAGAGTATCTGCTGCTCTAGGACACGGTGGAACTTGGTAGCTCGGTGCCTATCCGCCCACCCCGGAGACATGCGGTCCATCTCAGCAAGGTAGAATGTGCGTAGCTGGGTCGCCTCCCATTCCCCCTGCGCCTTCCAATAGGATCGGTTACACCCCATGGCATCCGACTTTTCCTCCTCCTCTAGCCAGTCCTCAACCTCGCCGTAGTCCTCCCGCACCGGTGCTCTTTTCCGATGCTTTGTTCGAAGAAACTTGGGGAACTCCATTGCCGACCACTCGGGGACAGCAATGAGCAGCTCCCAGTCCAGGACCGCCGTGATGGTGTCGTTGTCGTCGATGAAAATGTTGTCGGCGTGGAGGTCCCAGTGGTAGAGAGAGGTGGACTCGGGGAGGGAGGGGGAGTAACAGCCAGGGAGGAAGGGAAGAATGGCCTCGACCTGAGTCTTGTCTCGAGCGAGCTCTTTGGCGAAGTGTTGGGCCACAACGTCTCCCGCTTCGGCCGTCGGAAATCCCGAGATCGTTTCGTCGAGAAGACGAGCGACTTCCGCGAGCCGGACTTGCACCCAGTCGTGAGAGCAGAATTGTGGACCGAGAATAGCGGGGAAGTTGTAGCCGGGACGACGATAGTCCTCGTTTGTCGCGCGGCCGATAACGAAGTCACCGTTGACCTCCGAGCGTTGGATCCCGCCGATGGCCGAGAATTGGACGCGGGCGAGCTGAGACTGTATGTCTGCAAGTCTGCTGTCAGTCTTCATACCGCGACTGTGCATACTGAGTCACGATTTTCCGCTTTCGATCCATCCCCATATGCCGCCATGGCCTCCGAAGCGCCGTCCCCTTTGCAAAGTCCATCAGTATCCATGGGAAGGGCAGCTCCTCGCCGCCCGAGGGATCGAAAGCGACAACGCTTGGGACAGGGATGGTCGTCTACTTCATCAGCGCAAGTGAAAGGAGCTAAGTTTTCGCCGACCTACCTTCTGTCGGACGAATTCCATGGTGGCAACCTCGCCAGATACCTTCAGTGGATCGAGGGGAAGGCATACGCGCATGACGTACGCGAGATCGTCGGTGTTGATATTGTATACCTTGTTGCGTGATCCCTCTGCCATGAGAGAGACACTGCATGTTGCGTCTGATAGCAAGGCGAGGCGCTGTCGGCAGATTCGTTCGATAGATGATGTATCCGGCTCCTGAGGCCATACGATTTGGTCGTCCTCCCAAAAGTCTTTGACAAACGACATGGTAGCTATAGGTACACAGGTACTATGAAGAGGGAAAGCAGGATACTTGTATAGTAGAGGGAATATGCAAGAGCTACATGGTACGCGACCGCAAAATGTAGTGAGCGGCGAGAAAGTCCAGCCCTGTCCAGCCCACCTAATCAATCGCGTGGCAAAGGGAGAATTATGTCTCACAATGATACATCATTCGTAAACGCCGGGATACCTTCGGCAGCGCGGCTGATGCAGAGCGCCAGCACTTTCGATGCGCTAAGCATAGTGGCTGGGTATATTGCTCGCTTGCGATCCACCGGAAGCTCGGCATGGAGCTGCCGCGCCCGTGCTAAGCAGACGTTTCAAGGACCAGCGACGACCGATCGCAACATTTGGATCGTCTCCCCGCGCTGTCTGACTCATATTCATCTATCTGGGCGCCGCCCCCCCGGAGCATAAGTGAGTGTGAGGGCGGAAATGGGCATTCGGTCGGCCGTAAACTTGCGCAATGTATCATTGCTATCCTGGTCTAGCAGCTCCAAGAGCTGGTGCGACGTTACAAGCAGGAACTGCCTGGACAGATGTCTTTGGCCAGCACCGCATGAAGAGGCGAGAATATGTGCCCCGGTGTAGTCTCTATAAGAACAGTAGCTGTGGAAGTTGCCGATCTCCCCTCTCATCGTCAAAAACTCTCTGCGCCTCCCTATCACTCCCCTCCCAAGTCCTACTCCACCCCGTACCCCTCTTCCAGCCCTTCCAAGCTCACAATGGGCAAATCTACACCTAAACTCCCCAAAGTCTCCAAATCCCTCACCTCCTCGTCCACTGCGCCCACTCACCTCAACGATGCGGACGCCCTCGTTCACAGAGCCATCATCAGAGACTGAATCGACTCCATCCCGGACGCAAAGCTGTTCCGGCTGAAACCGGGTACCAATTTCAGCGACCGGAACTTCCGGCTTGACCTCCAGGGCGTGAGTACTTTTTCTCCATCCTTCACACTGCCCTATCGCCGCTTAGGCGTCTTCGTGTGGACACTACGATCTTGAAACGGCCACAACTTGGGAGACGGCTCTGTGCATAATCTTGCACGAGGCTGGTCTCCCGCCACTGACAACTGCTTACGAATGTCCGAGACATTTCGAATGGCTTGTCTCACATGACCCTGACAATCGCTACAGTAGGGAGTAATTACTATGTAGCTCAGAAGGTATAGTCGAGTATCATATAGGACACTCACTGCATGATGCATGCCTATCTACGTCTGACGATCTGATATGTAGGCGCTTTGCCCTGCCTGCAGCGAGGTAGGCAGGCCCCAACCGCTGCAAAGGCTGCATACTAGTCAGGCTTGATACCAATTGCTGCTCAGCATGGGCAGGACGAGCTGACATTTTGCGCTATGCGGCGATAGGGCTTCTACCATCATCCTTGCTCGCGTATATGATGTGAGAGGACTAGTGTTGACGGATGCAGGTGATCGGCAATGCGAAGGAGGGCCACCCAGAATATCCGCAGATGTTCAACATCCAGATGCAGCTCAATGCCGAGTCGAAATACTCGTCCATCAGGGGGAACGATGGCGACTCATCCACTCTCGCTGTCATGATCATTCTCTGCAAGTATGATTCCAATGCCATGACTGGTGACGTGCTTCTCTCGCGTCTCAAGGCGTCGGTGACCGGTTTCCGCTTGGGCTCGGAGGTGGTGGAGGCTGCGAAGGTTGCCGAAAGAGAAGCGTTCTACGCGAGGGGGATAAGACAGTGATGTAAGCCCCGCAGACGTACTGTATCATCCTTGTGATTAGCTGATTGTACAGTGCGAGGGATGAGAGTAGATGGATGCAGAATTCAGAATGCTTCCCTCAGCTCGCGCCACATTCCTCACGAGCGAGGTGCCACTAACAGCCGCTGCCACAAGTCTGACGTCATATGTGACCCCAGATTGAGACGCTTGCAAACACTGTAAGATACTCTATACTCGGATACTGAACCTTCTACAGCAGCACGTCATCACTATGAACCAAGTATGTCCTTGCCCATTCAGGGGACTGGACAAGGACCTCCCAGCTGACAGCGCAGACAATCGATATTGCCAAAGCCGAGTTCTCCAAGCTCCAAAGCGGGAACGGTGACGCCCAAGTCGACAGCTCCGCCCAGGGCAACGACGAAGCCCCATCAGTCAGCGCATACGGCCAGCCAGGTCAGGCGGGGCAATATGGCCAGGAAGGGCAGTATGGCGCTGTGAGGGGTGCAGGGTTCGGAGGGGGGTTGGCCAAGGGTTCGGACGGGCAGCCGCAGGGACAAGGGCAGCAGCAGGGGGAGAGGAAACACAGGGCTAGTATCTATGAGGGTATGGAGCAGGATGACAGTGAGTATACGTCCGATAAGTGGTCGTTCAGGCGTGAAGCGTCCGCGTGACCGAGCGGAACTGAGCTGATCATCAGGTACCTCGACAGGCGGCTACGGTCGCAACGCCAAGGGCTCCTCCTTCTCCCGCGCAAACCAGATGGGCACAGACGAGTCCCCTGCGGTCTTCGGTGACGATGATGAGGATGACTCGCACGGTCAGGGGTACAAGACAGGTACGAGCACGCCGGGATACAGGCAAGAGGGCGGTAAGTCAAGCTCACTAGAACTCTTTGCATTATGTGACCCTCGCTATGGCAGAAGAGGTGAGCGATTGAGCTGACAGTGCAGATGTGGATCACGAAGCCGCCGAGAACCGAATCAAGAACCAGAACGTGAGCTTATCCAGTCAAGTGCTGGTCTTCTGAATGGGTGCTCGCCGCGGGGCTGAGCTGACTCTGCTTTAGGTATACGGCCAGCAGGCGGACGACAGAGGAGCGAAGGGCAATGACTATAACGAAGCGGCGGACTCGTCCCCCCGTATCTAGGCGGCATCGGCGGGATGTGGATGTAGGGGCAAATTTGGGTTGATCGGATCGTACGACGTACGGAATTACATGCAGTCATGATCTGCTCGTATTGTACAGCTTTCCCCCTCCTCTTGTCTCTTCCCCAGCGGAGCGGATAAGCGGCCCATCGCTATGGCACCACCTCCACTCCCATCGTCTGCGCCGTCCCCAACACCCCCCTCGCTACTCTTTCCAGTCCTAATACCCCCAGTCCCTCATCCCCGCACTTCACCTTCGCAATCTCATACACATGTTTCAGGCTGACTTTTCCGACTGGTTTCCCGCCGCTTCCTGGTGTTCCTGAGCCTTTCGTTATGCCCGCGGCTTTCATGAGCAGGTAGGTTGTTGGTGGAGTACGAAGGGTAAATGTAAAGGTGCGGTCGGGAGAGATTGTTATTGACGTGGGAGTGGGGGTAGATGGAGCTAGGTGGGCGGTTCGGGCGTTACTGGAGGTCAGTACGAGATCTTGAATATGTCTATCAGGGCCTGGAAGGGATATTCTTGGACAAGGCCGTTGCGGATCCCTCGAAGTCGGCACCCTTCCGAGATGGCATATCTGACCACCAGAGTGACTGCGTCTCTGTGGCCTCATAGCAGCGGACATGTACCCAGAGCCGCACAGGTAGCCCTCCGACCTGCTGTTCGATCCTAGATGGCGAAATCCACTCACAACTCCTTGCAGAAGTCCATCGCCTTGACACCCCTCGCACCTAACGCCGGCCCGACTGGCGGAGACGGCGTCGCCTTACCCGCAGGCACGATGATTTTCTGCGAGCGATGAGCTCTTGCCCCGTGCATTATCAGCTGTCATTAAGACTCACTACTAGCTGTTTCACTGGCGCTTTCGACATGGTAGATGTGGATGTAATAGATGGACTAAAGGAGTGGAGGTAGATTTCTCAAATCTCCCAGTCGTAACGCGTAAATGGGCGGATCGAACATGAATGAGGAATGAGGAGATGATCGGGCGCGCATCAAAGGCGCTGAAAGAAGCGGGTGATTCGGGCAACTGACAATCACTCATCGAGGTACGATCATAATCCTACCGCGGTCCAGAGCACAAGGCTGAGAGATCAGATCACTCACCAGCGAACCCCTACTACCATGTCGCCTTATGACGGTCTTTCGGATACTTCCTCCGAGGAAGACGCGCAGGTGCTGATCTGCCCTCCTAATGCGGCGCCCCTACAAGGCCCGCACCTCGACGACACGGACCGTTGGGCAGAGGATGAGTCGTCAGAGGACGAGTACGCCCACATCATCCTCACCGGTCCCCTCAACTTTATAAAGTGGGAACGGGCGCTCGACCGGCGGCTCAGCGGAGACTATGACGACCACGGAGACCTCTGGCGGCATGTCACGGAGGACTATGCCAAACTTCGGGAAGAAGTGGATCAGCAGTTCCCCTCGGGCTACAGTTTTGCGGCATACGACGTGGACCGGCGGCGGCGGATGCGGGGCGCACTCTTCTGGGCGCGCAAGAACGCCTTCAAAGAGGTGTACGACTCGCTCTCGCCGGACGTCCAGGCCAGGCTGCCGTCATACATGCGTCCGAACCGCCGGACGTATACGAGCAGGGACGACGGACCGGATCCGAAACAGCTTTACGTCTATCTCAAAAAGACGTACGGTCCCCGGTCGCACTTGGCGCCCATGGCGGAGATGTTTGCGGAGATATGGGAGACCAAGGTGCAGGAAGGGGAAGATCCGAGACGGAAGCTGCTGGAGCTGGATGGGAAGATCATGTCGTTGCGGTACGAGATGGGGTCGATGACCGTCGCCCAGTTCTTCGATACCATCGAATTCCACGCGGTCGCAAGGGCGCTCCCTCCCTCGTACTCCGGCATGGTCCGGGATCACGTCCGGGATCCGACTAGCACCATCAGGGGGTTTATCTATGATGTAACGGACGAGTATGATCGGAGGGAGAAGGGGAGAGCAAAAGGAGATCCGGATGCCGAGGCTCAGGGTAGGCCGATCAGAAGCGGCAGAATGGGCGGCTGGCGGGCGCGGGCGGAACAGCGGGCGCAGGAAATGGCCGACGCGTCAGACGAATACGATGATGACCAGTACAATGACGATGGCGAGGAGGGCGAGGATGAGGATGATGAGGACGAGGATATGGCGGACGAACTGGGGACCGAGGAAGATGAAGAAGATGAGGACGATGGGAAAGCCAAGGAGGATGAAAAGGATGAGGATGATGGGGGCGGGCTCGACAAGACTCAGGATGACGTGGATGGTCTCGACGAGGCGCAGGAGGAGCAGGATGTCGACATCAAGCTGGAGCAGACATCGGCGGGAACATCGGCGCCAGCCACACCGGTGAAGCTGGAAGATTCCTCCCCCCAACCGGCGGCGGCGGCGGCGACGGTAGCGGGTCCTTCGGACGTCGGAGAGGCGGCCCCGCCATCGGTGCCAGCAACTACGGCGGAAGAGACGGCTATATCGGTGGCACCGCGCCCGGGAAAGTGGTGTCAGTACCACAAGTCAAAAACCGCACGATACCGTCGACTGCCGGAACAAGGGTCGGAAGAGGCGGACCGCTCGACCCCGGCAGACTATCCAGGTGATCGTGGTGGATCTTGCGGGGGCTTCTCTGGGGCTGAGGAAATGAGAGTCAGGCGGATAAGGTAGGGCGGGAGGAGATGACCCAATGTGTGGAAGATAGGGAGGCGACGACGGAAGGGGAAGGCAGACCGATCCTCGCTGCCGTGTCCCACCTCGGGGCCAGCGCCACCCTGGTCCGGGACGACAATCGGTCCGTCATCGCCGGAGATACACGCAGCGCTTCCACCCACGGCCTCTGCGGCTCTCGCGGTCTGATCCACCGGTCATGTCAAGACGGCGAGCCAGTTGGTATCTGCAACCGGAGTAGTGGCGAAGGGGGAAACGGGAGGCGGCGATGGGGACGCCGCAGGCGATCAGGCGTGGGGATAGGAGGTGTAGAACGCGACAAGAGGCAAATAATGAGGCTGCAAGGGCGAGGGTTGTCATGGTAATGCATGTGGTGAATCCCGTATTGCGCAGTCGGTAACTAGTGAGAGCCTGGCCTGCTTGCTGACGCAGCCTTGGGGAGGATAGCGATGTCTGACAGATCAGCTGGTGCTTGTAGAGCAGAAGGAAAGACTCACCCATCATGAGGCTGGCCTGTTTGGTGCAGCGCAGCTGCTACGCCTCCGCGGTCGAACCGGAGTATCTGTGAGGACGTGTCTCAAGCGCGATTCCGAGCTCGATGTCCTTTATTCCGGCAGTCGATGGTGTCGTGTGTCTTGGACTTGTGATGGATGCACCACATCCCTCCCTCTCCTCCCTTCCCACCTGCCCCTGCAGCCGCCGCGGCCTTCGGCCTCGAAAGCGCCCTAGACTGCATAAAGCTCACGGTCCCCTTGATCGCCTCCAACATCTCAACAAAGTCCAGCTTTTCCCGTAACATCAAATTTATTCTCACCCCTGCTAGAGACTCTGGCAGGTTCCGCAGGATAGCGTGCGGGGCGAGGCCCAGCACGTACTGCCGCACCTCGTCGCTCGGAACCGACATGAGGATCTGGCCCCATTTCCGCTCCATGATGGCCAGCTTGGGCAGCGGGTCCTCCGGATCACGGATGATGAGGTCGTTGCTGAGCACCTCGGCCCAGAGACGGGTGTACTCGGGGCCCGAGCCGACGTTGGCGCCGTACGTGGCCTTGATGTGGTCGTAGAGGGCCTTGGGTTGCGGATCGCTCCACTTCAGCAGACCCCATGGGAGCGAAGCTTGGTAGTTCTTCGAAAGGCCGAAGTAGAGCACCGAGCAGACGATGTAGCGCTCGTGCTCGAGACGTCTCCGAGCGGCCGCTAGTGCGATACGGGCGTGGGAGGGGCTGGGAGGGGAGGAGGATGAAGGGGAGGAGGGAGGATTGGCGGTCTCTAACGAGGTTTCGATCTCGGAGGGGGTTTTGGTGATGTGCTTTAGGAGGCCGTGAGTGATCAAGAGGAGCCTGACGCGAATTTCCCAGCTTGGGTAGCCGATCCGTTCCGTGAGGGTGTAGTCATCAGACAGGCGTAAGTTGGACGGGAGTTCATCCTCTGAGTCCGAGTCGAAAGACATCGCAGATCTGCTATTGTAGTCAGCGAGAGGATACAAGCTACTGCCCTGAGGCATGAGTGGAGACTGACCGCTTCCAGCTGGTACGTCTTCGCAGACTATTCTCCTTCTCGCCTTTCCTTGAGCTTGTAGCACGTCGCGAAGTGAAGGTTGATTGAGTGACCAGGAGTGGAGTTGCCAAGTTCTGTCTTTTAGTTCTCAATCAACTTCGGATCCGAGTTTTGAGAAACGAGCGGTCTTTCAGCTGTTCGAGATGCGAAGGGTCAAGTGCCCTGTACAGGCGCCGAGGCCTGCTTAGCTAGAGGCGATGTAGCTGAGCGCGATTGCTTGATATAGGATTCATATTGCTTTGCGAAGAGATCTATGTGGAAAACACGGTCCGAGTCCCGTTAGATGTCCAACATCAGCCCGCCTGGTTCCCCCTCAACACCTATCACCCCTCCTCGTCATCCCCTCAGACCCTGCGTGACCCGCGCTTTACCGGCTGTACTGTATCAGATCATATACTCTCATCACGTTCCTTGTGAGACTGACCTTTACGCAGACCTTCTTCCCCGCATTCGGACCCACCGCCGCTGCCTGCAGCTGCTGCCCGATCACACCGCCCGTCCCCGAAGGTCGCGGCCTGCCTCCTCGCCGTGTCGTAGTCCCCGTGGGTCTCCCTCCTCCACCTCCCTGCTGCCTCCGCGTTGTGATTGTCTCCGCCGCAGCTGCCACCGATGGTGGAATGACCAAGGGCGTACCTTCTGCGGCACTCGACGTGCCCCCAGGTGGGACCGACTTGCCCGCGCTGGGAGCGGGACCTCCTCCGCCCGCTCCAGCCGTGTACTTGATATCGCCAATACTGGCGCCCTGGGTCGGACTGGGTCCCACAGCGAACTGCTGAGGTCCGCTATTGACCTTGTTGGCGCAAGCGGCGCGATCGTTGTCATATTCGACAGAAGCGGATTTAGGGCCGATGTAGTCTGAGCCACCGGGGCAGAAGACGATCTCGTAGTCGGAGGATGAGGAGGAAGGGCAGGTGAAGAGGGCAGAGCCAGACTTCTCACTGAGGGGTCAGCTTACAGCCTATTATATGTGCACGCATACCAAGCGAAACGTTGAGCTTACTCGTAGGCGTACTGTAAGTCAGCTCAAATCGCTAAGATCATGGCCCTAGTATACAATCAGATCTGGCTCACAGCATAAGCATTGGGACAGTGGACCTTGAAGACATTGTAGAAGTCTACACCGCAGATCGCGCAGAGCGCAGGATCGTTGTAGCCGCCTGGTATGTAAGCTTCGAACCAGCCAGTGTTTCGCTGGAGATAAGGATACGTGACGTACCGCTGCAGCAAGCCCTGTTTCCAAACTTCTCCTGTCCGAACCCTCTGATGCAGCTCGACACACAGCCCAAATTCGCGCCATTCTGGTCGAGACCGGTTCGCAGCACGCCGGGACACTTGGCGTTGATATTGACAGGACAGTCGGGCTTTGGGCAGTCCGGCGCTGTGGGAAGGATGATCATGGGGACGTTGAAGCCTGCATATCAGCTTGTACGCAGGTAGAATGACTGTGCTGGACGAAGCTGCAGAGGAAGGACATACCGTCGACGAGGGAGATGTCGTAGTTGTCCTGTCCGTTTGGTGCGAGGGTAAACTCAGCTGAAGCATCAGCTATTATCCCACAATTGCAGTCGATGCGAGACGAAGTGGACACACCCAGCGTCGCTGGCGCCTCTCCTCCACCAGAACTGAATTATCAGCTCAGGAATGCACCACTCTATCCCTCCTCTGATGACTCACCACTCCAGACTTCCCGCTGACTTCGGTTCGCACTGACCAGTTAGACACCTCAGCTGTCCACCTTGGTTTACACACCCCGTCCGCGCCCAGATCCGCCCAGCAGTCCAATTTGGCGCGACATCAAAGCTTGTCGAGTCCCCGCTGGGCAGCTCCCAGCCGGCAGGGTGTGAGGGGATTGGCGAGCCAATGTCGCTGGGCGTCAGGAGCGCGGGCCAGACGGTCGAGGGGCAGCGGTTCGTTACGGTGATCTTGCGGCCGAGGGCGGGTGCGGGGACGAGGAGCAAAAGGAGTAGAGTGAGGGATAGCATCGCCGATGCTCCGTTCGTGGATGGTGGAACGCGATAGGGTGTAGGGGTGGAGGTGGATCGGACGAAGTGGGACTTGGAGATGTAGAAACAAAGAACGTGGGTGAAATGAGCGTAAGTGGCTGAAATAGCCCAGAACAGTAGCTGGGAAGAAAAGAGTTGGGCGTAGGAGATGCAGGATCCCACCGGTGCCGTATCTTATAGGACAATCAGGAGATCAGTCTGGCCCAGAACACTATACCCAAGAAGAAGCACGTCGATCCCGAATTCACGGCGACCCCCTTTCTGTCATCTTACCGAATTCAAGGCACCCGTTCCGTCCTTGCCGATCACTCACAGGGTCAATCTATGTTCTTTGTGCCTTGAGGTCGCACAAAGGAGGTCACGAAAGCTTCCCGCGCAGGGTTCAGTGTGCTTCTCAAGTGGTCTGGGCGTCGATCAAGGGTACAAAAGGTACCGCAGGAGTGGTAAAAGGGGGTCAGTGATCGTCACCAGGTGACAATTTGGGGGGGCTGCCTTTGCCTGACGACGGACAGACTTGGTTAGTGTAGATCAAAGGAGATGAAACAAGGTGAAACGTGAGGGCGCATGTGGGCCGTAAGGGGTTCTTCATCTGCCGGTTCCGACCGGAGCCGATGTCAGGGTGGACAGCTTTGCTTGATAGCCATAGCTCGCGACCTAGTGCCTGTGCAGATTCAGTCGAGACCCTCAAACTAACTGGCTAGAGGTGATGGCCAAGGGGGATGTCACTCACTACTGCCCCACCGACCGCGGATGTCGTGCTCTCCCTAAAGCTAGTCTGCACATGTGCATATGCTGAGATGTAGATACACCCTTAGATTTTGCTTCCAGCCCCGGCCGCGCATTATGCGGCATTGGCGAGCTCGATCCTTTCCTTCTCCCTGGCCGAAGCCACTGAGGCTTCTCGCCTCTTATCGCCCGACTGCTCGAGCAAGAGCTGAGCAGCCATCAAAGTCCGGAACCGACTTCCTTCTCTTCTTGACTGCATTGTCAGCTTAGACCATCTCGACAGAGCGAAAGGGCTCACCAGGATGGCATACGACCCCTGTTCAGATACTACCCCACCTTCCAGCACGATGACATGCTCAGCTTGAGCAATTGTCGATAATCGATGGGCAGCGAGGATAACTGTTATGTTCTGATCTCGAACGATAGCGTCGATGGCTCGATTGACAGCGGTCTCGGAAGCAGAGTCGAGCGCAGATGTAGCTGAGGTGTCAGCTTGCTCCTCCGTACTGATCAAAGACCAAAATCACCTTCGTCCATGAGCAGTATGGAAGGCTTCTTGACCAAAGCACGGGCGATGCTGATGCGCTGACGTTGGCCGCCAGATAGGCTGGCTTTTCCAACTGATACGATAAGCTCTGATCCTCACAGGAAGTCAGATGCAGAGATGTAAGGACTTACTTTGAGTGTCAAAGCCCTGCGGCAGGTCCCAGATAAACTCGCAATTTGCCTGCCTCGCTGCCTCCTCTACCTCCCTACGTGTAGCGTTCGGTGAGCCATATGCGATATTGTCGTGGACTGATCCGGCGAATAGTATGGGGTCTTGGAAGACTATGCCAATGCGGTCTCTCCATGACTCGACATCGAAAGAACGGATATCTGAGAGATTTAGCTCAGGACACGAGCGGAGAGACATGATGTGATGCTGACCGTCAGTGTCGAACTCGACAGATCCACCAGTGGGGTCATAGAATCGGCTGATTAGCTGCTGGACGCTAGTCTTGCCGCTGCCGCTTGATCCGCTGAGACCGTCAGCTGACTCCCCGGTATTGGCATTGACGCAAGCAGCTCACACTAGAGCCACACAGGTCCCCGGCTTGATCTCGAATGTCACCCCTTTCAAGACTTCCACTTCTTTTCGACTAGGATAGGTGAACTTGACATCCTGGAATCGGATCGCGCCATTCCGAGAAAGAGGAACCTTCTGGCCAACACCGAGAGGGATCGCGGATTGACGGTCGAGGAGCCAAAACACGCGCCCGCCTGCGCCGACGCCCTTCATCAGGCCGGTAAAGAAGCCGGTCAAGCCAGACACGGAGCCGCCGACGTAACTGATGTTTTAGCTAGAGTCTGTTACATCAGAAATATAGACTTACGCGCTGTACATGAGCAGCGAGGTCAGATCACCAACAGTGATCTCGCCGTGCGAAACGAGATGTCCACCCGCTAGATCAGCTAGCCATTCTCCCATCTTATGGACTACTCGACTTACCGTAACCCAATAAGCATAGCATGGCCAAGTTCCCCGTCAGCCCGCTCATCCCCCAGAATATGCCCGACATGTACGCCTCCTTCTTCGCCAATCCAAACACCTCGTTCACTTTGGCGGAGAACACCCTCCCTTCGGTGATTTGAGAGTTGTACGCGGTAACCGTCTTGAACGCGTTGAGCTTCTCCTCGGCGGTCTAACTCATCAGCTCGCATGTTCGTACCAGATCCAAAGAAGTAGCCGCGCTCTAACCGGAGGATCTAGCTCACCTTTGACATGTCCCCAATAGCCTCTTGGGTGAGATTCGACAACTTCCTCAGATACCGTCCGTAAAAGACAGCTCCGATTGAGATTGGTGGTACAACGCAGAGCATCACAAGTGTGAGCTTGCTAGATATCCAGAACATCGCCGCAACTGTTGGTCAGCTCATGGACACATTCGAACCAGCATAGGTGGGGGCAGCCTACCACCAACAGTAGCCGAGATGAGTGCCCTGAGGAAGTCAGCTGTGGATCGGCATGGCCGCCAAGAAACGACTAGCTCACCTCAGACCATCGCTCAAGTTGCTAGTCACACTGTCACCCAGGATGCTGGTGTCAACGCTCAAGCGAGAGACGATATCGCCAGCGCTTCGATCAGCAAATTCGGGCTCCTGACGCAGGGCTGAAAGGTATGCTTGATTTCTGGCTGGTCAGCGCGTGTCCTTATCAAGGGTTCACCCAAACCCTAGCAGCGATAAGAAGCTCACCTGACTCGAGCGATGATCCTCTGCCCACACAAACGCATGATTATTGATCGTCCAGCATTGCATGCCGCCCCGACGCAGAACGTCAGTGCCAGAAATGCAGCTGCAACGGGGAAAGAGAGACCGAGGAAGGTGGTCTGAAGTGTCAGTAGTGGTTCTGGAGAGGTAGAAGAGTAGGACAGGCAAGACTTACACCACCAGTCGAGAAGAAATCTATCAGCTTTCCGACAGTCAGGGGTACAAGCATCGATACACCGCTCGATACCACTAGCTATTGCCATCAGCACCTGGTCAACGTAACGAAGATCCACTCCGCGACATCGCCAGCTTCCCGTCCGCTCCGGTCAAGCCCAGAAGATGTCCCCTTCGACATTCAACTGAACTCACCAGTCCAACAGCGATACCCAGCTGCCTCCCTTCCGGCTTCGCTAGCTGTACCAGCTTCTTCACACTACTCCCACCTGTATCTTGCGCCTTGTCCGAGAGCGCAAAGGTCGACGTGATGCGGTCGATGATCGACCGAGGCGGATTTGGGGTGGAATAGAGCGTGGACGAGGGGTGTGCCTCCTCGGCGATGCTCTTCTTCGACACCGACGAGCCTGACGAAGAGGAGTTGGAGCGAAAGAAGGCGCTAGGTATCGTTCGTGAGGATGTTAGTCGGCGGGGTGAGAGGGCGGATGTCGAAGATGAGGGACGGCAGGATTGAGGATGAGAAGGGGATAGGTCATGCCGGGATCGATACCGCGAGAACCCTTATACATCAGCTACGACCTACTATCGAGACCGCTCTTTCAGATCCTGATGCTTCGCATACCTAATGGGCCCGATATTCTCGCCTGAGATGTCGTTGGAGGGGAAAGCAAGCGGGGGAACGTGGTAGAATTGACCCGGCAACTTGCCAGGCCAACGACACTCATCGCGGAGCTTGCCTTGAAGTTCGCCATAATAAGTTCAGGCGGTCGACTCGGGGCTAATTCAAAGCCGAGCGGCCTGGGCAGGCTCAAAGGATGACAGCTGGTAGGCACAGATGTAAAGTAGGCTGAAAAGTAGGCCGAATTTTGGTGGAGGCCTGATCGACGATGACGCCGATGATACGAACGCACGGGCTATGCTTCTGCTTGACCTCAGTACATGTGGACTTCGGTGAGCCTGCCTGTACGATCAAGACCTCAGCGCGCTCCAGACTCGGACAGTATACATCGCCTACACCAGATACACCCCTTAGTTAGAGTGGCCACTCCACGGTCTGGCTCAAATTATGATGTACCGCCTTGACCTGGGTATACGCTTCGAGCCCATACGTCCCCAGTTCCCGCCCAACCCCGCTCTGCTTGAAGCCCCCGAACGGAGCACCAGGATGTATAAGGGCGTACTGATTGACCCATACTGTTCCCGCATCAAGAGCGGCCGACATCCGCATGGCCTGCTGGGTGTCACGTGTGAAGACGGCTGCGGCGAGACCGTAGGTTGTTGAGTTTGCGCGTTCGAGGGCCTCAGACTCGGAGGTAAAACGGGACAGAGCGATGACTGGGCCGAAAATCTGCAAATCAGCACAACCCCTCCAGCAGCGGAACGGGACAGGAAGGCTCACCTCTTCTTTGACACAGGTCATCTCGTCGTGCACGTCCGCCAGAATCGTCGGTTCCACCCAGAACCCACCATCAGATTTTGCCCAGCGCTTTCCACCCGTGACGACGCGCGCACCCTGCTCCTTCCCACCTTCAATGTATGTCATGACCTTGTCCCGTTGTACCTCCGAGATGAGCGGTCCGAACGAGGTCTTATCGTCTGATGGCTGGACATAAGCACAGCACATGAACAGCTGACATTAAGCTCACCATGCCGATCCCTGTCGCCTCCGCTCGCTTCTTCAGCGCCGCCGCAAACTCCTCATACACTCCATCTTGGACATATACCCTGCTTCCCGCGCAACAATCCTGCCCCGAATTGAACCATATCCCCATCGCCGTCCAGTCCGCCGCCTTCTCCACGTGCGCCGAGTCAAACACCATAATCGGGCTCTTCCCGCCCAGCTCCAGTGTGACCTTCTTGAGGTTGCTCTCCGCAGCAGCGACACTGATCTTGCGGCCGGTGACGACTGAGCCTGTAAATGCGATCTTGTCGATGTCCATATGACGTGCTATGGCGTCGCCTGTGGTGGAGCCGAGTCCCGGCAGGGTGGACATTACGCCTGAGGGGATACCGGCTTCTTTTGCGAGGTCGCAGAGCATGAGGGCGGTGAGAGGGGTGAGCTCGGATGGCTTCATAATGACACAGCAGCCGGCAGCGAGAGCGGGCGCGACTTTCCACGCCCACATCAGGAGGGGATAATTCCAAGGGATACTGAGAAGTCAGCTTTACCCTCGCAGGCGTGACTTATAAGCTTACATCTGTCCGCAGACCCCAATGGGTTGGTGCACCGTATAGACAAACTTCTCGGTCCCATAGTGCGGTATAGTCTGACCATGAAACTTGTCCGCTAAACCGGCGTAGTATCGCAAGCAACCGATAGAGTCGGCCACATCAGAGTCTCTGCTTAGTCAGCTCATGCAGACTATGGACAGGATCGACGAGGACTCACCGAGCCATCCGGATCCCCTTGCCCGAGTTCAAGCTCTCCACAGCGGCGAGCCTGTCCTTGTCCCTCTCCATCAGATCCGCCAGCCTGTTCAACGCTGCCCCTCGTTCCGCGGCATGTACATTGTTCCCCCATGTCGTCTTAAATGCCAGACGAGCACTCTTGACCGCAGCATCGACATCTTCCGATGAGGCATGCGCGATACTGAGGAGAGATTCGCCCGTTGCGGGGTTGACGGTTGAGAAGGTAGAGCCGGTGGATGCAGGTCTCCAGGTGTTGTCTCTATATCATCAGCTATGTCATCGAGGAAGCGATGAGGCCAAGGGCAAAGATAGAGCACATACATGAAGAGGCCAACAGGCAGTTCGACCCGACCGAGAGTCGGGACATCAACCTCGGCATGGGTCGATCTAGCATTCGTCAACAGACTTCGAGCATGGGCCCAAGCCCTGGTATGTCTGGATAGACGAACCCTCGAGGGTATGCGGGAGGCGGAGCGGATTGCATGATGTATAGAAATTGGATGAGACATGTAGAAAGCAGAGTTGGAGCTGACCGGGCTGGTTCAAGCCGGCCGAGATATCAAAGAGATCCCAACCGTGAAGACGTCAACTCAAAGAATCTGTCCCGCTAGGTACCGCGCTGAGTCCAGGCTTCGAATGCTAGTACTGACATATGGATACTGTGCTAGCAACAAGATCCCTTTATCATAGTCGATCAACTGCACTACAAAGCAGCCCTTTTCGCCTCGACTCCCCACCCCCACCGTCCCTTCCACCTTACTCGCACAAAAATCCTCTCCTCTTCGACGTAGCTTCTTTTCCTACTTGCCGAATAAAGCCTTCTGGGTGTCGTACCCATACTTGAGCTCGCCGTGCCAGTACGGCGGGCTGAGCGCCTTGGTGTGGATCCACGCCTCGTCCAGCACCTGCACCACTTCCTCCGGCAGCGGCCCCTTCTCCAGATCCTTCAGATTGCTCTCCAGCTGCGCCTTACTGCTGACACCGATGATGATCCCATCCCCGCCATCCTTGGCCACGTTGAGCGCCGAGTGGTGCATCACCCAACGGAGGGCGATCTCGAGAAGGGTGAGATTGTGTTTCTCCGCAACCTTCTCCACCATGGCTAAGGCGTCAAAGGTTGTGTCCCGGAAGTAACGCTTGCGGTAGTTCTCGCTGGTGGCCGACTTGGCTCCGAACCGAGAGTTCTCGTCCTCCGGGTTCTGGTCCTTGGACTTGATTTTGCCAGAGAAGAGACCACCGGCGAGGGGGTTGTAGACGACGACGTCGATACCGTACCGGTGGCAAGCGGTGATGGTCTCGATGTCAAGGTTGCGGGCTGGGGATGAGCGCGAGTTGACGTACGAGTATATGAGGCTGGGCTTACTGATAGCGTTGTACATCCCCTGGTAGATGGTCGGCCTGACCCATCCCCTCTCCGTACAGATCATGACCGCCTCTGCCACCTCGAACGACGCAAAATTGCTCACGCCGAGCTGCTTGAACTTGCCCTCCTTGTGGAGCTTGTCACACTCCCCGAGCGTCTCGGCAAAGTTGGTGTTCCGGTCCGCCGCGTGGAGGTAGAAAATGTCGGTCGACTTGGACCCGAGCCTCTCCAGGTTCTCCTCGCACCGCTTCCGGATGTTGGCAGCATCGTGCCCGCCGGTCTGGGGATTGGGGTAGAACTTGGTTGCCAGCCTGAGGCCCCGCTCCTGCCATCCCGCCTCCTTGGTGAACGCCTGCTGCTTGGTCCCGACGTAGGCATTGGCAGTGTCCACCTCGCCGTAGCCTTGGGCCTGGAAGACATCCAAGATAGACCTGAACTCCTCGAGGTCGGTGATACGGGCACCGGCTTCCTTGTCGGGGCCAAAGGTCATGAGACCGAGGATGACCTGAGTGTCAGCTTGGCCTACCTAGAGGTAAAATCTAGGAGAAAGAGGATAAGAAGGAGCGATGGGGGCGAAGGGGCCTCAATGATACACGCCGAGCGGGCAGCGTAGACATACCCTCTTCTTGCCGGACTCGAGCGGTGTGTAAGGCATATCTGGGTTCGCGTTGGTATAGACAGAAGGCAGGACAGTAGTGAGTAGTGGGGTCAGGTGAACAAATATGGGAAAGAGATAGAAGGATGAGGTGCTCTATTTGTGCTGCTGCTCCTCGGACCTCGCTGCATGGGCTCGGCCCGGAGATATCGCCGGCTCCACTTCGGATATTGCCGAGGTGGAGGTAAAGGTGGAGGCCCTGGGCCTGAGCTCTGAGGAATGTGGAGGGCAAAAAGCAGGGAGCTGGCCGCTGGAAACTGGGGAGGATGAGGCCGTGGGCGGACTCGAGATAGGACCAGACAGTGGGCGGGGTCGAGCTCCACGCATGGGCGCCTGGCTATAAGCGAATGGTGCAATCGAAATTAGCTCGAGAAGGCACAATCAGAAGGAAGCTGGACAAGACAGAGGTGCCACACTGCCGCACCAGGCGATCTACCCATCATGTGGGTCCCGGTCGTCAGTGTAGGCTAGAACTGTCGATAGAGAGCGTACTTGCCATCAGAATGCGACGCTCGCGCCTCGCTTGTATAGATCGCGAGCGGACTTCAACGATCTGAAGGGGTGGTGTTCATTGCGGGGCCCCTTTCGGAGATCTGACGCGAATTTCACGCGACGAAAGATCGGACGCGCCTGTATTTACGCCCTTCCTCTACATTTACAGCTTGTGAACCCTAGCCAGCATGGACGACGAGGACAACGACTAGTGAGTAGTACCGGAGCGCGACATTCGCTACGCCTCGATACATGGGCGGACTGACATATAGTGAGCTTGAACGCCAAAAAATCATCGCCGAGAATCGCGCGCTCCTCGATTCGCTCGGTTTCGAAGGTGGAGGTGCTGCAGCACTAGGCATTGCAAAGCCCAAGGCAATAGCCAAACCCGCGAGTGGGAATTCCAAGAAGCGCAAGTCGGCGCCTGCAAAGACCGAGGAGGGACCCCGAAGGCGGAGTGGACGGATAGCCGGGATCGACGCGACCGCGGAGGTGTTACAGGCTCGAGCGGATGAGGAGGAAAAGGAGAGGGAGGTATTGCGAGTGATCAACCGCAAGACGCGAGATCAGGTGATGCCTCTGGGGGAAATGCTGGAAGATGCGAAAGATGCAGAGAAGGCGGATCTGGTGAGTTAAGCACAGCAGACCTGGGGAAGACGCAGCTGATCAACAGGAAACCTTCCTCAAGGGTGTCGCTGCTACGCCGGCACCTCGCCGGTTCCCCAACGAAGACACTACGGACAAAGACGCCTATGCCGAGCCTTCGCAGAACGACCATGAGCTCGCTCGGCTCAAGTCCCAGTTTAAGAACATGCAACTCAGAGCCAGCGCCAAGGTGACGACCGAACGGGTCTTTAGTATGCTCGTGCATCCCGAGCCGAGCAAGTGTATCGTGTGTGTCGGAGACAAGCAAGGGACAGTGGGAATGTAAGTTCCGTCGCATGTTGGTCACAGAGTATGGCTTACGGACAGATGGGACGCACTCGGTCCAGCAGCAGAGAGCACCAAAGCCGAAGAGGACGATTCGGCCTCAGACGCAGAAGGCGGGTTCGAAGGGAGGATATGGAGAGTCCAAGCACACGCGAGGAACAGCATCACCAGCATGAAGATAGGCCCAGTCGATGGGTCGAAGGTGAGCCGTCAGCCCGCCAACCGCATCTTAGCTGACCTTCAGCTATACACTGCCTCGTATGACTGCTCCCTCCGCGCAATCTCCTTCTCTGACTGCATCTCCCGCGAGCTCTTCTCAATGCCCGACGAGGACATGCTCATCACACACTTTGATCTCGCCCCAGACGGAAATCAGGCGTGGATAGCGGACAAGAATGGCGGGATCAGCCACGCCGACTTTCGGGAGGGCAAGCTGGGTGGACGAAGGAGATGGGTAGTGTCGGGGGAAAGAGCGGCCAAATTGGGAGGTCTCAGCATTAATCGTAAGTCTTTCCAAGCAGAACCGCTGATCAAGCTGACGATCAGCTCTCATGCCTCATCTTATCGTCACCGCGGGCAACGACCAGCATCTCCGTATATGGGATACCCGTCATCTCTCCTCTCTCACGCCTCGCACTGTCGACAATCTCGCTCTCCCTGATCCTCCTGCAGACTCCAAATCTGATACAGCCGAGCACGTCAACACTCAGCCGACTTTCAGCATTCCCAACGATAGGATTGTTAGCCATATGGAGTCGAACAAAGGGAAAGGGTTGCTAAGGGCGAGTTGGCAGCATGGGAAGAGCTGTTCCGCGGCCTACTGGGATCCTTGGGGGAGAAGGGTCTTGACCACGAGTTACGATGACAAATTGAGAGGTAGGTCGCCTCATCTTCGCAGTCAAGATCCGACTGATAGCGTAGTATGGAACCTCGATCCGGCCTCCCTCCAGCCTGATCAACCCCTCGACCCCAAAACCTTCAAGCCCGCGCGCTCCATCCCGCACAACTGTCAGACCGGCCGATGGCTCACCATCCTTCGCGCTCAATGGTCTCAGAACATGGACTATGCCCCACACTTCACCGTAGGCAATATGAAGCGGAGTCTGGACGTGATCAGTGGAAACGGGGAGAAGATTGTCTCATTATGGACTGATGCGTGAGTCTACCTCTCATTTCATTGGCAGATTCGGGCATGAGCTGATCGACAGCGTGACTGCTGTGCCTGCTGTGACTGCGAGTCATCCTAATCGTGTCGATCATGTTGTTGGAGGGAATACAAGTGGAAAGATACAGCTATGGTCCGCGCAATGATATCTTCAGTCTTGGTCTCGGCCTTGTCCAGCTCTAATGATCCGCTACTGACGAAAGGCCGTCTGAACGACGTCTGAGCCCAACTTGCCCCTGATCTTACTCGCAGCTTAGCTCGCTAATGAGGACAATGCCCGTTGCGCAGAGAGACATGCTGACCCATTCATAAACTTCCAAATACTGCATACACCTATGATACCAACAATGACCCTACAGATCCTCCGCCAAGATACTCATGCACACTTGATGACCGCCCCATCTACTTGGCCAGAGCAGGCGCCACTTCGAGCTGCTCCACATCGACCTTCTTCTCATCCACCAACTCTGTAGCGGAAGGGCGGCGCTCGTCGTTCGCGCCAGCCAGAGCAGACATGTCGACCTCGTACCGCCTGAACTGCCTCGCCGGGACACGCTGGTGGAACATGTAGTCGAGTTCGAGGAAGGTTCGGTTGCGGGTCTCGGGGATGCGGAAGAAGGTGTAGGTGAGGGAGAGGATACAGGTGGCGACCCAGAACCAACCGCACTGGAGGTGTCAGCGTTATTTTGACTGGTAGAGATATGCAGACGAACCTTGGCACCCCAGCCCCAGTTACCGGGAGCGGCAGCCGTTGCGGCGTTGAGCATACGAGGGATGAGCTGACCGCAGATGACATTCGAGATAATGTATGTGGACTAAATCGAATATCAGCGATGATCTCATATCTACTGGCATGCAAGACGAGGGACTCACCCGAGCGAGCACGATGGTGTGGGCACGAATACGGGTGTTGGGGATCTCGGAAATGATGGTGTAGCAAGCGGGGCCAAGTGAGAGCTTGAAAGACAGGTTGATGAGGATCATCATGGCAGCGACAGCAATTGACGTAGAGCTGCCGAGGTTGGGGATGACGCCGACGATACCGATGACGAGCTGCCAGATAGTGATGGAGGAGAGACCATAAAGGTAGAAGAAGCGGCGTCCGTACCGTCCGATCAGGAAGATGGCGATACCAGTTGCGAAGATGTTGGTAGACTGGATGGCCATCGAGTAGTTGAAAGCCATGGTCTCGGCCATCCCAGCGTTCCGGAGGAAGACGGTAGCGTACGCGCAGATACCCTGACCGGACCACACCTGGATGGCGAAGACGATGCAAGCGATCTCTGTCCGGCGGAGGTTGACGCCTCGGAAGCAGTCCATGTACGAGACGGATTGGGCGTCGACCTTCTGGCGCTCGTTTGTGTGCTTCATGAGGGCGAGTTGCTGTTGCATCATGAGCGGAGTGTAGTGGTCCTTGGCGGCGAGGCGAGTGAGGGCGATCTCGGCGTCTTCGTAGCGCTCCATCCGGACCAGCCACCACGGGCCTGCACATCAGCAGATGCTCATGTCGCGAAGAAGAGGCTACTCACTCTCAGGTGCAAAGTAGCCGACAAAGAAGAGGGGGACGGGCCAGAGCCACTGGAGCATGTAGGGAACCTTCCATGCCCAGTCACCGGGGAGGCCGAGGCAGGCGCGGAGGACGAGAGCGGCGAGGAAAGAGCCGGTTCCCCAGCACATGGAGACCCCTGCAAATGTAAGCGGGATCTGAGAATGAGAGAGGACCAAGAAACGTACAGGACGTGAGGTATCCGCGCATAGCGACGGGACAGATCTCGGCAGCGTAGGCAGTGGTGAGGGTCTGGAAGACACCCCATGGGACACCACAGAGCATGTTTCCGATCATGAGCATGGGGAGGTTTTGCGCAAAGACGAGGACGAAGACTAATTGTCAGCGATGATTATGTCCGCAGATAGTCTGAAGCGACTCACTGCAGGCAGCCAGCATGGCCATGGCCAACATGTACATCTTCCTAGACCCAAATTTGGACTGCGCCCAGCCGTTGAGGAGCAGACCAGCGATGGCGCCGATCTGCTGACCGTTGTTGATGGCGGCTTGCCAGTCGGCGGGGATGTACTTCTTCTGTGTCGCCGCGTCCCAGAAACCGAACCGGTCAACGTAGGCTTGCTGGCCAAAGAAGTTGTTGACCTGATGATCAGCTATAGTACTAGGCCAGAAGCGACAACGTACTAGTCCGACATCCATGCCCTCCATGACCAGCGCAAGACTCAGCAACATTGACCACATGGCAGCCTTGCCGTGGGTGCGGAAGAGGACGCGAAGGCTGAGCTTGGTCTCCTCCTCGCCGGTAGCGATAGCGGCCTCGATGAGATCCGACTCGCGGTACTCCTTGTCGTTGATGGCATCGCGGACCTCGTATTGAGGGGCGGCGCGTCCTTTCTCTGAGAGATCCATGGTGAGTGTGCGAGGAGGACAAGTGGGGTAGATTGGGGCCGCGGGGCAAGTGTTGGGGAAGAAGGGTGGAGTGAAGATGAATGAGAGTATATAAGTATGGGCAGGCTTCAGGCAGTCCTATCAGTACCGGTAGAGGTCCGGTGCGGCTAGCTCTTGGCGGGATTTTTCGGTCGAGCGCGACCGGTACTCTCTTCTCCTCTCTTCATGCTGTTGCGCTGCATGGTCGGAGAAATAGCCGGAGATATGATGTTGCTTGGGCAAGTTGGTAGAGACGTGCCTGGAGGAAGAAGGGGAAGGCAAGGGAAAGATTAGGAAAGATTGAGATCGCCGTACGAGATCCCTGCTTGGCAGACTTGGCAATTCGCCTTGCTCTCTTCTGCCACCCACGCCCAGTGAAACATCCGGCGCCGATAGAGGCCGGGGCCCTCTGGAGCACCCGGTCGATGTCCCGGAGACTCCGGCGGGGCGACGACCGTGTACAGCTGGACTGCTACGAGCGAAGACGACGTGAAAATGATACTTGGGAGAAACTTCGCAGAGAAAGGCTGAGCTTTACGGCTCGGAAAACTTTTGGCGATAAGAGGAATGCGGATGCAGATCTGCTGCCGAGTATGGCGGTCGGACCGCCCGTTCCCAGCCGCCTGTCGAAGCTAACTGGTTGAAGGACCCCGCTTGCCTCACTGTCGTTGGGGATATGAGAATTGCGATCTCCCTCAGCCAACAGATTGAGATGACGAATTCGCGTTACATCTAGATCTACCGTCTAATTTTACTCTACGACCAGCCGCAACGTCCTGATCTCGAAGGACCGCATGTCCAATGCAACCGACCAGGCTCCTTGACTCTCAGTCACCTCGCACTTGCCTTCGTCACCCTCCAGTGTCTGCTCCAGGACGTTCGCCCATTCCGCCTCTTTCACCTTGAAGTCCGCACTGAGATAGTCAGCTTTCTGCCCGAAACCCATAGGGCACGAGCCACACGTACAGATTCAACACGCCTCTCGCACGACCGCCCTTGCTCTCGTACAGCCGCAACAGCACCGTCTTAGTGCCTGTCGCCTCATCGTCCTCTCCGCGCTTGATAGTCTCGACAACGATACCTGAGCTAGCGTCGCCAGAAACGGTGACTGTGGGGAGAGAGTATGACCCAGGAAGGACTGCACATCGTTAGCAATCCCATTGATCGAGATAGAGGCAGGTACTCACTGTACGGCTGGTTGGTGTATCGCAAAGTCTGCTGAACGATATCGCTCTCTGCGACATGACGAGCGTGGGGCATGATCGCGAAGGGGATAGAGTGGTAACCTTGGTCTGTTTCGGGATCGGGCGAAGTGGGAGCGCGGACCAGCGACAGTCTGAGCTGTCAGCCCGGTCAATGTAGGGGCTCTCTTACGGATGGACTCACCGCATGGTATTTCCCTCTACTGCGTAGCCGTACTTGTCCCGACAAGCGATCGCCACACCATAGCCCGCCTCACTGAGATCGGCGAAACCATGAGCGCAGACCTCAAACTTGGCCTGGTCAATGGTGGTGTTCCGGTGCGTAGGGCGCTCAATCACGCCGAATTGAGTCCCGTAGGTTGCATAAGCCGAGTGGATGTCAAGGGGAAGGGCGACTGCGATGTCAGCCATGCCAGTGAGGAAGTAATGAGCGGGAGCTGACTCACACTTGAGGAAGCGGTGCTGCTCGCGCCAGTCAATCTCGGCCACGACGTGGATGGGCGTGGATGCGACAGTACTAGGCGTGGTGGCGTCAAGTGAGATCTTGTACATTAGCCAGCACGTAGCTTGCTCCATGGTCAGACGATACTCACAATGAGTTTGGCGGAAGATTTCCCAAAGTTCACGCTAGCAACCAGGCTAGCCCTCATGCCTCCCTCCTCCTTGACTTCGACCTTGTCAAACTCAACCTCCTTGCCCATCTGGAGATGGTAAATCTCTGCGTCCCAGGCATCGTATGTAAGAGGATAGTCTTCGTAGATCATGAACCCTGCCGAGCTGGTTCCGACTCCAGGAGCGATGATTTCGCGAGAGTTGAGCTTGTCGAAGATGGACGTGATGCGCTTGGAGGAAAGGGTGACCGTGTACCGAGCGTTGGAGACGGTGTAGGTGCTGCCGTCTGAAGCGGCCGAGGGCAGAGTAAGGTCGGAGGGGGACGACAGCGCACCGAGGCCGGATGCATTGGTGCTGAGCCATTTGTATTGCCCAGGTGCCGACTCGTGGACCTCCTCACGTGCCAGACGGAGGGGCTCGATGACAGTGGTACCCTCCTCCCCAGTGCGGAGGACGGCCAAGGCAGAGTCGAGAAGCTTGCGAGCCTGATCGCTGCGACGCGAGTAGATTTCGAGGTTGTCCTCCACGACGGCCTTGATGGTGGTACCTGGGAGGCAGTCGTGGAACTGGCCGAGCATCATCTCCTGCCAGATCTCGCGGATCTCCGTTCTGCACGTCAGCTAGACTCATTGATGACGAGCAATGCGCTCACGTTGGGTACTCATAGCTCCCTGCAGCCAGCGAAGCCAGTGTAGCGAAATACTCCAGGTCCCGCAGTAGCGTCTCCATGTCTCGGTTTCCCTTTTTGATGCAGGCTTGGGTGGTGTAGGTCTACTCCGTAAGCTCTTGCTGATGCGAGGAATAGAGGTAAGACCCACACCGCGATGGAGCTCCAAGTACAGCTCCCCTCTCCATGTCGGGAGGGTCTTCCCGCCTTCACTCTGCCTGCAGAGATCGTCAAAGAAGTCGATAGGGCTGCCGATCTTGAGGGTGGGAACGCCGGGGTTGGTCCGCGCGAGCGAGTCAAGGCGTTCGAGCTACTTGTCAGCTTGTGCTAGACTTGTCCTTCAGGATGTTGTACTGACCCGATCGATCATGGCAGGGGTGGGTCCACCTCCACCATCCCCGTTACCGAACAGGAAGAGGCACTGGTCGGTCACGCCCAAGTTTTTGTTGTTCTGGATGCCCTTGATGATCTCGCCGCTGTCGGATCAGCACAAGATATGTCTGGCTCCAGTGCGTATAGCTCACAAGGTGCACTGTCCGTTATATCCATCCACCGGGGTCATGTGAGCCAAGACTTGAGTCCCGTCGATGCCGGCCCAGTTGAAGGTGTTGTACGGGAAGACGTTGATATTGTTCCAGCTGATCTACAGAGTCAGCTCGGCACTGCATTGCGGTAAACAAGCGCACCTTTTGCGTGAAGAAGTAGTTCAAACCAGCAGACCGCAAGATCTGAGGAAGCTGACTGGCATACCCGAACGTATCCGGCAAGAAGGCTTCCCTGCAGACCACCCCAAACTTCTCCTTGAAGTACCGCTGGCCGTAGAGGTAGTGGCGGATAAGCGACTCGCCCGATGGCATCATGCAGTCATGTTCGAGCCAAGCGCCGCCAACGGCGTGGAAGCGACCCTTCTTGACGTAGTCTGCAACACGAGCGAATGCTTTCGGGTAGAGCGTCTCGAGCCAGTGGTACTGCACGGCGGAGGACGCGGCGAACTGGTGGCCGGGAAAGCGGTCCATGAGGTCGACTTGAGAGGTCCAGCTTCGAGCGATCTAACCGTCAGCACCTTTCACCATTCGGCGAAGGTCGACCCACCTTCTGCTGAGTATGGGTATACCGCCAGAGCCAAGCTGTATCAATGTGACTGTCCATTAGCGGAGGGCCAGCGTGTCTGCCCGAGCTGTACTCACCAGTGTCCGATAGCCCAGATCTCTGCAGGTCGATCCTTCTCCGTCTTCCAGACCGCCAGTGACTGTACCTCCTCCTTGCCAAGCTTCCCCAGAACCTTCCACCCGATCCTGCGACACCTCTGCAGCACCTCGTCCAGCTCTTCCGCCGTCTGTCCCTCGCCCCGAATGAACGCATTCATAATGTCGTCACATGCCTTGAGGGCCTTCTGAGCGAGACCTGTCGCCTTGGCGGACGGGTGACGAGACACCTCCGCGAGGATGCGGAAGTCGGTGCGAAGACCGCGTGCGTGGGGATTTGGGAGGACAATATCGGCAGAGATGAGCGGGAAAGTGCGGTTGGCCTAATGATTAGCTCGGTTTTAGGGTAGCTGAATACACTCACGTCGGGATGCAGATAGCGAGAAGGCCCAAGACCAAACATCCCGTTGCAGGTGACCTCGACGTAGCAGGTATACTTGCCCGCCTTGACGGCCTTGGCTGGGATAATGTGCTCAACGCGCCTGTCCTCTTGCTCTCCAGGCGAGCCATCCTTCATGGTGTTGGGACCTCCAGTGATGCCTGGTGTCAGCGATAGTTGCCGTCATGGACGCACCATGTATAGGAGTACCATCAGTGCTATAGACCATTGCCTCGCAAGACGGGTCGAACTCGACTAAGGCGTCAGCCCCAGCTCCAGTGCTTCAGCTCGGCGACAACGACTAACAGATCACCTGCTCCCCTGTATTCCGCATGCCCTCCGGGATACTCAGCTCGCACTTGACCCAGTGGTTCGTCCAGCTGAGCCCAAAGACAAAGCCAACGCCAATCTCTTGCTCCTCTGCCTCGCTCAAGCTGCGGATAGCTTCATCGAAGGACGGCTTGCCTCCATTTGGGGCCGACCAGACTGTCAACTTGACGTGCGGGGAACCGGAGAAACGCGCTCGAGCGAGACACTCGTCGAGATGCTGCGATGCATACGCGCCCGTGAAGAACCTGTCCAAGCGGGTGTCAGTCTGAACGTGTCAGTCAAGAGCAGCGGGCAGGACCCGAAGGTAGCTCACGATTCTGGGCAGGAGCGGGTGATTGACCGTCTCTGTCCGCTGAGGATACTCGGGATGGTTTCCGCACATCTTGTCAGTGTGCGATAGTTACTCTATGCTGCAGTAGGTGAAGTCAAGCAATGCCTACCTCGACGTTGGGAGCTTTGATCTGATGGCTGCTGGCCGGCGGAGTAAACTCGGCTAAACCCATCCGGCGCCGGAACTCCGAGGTCCGGACGGGCCGGGACATTTTTGGACCGTTCGGGGGATTCTCATCACCGCTCGGTACGTTCTCACCGTTGCCCGAAGTCCGCTGATCTCGCTGATCTGCTCCTTGCAGCTATTATGGGACCATGCGTTGCCCTCCTAAAAGTTCTCTTGATCTCTTTGTCCCTCCGAGAAAACCCCCCGCAGCGGGCAGCAGCTGATCCGACCCCGGATGTGGAGACCTCAAGGTCCGAGGACGCCCCCTGGGGTACATGCTGTGCGCTCGTATAGATAAAGCCGCCCCGACCGAACTCCCCGGTCCCTCTTCTTCTCATCCACATTAATCTACACTCACCATGTCGAACGAGAAGAACCAGCAGCAGCAACTTGAGCTCGCTCAACTCGAGCACGAGCATGTCTACGACCCCCAGGCCCGCGAGTCGGACCTCGTCCAGGCCGCCATCGCCGCGGGTGACGCAGAGACCAAGCTGCCCCTCAAGCAGCTCATCCGCATCTACTACCCAGCCGCGCTTTGGTCGATGGCTCTCAGTGCTGCGCTGATCATGGACGGGATGGACACTGGTCTGGTGAGTAATTGTCCTTGGCCCGACTTGTAGAGTATGTCTGGCGGCGGGAAGGGGCTACTGCGGCGGTCATGATACGACTCCCTATCCCCCGTCTCCAATACGTGTACACAGCTGACCTGCAGGTCAACAACTTCTTCGCTCAGCCGTCTTATGTCGAGCGCTTCGGTGTCCCCGGCGCGGGTGCGAACGGTGCCAAGGCTATCCCCGCCGACTGGCAAGCGGCCATCAACAACGGCCAACAGATCGGTGCCGTCGCTGGTCTCGCGTTCGTCGGTTGGGCCACCGACCGCTTCGGTTCCCGCAAGATCTATATGTTGGGAATGGTTCTTCTGTCTGCTGCCAGTGAGTCATGGATCTTGTACTTGCCCCACACATCCAGTGCTGTGCCTCCCAGATCGCCATATCTCCTCCGTCCTGACCGTAGACTGACCACCAGTTTTTATGCTCGTCTTCGCCCAGAACCTCCCGATGCTCATGATGGGCAACATGCTTTGCGGTTTCCCTTGGGGTATCTACCAGACTCTCACGACCGCCTACGCCGCCGAGATCTGCCCCACCGCCATGCGTGGATACTTGACCACCTGTAAGCTATTCTCGCCGTCTCTCGCCGGGATCCCGCTCATCAATCAGGGGTCTCCATGTGCTGGGGTATGGGGAACTTCCTCGCGGCCGGTATCCTCCGCGGGTCGCTCCAGCTCCCGGACGAGTGGGCGTGGCGTATGCCTTACATCATCCAGTGGGCATGGCCTGTTCCCCTCTTCATCGTCGGCTTCCTTGCCCCCGAGAGTAAGTACCAGCCTGCTTCTGAAATGGACTAGGCTGACATATAGGCCCCTGGCACCTCGTCCGCAAGGGTCGCTACGATGAGGCTGCTCGCACTATCCGCCGTCTCGCTCGTCCCGGCTACTACACCGACAGCCAGATCCAGGAGCAAGTCGAGCTTATCAAGTACACCGACGCCAAGGAGAAGGAGGAGGTCGCCTCGGCCACATACTTTGACTGCTTCCGCGGTGTCAACCTCCGTCGTACTGAGATCGCCTGCGTTGTCTTTGCCATCCAGCCCCTCACTGGTCAGGGCGTTACCGGTTACGCTACCACCTAGTAAGTTCTGCTTTGAGGAGATTCAGAGGTCATAGCTGACTCTTAGCCTCACCCAAGCCGGCATGTCCGCCGTCATGGCCTTCAACTACTCTATGGCCATCCAGTCCGTCAATATCGTCGCCACCGGTATCGCCATCTTCCTCACTGGATACGTCGGTCGCCGCACTTCCTACCTCTACGGAACCGCCGCCATTGCCCTCTTCCAGCTCGTGCTCGGTGTCCTCGGTGTCGCCGGCGGATCGGACGTCGCGCTCGGTGTCGCCGTCATGATGATCATGATCCAGCTCGCTTTCAAGCTGTCGGTCGGTCCCATCTGCTACAGTATCATCGCCGACATCCCCAACTCGCGTCTGAGGAACAAGACCATCGCTCTTGCTCGTGCGACCTACATTACCACCAACATTGTCTGTGGCCAGCTCCTCCCGCGCATGCTGTCCCCGACTGTAAGTCGTCTTTCATCCTGTCGTGGCTTTTAGTCAACGCTGATTGGTAGGCTTTCAACTGGGGCGCCAAGTCAGGCTGGTTCTGGTTCGGTATCGGTCTCTTCTGCGTTGGCTACACCTTCTTCCGGGTCCCCGAGACCAAGGACCGGACCTACCTCGAGCTCGACAAGCTCTTCCAGGACCGAGTCCCGGCCAGGAAGTTCAGGGCTACCAAGTTGGACCGTGAGTCGCGTTATGTCTCTGCTGTTATGAGGCTTTAGCTGATATCCCAGTCGCCGCACTTTCTGGTCAGAACGACGAGGTCATCGACGAGAAGGCAGAGATGCAGCACGTCGAGGGTGTACCTACTACTGAGTTGAGGAGGTAAATGAGGGGGAGAACCTGTGGGCAGCGTAGGGCATTGAGGGGCTTGTAGTCTGTAAAGGGGTATCTTGGTAATCTGAACGATATGTACGTGTCTGAGCAACTCTCTCCACGGACCCCAGTCGGCAGTATCAAGCCCGAGTACACTCGATGAGTATCAGTTCCTTCAATTATATGCATTGTGCTACTAGATGATATTGTAGATACGCGAGAGCTCATGGACCCGCCATTACATTCTGACCTCGGGCCGCGACTCATTCCCCGTTCGCCGCCCCAGCAGTCTCGTTGATTGTAAATGTCGTCTGCAGTCAGCAAAGAGCCTGAGCAGAACTCACCACTTGCGGTAGATAAGCGCTTGCTCCCAGCTCCAGAGCCCAGAGATCGTCAAAGACAGATACAGCATTGTAGCCACCCGAAACGTATATTCTGGCATCGTGGACCAGAGCAGCGTGATACCCTCGACCAGGCGGTGGGACGCCTCCGGGAGTCCGGGATTCCCACTGCAGGGTGACTGCGAGGGTCAGCTTACTCTCAGTCATCGGAGACATGGCCTACCCAAGTTGAAGAGCAAGACATCCTGAGCGTATGACTGGCCATTATGACCACCCAGCATGAACAGGTATGATCCGATCGCTGTCGAGGTGTGTGACAGCCGGTTATACTTTAGCTCCGTATTGAGCAGTGTCCACGTCAGAGTTTCTGAGCATCAGTACCATCCCTTCTGAGACTTACCAAGGTTGAGCACGTGCACATCGGCAAAGCTCGCATGTCCGTCACTCCCACCAAAGACGACCATCTTCTCGCCGACCAGATTGGCGGTATGGTATCCCTTCTTCTGTGGCGGCGAGCCCCTGGTCGGCCATTCGTGCCATGATAATCGGTCCGAGTCTGACACGTCCAGCGCCCAGACATCATTCAGTGCTGCCTGCCCGTTTCCTCCACCGAAGACAACGAGGAAGTTTTGATAAAGGACGGTCGTGTGGGCTCGACGAGGTGGCGGGAGGGAGTGCTTGGGTGTAGTCAAGATGGGGCGAGAGAAGCGGTACGTCACTATCATCAGCTGAAAAGCAGGTCACAACTCACATGTATCAAATATCCAGACCTCGTTACTGTACGTAGGCCCATCACCGCCTCCAAAGATATACAGCTTGTCGCCGACGAGATTGGTAGTATGCGCCCGGAGCGGCGGGAGTAGTTCACCGCCCGTCTCGACGACATTCCACTCCAGGGTACAGGTGTCATAGTACTCCACGTCCCGCCGACAGTGCTTGGCGGTAACACCACCAATGAACCAGATTCGGTCACCGACCAAGGTGGCTGTATGTGCGCGCATTCCCTGCCGTTGCCCGTCGATCGGTATGGAAGTGTAGTAGAGCGCAGTGGATGGGGCGAGTCGGGCATGTTTTTGGGATGGGAGTTCAGGCTGATCCGTCCGGCTCGACTTGGAGGGCCGAGCGTCGCGACTGGTACTGACGGCTGATACCGAGGTAGTCTGGGAAGTAGCTCGGTTGGTATTGGCACGCCGCCTGCCAGTGCTTTGCGATCCTCCAGAAGCTTCTCGAGGTGAGGCAGGGAGTAGATTCGCTGGGGTTCAGCCACAGCCGAGCTCAATCACTCACGATCATTCCCGTACAAAGAAGTTGGAGGTATCTTGTCCCCGGCGAGAGAGGCTGCGCGTGAGCCAAAGCTCGAGGTCGCCGCCGCGCCTTTCGGAGGCGTTCCGTGCCCGCTTGACGATGGAAGGGCGACCGACGCCGTATCCGACAGGACGATCGATGCGTTGCTAGGAGCTGGCTGTGATAGAGAGCTGGATCTGGCTGGGTGATACCGGCCAGAGCTTCCAGAATCCACCGAGTGATCATCCTGCTGACGAAGCGACGTGACGGCCGGTCCGAGGGCAGACAGACTGCGAGCGCTGTTGATCGAGTTGGTCTCTGTCTCTTTCAGCTTAAATTGACAGAAGACTCAGCTCAATACGTACCCATCTTGATAGGCTGATCACATATGTGGAAGAGAGAGTAGATGATGATGTAAAGGAGTCCTGATGTTGTCGAGAAGCCTCCGAGGAACGCGGGGCAAATCAGCTGATCCGTGCGTGTTTCATATTTTGCTTGTCAACTCTTTCCAGCTTCCTCTTGACGTTGCATCTCTTCAGCATGAGCGTAGCCCACATCCATAGCTCCGTCCCCACACACTGTGCAGCGGAGCTAGCTATTCTAGTCTCCTTGCGGGCTCGATCGAAACATCAGCACCGCTCGCAAATCTTCCTGCGGCGCTTGGATGGAGTCATACGTCTGGCCCGTATCTTGTTTTCGACAGAAGGGGAATACAGTGCCGCTGTCGTACAGAAGGTGAGCTATTCGTAGACAAGGCTCATGTCTAGCTACAAACTGCACTCGAAGCCGCTGCGACAGCTTCATATCGCGTGATACAGCTGCGCCAATTCCTCCCGCTCCACACTAGCCTCGTCGCAACCTATAGTCGCTTGTATGCCATCACGAGCAGTCTAAGCGCGGCGCCTGCTCGACAGACACGTGTTGTGTCCCCCGAGCCACAAATCATTCCTAGCGAGAAAGAAGCACCTGTGCCCGCGCCCGCACCGGTCGTCGGCGTACGAAAAAAAGAAGCTGGCGGGCAGAAAAAGCGAAAGAAGGACGCCATGGACGACATCTTTGGTGTCTAGCTATACATCCTCGCGAACACATTTCGGACATTGGCACCAAAAGCCATACGCCTCCCGTAAGTCCTGTCTCCTCTCCGCGCGCGGTAGACTAAAGTTGACGTAGGGTATACAGAGCTCTTCGCCCGCTTCGATATCGCGCCGCGCGAGGATGGTCAGACGATTTGTACCCCGTACGCCGGCTGGGTTCGGGGGCGGGAGGTCGCATGGGAGTTGATCCGGGCTGGGCGCTTTGAAGGTCTTGGGGAGATTGCGTACCTGGGCATTAGCGATAGAAGCAATCTAGACCTGCCTGAAGATTCGGTTCGCAGGAGTGATTCAGGTGCGCATGGAGGGCGTACAGACCGCCGGACGACTCCTGGTTGATGCCGGCCAGGCCGAGGAGTTCTAGGTAGCTGTCGAAGGAGAACCAGCGGTCCACCTCTGCCTCGGATATTGTGGTTTTGCGGATGAGCTTTTGGAAGCGAGCGTCGGGCGAGCTGGGGTGGAGAGCTTGCAATAATAGTTGATGGGTGTGATGGAGCTCAGCCAACCGTGTCTCTGCTACCATCGACCTGGACGTCAGCAAGTCCAAGGCTGAGACGTACCACTCTCTCCGCTCCTTTTCCTTGTCCAGCTGATTGATCCTTGCCATCCCCGTCCACACCCTCTTCTCTATCCGAGTCGCCTCCTTCACGTCCCCACTCGCCTTTGCGCCCCGCCATAGCGCAATGATCCGAGCTACCGCCGCCAGATGCCGCGCTCCATTATCGCGTATGTATTTGAGTAGGGGCCAGCAGCTAGGGTTGGCGCCGGGACAGAGGAGGTCGTGATGCGCTGCCGCCTCCTTGGCTCGTCCTAAACAGAGACGGTTGCAGAAATGGGCCGAATCGCAGGACGGGCACGGTTTTGATAGAGGTGGAGAGGGTTCGAGGAAGAGGGTGAGACATGTAGTGCACATCGCCTTGTTGGCCAAGGGGGCGTCGAGTTGTCTACATTAGCCAAGTCGAGGTGCAAACTCACTGATCAGCGGTCGCAATCCATGGTTCCTCCTGCCATAGCACCTCCCCCTTCAGAATTTTCGTCCTCGCTACCAATCCCTTTCCCTTGCCCTTCCCGAATAGCTTCACCTCGACCTTTGGCGCAATGCTCGCCACATCGATGCTAGGATCGATACCCGTACGAGCGACAAGCGTAGTTCTCTCTGACGATTGGGCGCTGAGAATCTTTTTGAACCGCTTCTCCGACAGAGCCCAGTCTGGGTGATCCTCCTTGATGATCGCCAAGATCTTCAGGGCGCCCAGCGTAGGCTGCGTCGACTGCACCTTGCCGATGCAAGCAGCGACATCCTGTTCGCTAGGGGTAGACATGAGATAGCATAAAGATACAAGATAACTATCAATTCACTTCGCGAACCAAACTTGAAACCAGCTTGTAGGCCGGATCCGGATCTTGCCGAGCCATCTCCGCCATGCTCAACAGCTTCTTTACGCCGACCATCAACTCGCCTCGACCCGACTCGCCAAACTTGGCCTCCCGGAGCATCTGCATGGCGCGATTGTGCTCCTGGTCCGAGTTGAAGAGCCGGACTTCCCGCAAACAGTGATCGATCGACTCGATGGAGCTGATGGGCGAAACGGGGATGTCCGTGTCAAAGGCAGATTCGACGTCCATGTCCCGCAAGATTGAGCGGTTGGAGGTAGTCGCCAAGATCAGAAGACGGCGTCCCTGATATCAGCACAGTCGAGTTCTGACTCACCTTGGGCGGGCGCTTTCCAAACAGCACGACCAAAGCTTGAAGCACGCTATTTGAGAACCGAGGTCCAATGGGGTTCCAATCTAAAATCAGCTCCGGTTTAACGCTGACTCACCCAAGAGACGCTCAAGACTGTCCACAACAATCACACTGAGAGGACTCTTGTAGGAGTCGGAGAAGATCTTGTGCAATTGAGCAATCTTTTGCGCTTCGCCAAAGCCGACCATTGACTCGGGCGAGACGAGCTTGATGAAGGGGAATTCTGAAGCCAGGGCGATCGTAGCCGCCAGTGCGGTCTTGCCGGAGCCGGATGAGCCTGTCGTCAGCTCCTACTTATACCAAAACTCACCATGGAGAAGAGCGCAGACAAGAGGGGTTCGTGCCGAGTTTCGGACCTGCTCGACTAATAGACTTCCATCGTTGAGGATATCCTTGCTGTTAGCTTAGAGTCACGCTCGTACTCACGTTGATCCGCTGCGAGAAGTGGATGATGCCGTTCTGGACGACTGATTGGAGCTCTTCCTCCGAGACACCAAACGCCGCCTGCACCTCATCAAGAGCGTGCATAAAGTCGACCCGGGAGATTTGGATATTCTCGACATCGTCAAATGCAGCGACACTTCCGACCTATCGTCAGCTCCGCACCAATCATGACTTACCTTGACGTGTCGATTGAAGGCAAAACTGGTAGCGCTCTTGACGAGACCGCCAATCTCTGCACCGGAAAAGTTCTTGGTGATACCGGCCAGCTCGGCGAGATCGACATCCGCGGCCATGACTCCGTTGTTCCGCATCTTGGCGGTGTGGATTGTCAGGATCTGGAATCGGCCAGCCTCGTCCGGGAGGGAGATCTCAATGTGAACTTCGAGACGACCAGGACGGAGCAAGGCCTCATCGATCATGTCCATCCGGTTCGTCATACCGATGATGAGGACATTGTTGAGCTGGTCCACACCGTCCATCTATAGTCAGCTCGATATACATGAGACTCACCTTGGACAACAGCTGGTTGACAACCGAGTCTCCTACTCCTGTACCGCCACCAGTCGAGCCTCGCTGCTTGCAGATAGCATCAAGCTCATCAAAGATGATGATGTGCAGACCACTCTCATCCCCTTTTTCTTTTTGCTATCGTCAGCACGGCCAAGCTCTAGACTCACCTCCTTCTCCGCGTCCTCAAAGAGCTTCCGGATATTCTCCTCTGACTGTCCCACAAACTTGTTGAGAATCTCGGGACCATTGACGACTTTGGGTTCGCGCGCGTTGAGCATTTTGCCGATTTGCCGAGCCATAAGTGTCTTTCCGGTACCGGGCGGGCCGAAGAGGAGGATACCCTTGACATGCTGGATACCGAGCTTTTCGACGAGACCGGGAGGGAAGATTCGACTGGCAAAGGCTCGACGGAAGATGGCCGAGAATTCAGTGTCGAGACCTCCGATACCCATGTCTTCGAATTTGAAGTTGGGCGCAAGAATGGCATTGGAAGGGCCGCTATGGTCAGCAGTGTCAACTATAGCACTCACCGCTTGGACGAATTTTTGAGCTTGATTCCGCTCGAGGGGTCCTTGACCCAGATGACCTCTGTTCCCTCCATGATCACACCTGTCTGGCCTTCCGCTCCATCCAGGGTAGACACGCTCCGAACCGTCGCCTTGAGCTCATGGCCTCGGTAGTCGAATACGAGCGGTTGAAGAGGGCTCAGCGGAAGCGAGGGGAACGCCTACTGTCAGATACGCTAGACTATCACTCACATTTATGAATGCCGCTGCCATCTCTTCGCTATCAAATAGGTCGGATGTTTCCTTGCGCTTGAGACGGAATCCAATTTCCAACTCGGCACTGCTCGCCCATTCCCCATTTCCAGGCTGATACGGCTCGCACTCGACCGTCTCGCCCACAGCCGAGAGCCCGACCCATTGTCGTATGATCTTGGAAGGACCGATGTGCCGTGGCGGGAGTGTCCTGGTGGGGTCCCGACTACCATTAGCCCGGTACACGTACAAGACTCACATGATGGAAAAGATGAAGCGGTTCCGGATAATGACAAACTCGACCTCAGGCGGGAAGTCCGACCCGTTGACGACGAGCCGATTGGTCAGTGCGAGAGGGTCAGACGGACAGGGAGCAATGTTGAACCTGGAATCAGGTATTGATATGGGTTCAACTCACATTCCTCGCCCAGAACCTCCGCCTTGACTTCGAGATTGTGGAGCCGACCGGTAGTCCGCCTTCTCCTGGTATGGATCTTGTTGATACCGCTGTTCAGATGGTTGAGGCTGATAGCGCTGCTCGTTTGGTCGCGACTGAGGAGGTGCAGCATACTCGCTAGGGGGCTGCGGCCGGCGCGGGGGAGTTGGGGCTTGCTGAGGAGCATAGCTACCTTGATCGGGAGGTAGGCGCTCGTACTGAGAGTTTGGTGGAGGAGCTCCACCCGCTCTTCTCGCTGCCGGAGCTGCGGGATCGTTGCGCTTGAAGAAGGACATGCTGTATGTGCTGCAGGTAGATGGACAAGAGTAACATCATGCAGCTGCCAGCGGTGCGGAACGCGGGCGGAGTAACGATGACGCGCCGCGACACGTGGAGAACAGCTCCTTGCTTTCTGCAGCTCCTCTTGTGTCGGCCAGCGCCAGCGACCTGTCTCTTCTGCTCTCGCTGCGGGTGCCCATGGGGCCAGAAACCAACCAAGAAAGCATACATGACGGGAAAAGAGCTCTACTGAGTCCGCTCCTTGATCTCGCCGCCGGCTACAATTTTGATAAACTCGAGCTGCTTCGCGACATCTTCCAGTACTGACAAGACGTGCTTGTTCCTGCTGTCAGCTTTGCTCTATCCATAACTTACCCATCGACAAAGCCATGCTCCCGGTAGAGAATATCCTGCTCCTTACAATACTCCTTGACCAGCAGACTGGCCGCCCGGAGGTTATGCCGCGGCAGGCGAGGGAAGAGATGGTGTGTGACTTGGAGGTGCAGACCGCCGTGAAGGAACTCGATCTCAGGCGAGCAGATGACATCCATGGTAGTTCGAAGCTGACGCGAGGCGAAAGACTCGGATGGACCGAGATCCTCGGTCGAGCAGGCAAAATGGGAGAGGACGATCTGGATCAGCTCCGAAACAGCCAAAGCTCACCTGTACGTGGACTGGACTGGCCACGACATGGCTGACGAGGAGGTAGGCGAAGCGCATCCCCCATGCACGCTGCGACGCCAAGATGGCACCAAAGTACAGCCAGTAGAAGGCGACGCCGGCCAGTTCGAATCGCCAAAAGCTATCTCGCTTGGGCTTTCGGCTCGCGAGGTATATGTAGGAGTTGGCGTAGAGGTTGAAGCGGGCAAGAGACAGTACGACATAGTACAGTTTATGTCTACCTTTAGCTTGATCTTGAACCGACTTACTGTAATGGTACCATGACTTTGGCGAATCCATCCAACGCCATGACCCGTTTATAATAGGTCGACCAAAGACTGCCGAAAAAGTCCTTGCTGATGGCGAAGAACGGTATGTGCTGGATATCCGGGTCGTGCTCGGGATGATTTGTTACAACTGTTGTCAGCTGGCTCTTGACTGATGCGCACGATGATGTATGTTATGATTCTGCCGTCAGCATAGCCCACTCGTTAAACTTACATCACACCACCATCCCAGACTCAGTCCGCCGATCCAGTTCGCCACGAGCATTCCTATCACTCGATCCCACCACCAGTTCCCCGTCACTCCAGTATGACCGGCATCATGGGCGAGAACAGGAGGTCAACTCGGTCATCTCCGCGACTTACAAGTAAGCTGGTGGTAGAAGAGACCAAGGAAGATGGCAGAGCCCATTTGACCGATCCAGCCCGATGTTCTTTGATTAGCAAGCGAAGCGCTTCTGCTCACCTTAGATGAAGACCAAACGCCATCGCTCCGAGGAACGAATAGCGGATCAAGTCTGAGCCATATCCGCCCAGCGGCCCCGGTCGCTCGAAAAGCCCTGCATCTTTTATCCGGGATTTGAGTTCGTGATAGGCGTCCGAACGTGACTTTTCGCGAGCAGCGTCCAGGTCAGATACCGCAGGTTCGATATCCGAAGGGGTGAGAGTGATAATATCGGACGATGCAGCAGCGCCCGCGAGCCGGACATTCCCTTCTCTTGCCCAGTGCCCCTTAACGCCGTCGGGGTGCCGGACCAGGCCGACAGCTATTGGAGGGGTCAAGGGCCGCCATCCCGTCTTAGCATCGACCTCGACGGTAGCGATAGCGTACTTGGCGATCCGCTCCAGAGCCGCTGGTGAGTGATACGCCTCGACCTCATCGGTTGCGTCGCGTCCGACAAAATGTTGAATCGCGAGAGCTCCACCTGGGTGGTGTCGCTCCCAGGAAGTCGCGTTGATGACGCGTTCTCGGTAGATGAAGAGTGAGGCTCCCCCGCAGATGCGTTCGGCTATCTCTGGGCGAGTCAGGTGAGGACGAGTCATGATGCGGTAAAAGTGAGTGACTGAGTGGAGCGGAATTTAGAGTTTGATCTTTGAAACCACAGGGGGACCATGCCGGCATGACTCGGAGATTTCTTGAGACGAAACTTGACAAGGCCTATTCTCCTTCATGTGTTCATCAACGCTGGAGTACATCTGCCAGTGTGTGGGGCTGTATACTCCGCTGCCTGGCTGGATGTGTAGACCACGCATGGAGGCGTCAGCGAAGCAGATACTACCCGAAGTCCCGGCGCCGTATCGATCTCCTATCGCGCTGGTCTCTCTATCCCGACCTTGCTGGGTATACTGCCCCTTGCGGCCCGTCCCTTCGCATTGCTCGTCCTATCTCAGGTCTGTCCGCTTCAACCGCTTCAACACCATCGTCCCTTCGCACACTCAGTGCTCAGCCCCGTCTGTCGGCCCACGCGGCGGCGTCCTCCCCGGAGATCAATGTCGACACCTCGCTTCGCGCTTCCTCTCATCTCGCCCACTCGCCCCCAGCGCTGCCCCTTTCTTCTCCGTGTGTCTCAGCGCCTCTCCACACAGCCCATGCGCTCGGGTCGGTCTTGGCGGTGTCCGGGGTCAGGTGACGAGGGCGACAGCGCAGGATCTAGACATATATAAGGGATATGGCGCTGGAATTCCACGTCCCTTCACTCTTCATCTTCTCTATATCCCGTAGCCACCTAGCTCTGATCCTTATCATATCTCGTAGACTCCTTTGTGTATCACATTTATCTTCGACCATCTCCATATCGCCACCCTTGTCCACTGATACTAGGCCAGCCACGCGGTATTACCTTCAGGCCGCCCATTCACTGGCCATCGCTCCCCTATCAACGCGACCGCCATCGACCTTCACCCCTCATACACTCATCGACCCCCCTCATACACTCATCGACCCCCCTCATACACTCATCGACCGACCTGCTCCAACAACCATGCACTAGGTACTAGACTAGCAGGAGGGTCCGCAACGGCCAAAAAACGTGCACGCTGCGCGCAGAGTACCTCTCTACCATGCGCAGTTCGCAAAAAATGTACGTACACCGTCGGTGACTCGAACACCGGTCTCTTCCTCGAACCAGCAAGTGGAAGGGAAGAATACTAACCACTATACTAACGGTGTGTATACTATTAATAGTAATAGTTAGGATGTCGGCGTTGGCGGACGGAGTATATAAACGACAAAGGCGGTTTGGAGGCCATTTTGCTCCAAGCGCTCTTCTGTCAACAACCCTCTCAGCGTTTCCCTTTGTCTCACCGGAGGAAATGGCCGCTTCACATGGCTCCCCTCGGACCACCTCCTTCTTCGATACCGTCTCCGCTCCCACTCCCTCTCCCGCTGCTCGTCATCAGCAAGCCCCGTCCCCTTTGAACCTATCGAGAGCATCTAGCGTGCGCCGGGCACCATCGAGGCAGCCCGAATCTGACGAGCCCCTCTCCCCTCTGCACCAATCGCCTACTCTCTCCCCCTCCTCGTCCAGCTCGTGGAAACCACCCCTACCGCCCTCGGAGGATGTCGAACTTCGGCTCGAGGCGTCCGAGGCGTATTTGCTGGGCGAAGGGAGATATGCCCGGGTCTACCTGGCGTCATATCGGGGGAAAGGAAAGGGCAAAGAGGGGGTCCCGGAGTGTTGGACGTTGTGCGCGGCGAAGCGGATGAATGTGGATCGGGAGTCGCAGACGATGGGGTTGAGGGAAGCCTTCTTCCTCAATCGCCTACAGTCGCCTACGCGCGGGGTGTACATCGTCAAGCTGTTGGCGGTGAGGGAGCAGACGGAACGGCGGAGCGTACATGGCCGATCTGCGTCGGATCTCAAGACGGTACTGAACCGGCCTCGGAGCTCGACGGAACATCTATCCTCCTTCCCATCCCTGCCATCACTGCATGCGGCACGAGATACGGTATCTCGATCGACGCTCCTACTCGAACACGCCGAACACGGAACACTGGACATGTTTCTGCGGACGAGTCCAGACCTCGTCGGCGACGAGACGTGGATACGGTGGGCTCGTCAGTGCAGTGCGGCGGTCGCGTGGACGCATGAGAAGGGGATATTACATGCGGATATCAAACCGGCCAACCTCTTGGTGAGTGTGTCCGAGGATCTGGCTGATAGTAGTTGACTGCAACGTTCGATCTGCGTCTGTCTGATTTCGGCTCCTCCCTCCTCATCCATTCTTCCCATCTCCCCACAGACGGCGTCGGTCTCGGTACCCTCCCCTTCTCCGCACCCGAGCTCGTCGACCCTACCCAGACATTCTCCTTTCCGGTCGACATCTTTGCCCTCGGCGCCACGCTCTACCAGTGCATTACCGGCAAGGAGCCATACCGCGGTCTACGTGCCATGGAGATGATGCACCACGTACGGCGAGGCGGATTATGGGAGTATGAGGATGGCCAAAGGTACAATTTCGAGGTGGATTCGAGGGAGAGTCCGTACCCGTCAGCGTGGCGGGACGATCCAGGCGTCAAGAGGGGCGGATCTTTGCGGTTAGCGCCTAGCAAGCCAAAGTTGGCGAGGAACGGGTCGGCGGAGCTGGTCAAGGGTGGATGGGGATCGAGTGGGGACCTCGTGAGGGATTTACTGTCGGAGAATGGCGTATGTCAGGAGAGGCGGGTGGTTAGGCCGGCGGTATCGATAGCTCCACCGCCGCCAGAGGATGGCAGCCTGGTGTTTCTGGATGGGAGGGGCAGGGTGCCCGAGCTGTATATAGAGGTGCTCAAGACCATGTTGTCGCCCGAGGCTGTAGACAGACCGACCGCTGTAGAACTATGTAAGATTTGGTAGTGCATACAACTAGATATCCGATAAAGGTAACCTCTCTTCTGATAATCGAGAACTCGTCCTCGCCTTTGGACTCAGGTTCCTCGCTTCCCGCTGCCAGTCCTCGCTCAATCTCGACGCCGAGGCAAAGCCGAGCGGGCTGGGCTGTGTCCCGTACCCCACGCTGTCGGCTGCTGCCAATAGGGGCGAGCTCGGAACGCTGTTCTGCGGTGTAGGCTTGGGCAGTATCGCCTCCTCATCCACCCGCTCATACCCGTCCGCCACCACGTCCGCCTTTCCAGCTTTGATCACCTGGTCGACGAGTAGGAATTGGAGTGTGTTGAGGATGAGCGGGAAGACCATCATGACAAAGATGACCTGAAGGCTGGGCGAGAGGTACTCGATAGTGGCGTGAGCGAAGCGGAGGAGGACGGTGGATATACCAGGAAGTGTGAGGGGGAGGAGGACCACAATCTTCATGACGAGGACAGCGGTCAAGTAGGGGATGAGTTGGTGCCACCAGCTGAAATCAGCCATGTCCATTTGGGACTCACTTTCTAAACTTGGGCGGGTCTCCATAGTATCCACTCTGCAGTCCATCCAGTCCTGTATGCTTCTCCATCAGGTGCGTCGCCGCCTTGAGCGCAAAGTATAATATCGCAACGCCTATTGTCGTATCGATGAGGATATTGAGAAAGTAGGTCGAGCAGGGATTGTTATGCTGGCCCTCCGCTATCAATCCGGATATCTACGTCAGCTATGTCGGAAGGCGAGCTCACCAGGAGGTTGGAAGCGTGGAGGACGGCCTGTCCGACCAGCTGCTTGCCCACATCTAGCAGCCATATTCGCCATGGGCGCTTGCGCCGCTCAAAATGCCGCTTGGCCACCAACGAGGCGATTACCAAGATTCCCACTGGTCATCAGCTCGGTGCATGCAGAGTACTCACTCGCTCCCTGTACTGCAAGGGCAGTAGGCCCTAGAAGTTGACATCTTGACGGATCCTCGGGTGGTGGTGGCTCGACGATAGGCAGCATGATAGATGGACGAACGAAAGACGTTTCAGATATTGACATTGCCTAATGTCTGAAGTCACCACCAACAACTATGCTTCAGTCGCTCAACATGACGAGGGCAAGACGACCGCAAGAGCCGCGCGGATCGCCATGGCCGTCGAGCGGTCCAGGACGGAGTATCAGCCGCAGCATGCGTACACTGAGAGAGGAGTGAGTTGAACGGTGGACCGCTAATGATAGTTCCGCCCACCCTCGGACGACAAGCATCAGCTAGAGTACGCAGTCACCACGTTGTATTATAGCGGGGCATATCGGCAAGCTCTTGACTTGATCCTGGCTGCTTATATGCCGGGAAAGCCTCTCGCTCGCCTGACTCGAGAGACTATCGACACGGGCACGAGGTGTGCGCTCGCCTGCGGTGATGTGGAGAATGGGGTCAAGCTGGCCAGAGCAGGGAGTGAATCGGTAAGTAAACATTCGGCCGAGCTGATCATAGTGGAGACCTCCCTTCTCTGGACTGGCTGAAAGCGCATCCGATGCCTTCTTGGCAGCTGGTCTGTGGCAAGGTGAGCTAGTACCCAGCCTGGCTGATCAGACGCTCTCCGACCCTTGGCTGCCGCTCCGCATCTCATACCGCGAGTCGAGAAGATCATCTCGAGTCGTCCTGGCTTCAAGGACTTCAAACTCCGAACGATGGGAGAGCGGCTGGACGAACTGGACATACCCTTGGACCTCGTCCACACCTTACGAGCACTTGGTAATAAATCATATACAACTGAGGCCGAGCGTAGTGTCCGTGACTTGTAATTATACTTCTATGGATCCGTCAAGAATTCGCTGAACGACTCCTTGTCCGGCTTTTCGTCCTTCTCCCCCATCATATTATTCAAATCCCCCCACTCCTGATCCGGCAAGATGTCGTCAAAGCCGGAGAGTTGCTCTAGATCGGGAGCGACCGGACTGAGTGCCAGTTTGAGCGAGAGGGGTATTTCGACATTGGGTGGTTTGACATCGACCGAGCGACTGGGTACAGTCTCGCCCCGTGATCTGGCCGCCGCATCGTCCTCGTATTGCCTTTTCGTTGTATCGTAATGAAGTTTGTCCGCCTCGGCTCGTTGGAGGTAGGGCTGACATTAGCTAAATCGCCACAAGTGCTCACCTGCTTCTCCACATCGGTCAACGCCCGCCATCGTTGCGCCGCCAGTACACTCTGCTTGGTCGTCTCTGCTTCGGCCCCCCACACCTTTGCTCGCAGCTCGGCGTCCTCGCGTATACTCTTGAGAAAGAGAAAGTACGCCGAAAGGGGTTTCCTTGGAGCGTTCGGATCCTTAATGTTCGCCTTTCTGGATTTGCCGTCTCTGCGTTGTTGAGCGCGGAACGCGTTTTCGAGCCGAATGTCCTCCGGAGTCAATGCCGCCTGCCACGCCATGTATTCTCTGGTGTGTTGCTCTTTGGCCGCCTGGACTTTGGCGGCGTAGAACGCCTTTCGCTCGGGGTCCAGGTTGGAGTAGGCGGTACCGGCGTCCTTGGCGATCTGGGCGACATTGAGCTTTCCGGGAAGGTCCGCGTGTTCAGCCTTGGCGCGGACGAGCTCGTCGGCAAAGAACATTTGCCAGGCTGACTGGGCTTGCCGAGGAGGTTTGAGCCGAGACTTCATCGCTGGTCCTGGGATGTCCAGGGGGGCCTCCTCCTTCTTCACCACCAGGGCCACCTTCTTCCTCTTCTTCTTGTCCACCGGAAGTTCCTGCTCCTTCTCCTCGGGAGACCGCTTCCCGATGACCTGCTCCGGGGGCGGCGGTGCCGACTGAGGAGGCGGGGGAGCAGGATAATTGTATCCCTGCCATTGGTAAAATTGTTGCTGGGAGTAGAACTGCTGCGCAGGACGTTGTTGGCGGGGATCATAGGGGTAGCCAGGGGAGAAGTCGGCAGGTGACCGCTCGCCGAGTATGGGTGACTGGGCGGGAGCAGTAGATCCAGACGGTTGCCGGGGGTAATTGTTGTAGTCGTATGCGTAGCCGGGATAGTATGCGTAAGGGTGGCCTTGGACAGCTTGGGGTATGGGAGGCGCTGAGGAGGGTTGATACTCTTGACGAGGGTAGTAGAGGGAGGTCGGCGAGGGAGTGGGCGCGTGGCCACCGGGAGGCGCGGTCGCTGGAGGAGTAGTGGGTTTGTCGGAAGGTCTTCTGTAAGGAAGACTGAGGGTCAGCTCGGCAAGAGTGGTGTGAGGGTGATGCTTACTTTTGACTGGGGTAATAGGACATGCCCGGCGGGTACTGGAACCCCCCATGGTACTGCTGAGGGCTGCGCTCAGCCTCGATGTTTGAGAGGGACCGCTGATTGGTGGCAAGGGTTGGAGGCTATCGTCAGCCAAGGCAAAGGGTTTAACTTACCGACACCCATGGCCCGGGATGGGACGTGTTCTGCATCCCCGCCACTACTATCTTATCCGATAGCGATCTTTGTTTGGTTCCAGCTGAGATGGTGCCTTGTCGCCAGGGTCTAGGATGCTGAAACGCAGGGGTGATAGTGTGTGTCTAGCTTGTTTGAGCTTGGTGACGGTGACGGGGCGAGACGCGAGGAAAGGGGTGCGACGGCGGCCAGTGAAAGTGAACACGCAGTTCCCAAAGCGTGGTCGCCGCTGGATAGGCTTTACGTGGTAGAGGGAAGGCGCTGCGGGTGTTTAGGTGATAAAAGTAAGGTAAGGGGCAAGAGGAGAGGGTGACAAGGGCGCGTGGTGCGGTGATGGGGCAAGGGAAAGGGAAGGGAAGGGAAGGCAAGGGGCGAGAGGGAAGGAAGGAGACCAAGCGCCAAAGGAGCGCGCGTTCCTGGATTCTGATTGGCTCACTCTTGCTGACACCGCCACATTCGGAGAACTCGGACAATTCGGCCGGAAATAGCATTTTTGCCACTCGGACCGGGGCAATATCCCGGCCCCGCGTTTCAGGATTTTCTCCACATTCCTCCTTGTCAACCCCTCACCCCACCCTCCCCACTCTTCACGGCCCGAGCAGGGCCGAGCTTGAGTCAATTCTTTCGGCCAGACCCGATGCATTCACCTCATTGTTCGTCCACGCCAAGTTGGAGCGCGCCTGGAACCTGTATCTGACATTGACACATTCCTCTGGTCTTCCGTAGTATCTCTCCCTCCCCGATGGCAGCGCCAATCGAGCCCAAGACACCCTTTGCGGTACCCACCCGCCAGCTCTCCCGAGCGACCTCCATCGTCCATCCTCCAGATGTCGTCGCCGTCTTCGATGCCGCCTCAGTCGGAGGAGGAGGTCCGCTTCGGCGTATATCGACGCAGCAGAGGGAAAGAGTAGAGCTTGAGGCGAGGCAGCGGGAAGCGCGGATCGCCGCTGGACTTCCTCCTGAAGGCGGCTTGCTCGATAGATTTCGATCCGGTGGTCGGGCCGCACGAGCAGTCTATCCTGTACCGCTGAGGGAAGAATTGTCACCAACAACGAGTCGCAAGTCGGTCGTACAGGACACCAAAGAGTCTCCACCGGAAGCTTCGGAAGAGCTCGAGCCTCACGTCTACCCAGATGGAGGATACGGCTGGGTGGTAGTCGGCTGCTGTGCAACGTTGGCGGGTCTGACGATGGGCTGGGGAATGAACTGGGGCATCTTCCAAACCGTGAGTCATGTCTGAGAACCAAAGCTGATGGCAGTATTATGCCGAGAGGGTCTTCCCTGGTGCAAGCTCGGCATATCTAAGCATGGCCGGCACCTTCTCGCCCTTTATGGGGAACCTTGTCTGCTTCATCAGCGGTAGGATGGGGGACAAGTACGGGTTCAAGGTGAGTCGAGCGAGGCCAAGCTGATCTCAGCGCGTTCTGTACGTGTCCGCGGCGGTCACCTGGATCGGTCTCTTCAGCGCTGCTTTTGCGACACAAATATGGCATATCCTTCTGACGCAGGTGAGCCTCACTTCCTCCTCGAGGCTCAGCTGACGGGCAGGGGATCATCGTGGGCGCTGGCCAAGGCTTGGCCATACCCCTGTTCATGTCTCTACCTTCGCAGTGGTTTGACCGGCATCGAGGGCTTGCCAGCGGAATCGCCATCGGCGGGGCCGGTCTCGGTGGCGGCTTCTCTACGCTCATGGTCAGGCCGATGCTTAGCGCGCTGGGAACAAAGTATACTCTAATGTAAGTCCCAATTGGATAGTGCTGACTCAGTATCTGCTCCTTTATCAACGCGATTGTAACGGTTGCCGCTACCCTCCTCATCCGTACCCGCCCAACAGCTCCCGAAGCCCAAGGACGCGGTAGAGGTCCGTGGATCGACACAAAGACGCTGAAAACACCAAGATTTATCTCGATCTTCACCAGTCTCTTGATTGCTATCCTTGGCTATGCGTGAGTATCAGCATGATGGGGCTGAGGCAGAATGCCATACATCTGGATGCCACAGTGGATCGCCGTAAATCTTCCTGATACACCCACCTTCCAGACCGCCATGTAAGTCTGACTTGGGATGCGCTAATCAGTCCTACCACTCTCCTCGCCTTTTCAGTCTGTGTCGGACGCGCCTTGTCTGGATACGTGGCGGATCAGCTCGGCCCTATCAACACCTACATCCTGATCTACTCCCTTTCGGGCGTGGTCCAGCTTGCACTGTGGCTCACCGCCAAGAGCTTCGCGCAAGTTTGTGTCTTTGCGGTTATGTACGGCTTGGTGAGTTCAACTCTGGCACTTCTGATGCAGATCGCACCCGGGTACGTCGGGTTACTACCGCAAATCATCGTCCAGGTCTTTGGCCCGTCAAATCTCGCTACTAATGTCGGCTTTCTTCTGCTTGCCAATGCGCCTGGGAACTTTATCAGTGGTCCGGCGGGAGGGGCACTCTTCGACGCGAGCGGACGTACCACCTTCAAATGGGTGATCATATTGGGGGCGTGTGCGCAATTCACCGGGGCCCTGTTAGCTATCTATGGTGAGTTAGGACCTTTGTTATGCTGATTTAGCTCGATTCGCCACAGAGAGGCGCTTCTGGACTCGTGTCTGATTGTATTCATCTATAATATGTATAGCTTTGCGTCGGCTCGAGTGCTCAGACCTGCTCAAGCTGTGGCAATCCAGCTAATAAGCACCCCTGGGGAAGAGAGCAGCAAGTGGAGGTACGCGGAATGTTGCCGGTCCGACCGGCGCCGGTGGACGGACCGGTGGAACAAGTCTCTTCCAGTTCTTCTCTGCGCTGTCTTTTCATCGTACACACCACCACCATCATGTCCGCCCTAGCTAATGATACCGAGACACAGCCTCTGCTGGCCAAGGACCCTCAGCGCCGCGCGACACCGCTGCCCAAATTTCAACTGGCGCTGATATGTTTCCTCCGGATCACCGAGCCGATCGCGTTTCTCGTCTGCTTTCCGTTCCTCAACCAGATGCTGCTGGATGTGGGGGCTGTAGACGACCCAAAAGATGTCGGATGGCCAGCAGGAATCGTATGTTCCCACAAAGACAACGCTGAAGCCAGATCGAATCGATATTCTCCATCACCCAGCTGACGACCGTCTTCTACTGGGGATCATTGTCGGATCGATGGGGGCGGAAGCCCATCCTCATTATCGTGAGTCCAGACTTGATGGCGCTGACTCCAGGGATCGATCGGATCTGCGATATCGGCTATCATGTTTGGCTTTAGCAAGTCTCTCACCATGATGATTGTCACTCGCTCGTTCAACGGCTTGATGAACGGGAATGTCGCGGTCCTAAAGTGTATAATGTAAGTCCTGAGTCATTTTCAGCTGACCTCTAGGGCTGAGATCTGTGACGAGACCAACGAGTCGAGAGCCTTCTCCCTCTTCCCCGTCATGCTCAACCTCGGTACCCTCATCGCGTCGTACGTCGGCGGCGAGTACGCCAATGTCGGCCGGCACTACCCCAACTTTGCCAATACTTTCCCCATCTTCAAGACGTACCCCTACCTCCTCCCCTGCCTCATCGCCGGCCTCTTCCCTCTCCTCTCCTCCCTCGCCGCCTTCATCTGGCTCGAAGAGACCCTCCCTCCACCCTCCATCAGCAGCGACCCCGACGCGGTACCGGACGAGCCCGAGCCGCTCAAAGACATCTTCACCACCAAGATCAACCTCATCATGGTCAGCTTTGGCGTCCTCTCGCTCATGGGCTCGGCCATCATGGGAATCCATCCCCTGTTCTGCTTTACGCCCGCAATCGACGGCGGTCTAGGCTTCAGCGAGAAGAACATCGGGAATGCCATGTCGGTCCGAGCCGTCCTCATCCTCGTCGTCCAGCTCGTCGCCTTCCCCTGGCTCCAGCGCAAGATCGGTACTTGGCGACTGTACAAGATCCTCATGTTCTTCTGGATCCCCACCTTCCTCGGTCTCCCCTTTGTCAACCTCATCGCGCGCGGAGGCAATATGGCGATGGTATGGGTCAGCTTGACCTTGACGCTGGTATGCGCGGCGATTGGGAATATGGCGTTTGTCTGCAATCTCTTGATGGTCAACCAGGCGGCTCCATCTAGGCGTTCACTGGGAGCTATCAATGGTGAGTTGTCGCAAGGATCAGCTGACATCAGGCTACTCGCAAGTCGTATCATCGTTTGTGCGGACGCTCGGCCCCGGAGGCGCGTCAATACTCTTCGCTGTATCTATCGACAAGCAGATTTGGGGAGGCAACCTCATCTGGGTGGTCTGTACGGCCACAGCGGTGATAGGAGTGTGGTCGGGGCTGGTCCTCAGGAAGTAGATGGTAGATGGAGCGTAAAGATGTAGCATATGCCTGATCGGTCGACGCGACGGGAGTTGAAACGATATGGTCCGAACGGGGGCGTGTGCTGCGCTTAGTGATACTGTCACTGGCATCGGACGAAGCTAGTCAGCAGGGGACAAAGATCACTTGTCAGCTGGGGCACGTTCTTCTGGTACCGGGTTCAATGATGGTCGCAGCATCGACGGGGAAAGCAGGGGCCGGGGAGCGCTCAGTGATCCGTCTGTACGTGTGATTTGCGCGTGACAGGGAGGGAAGAGGCGGCGGAAACGATAGCATTAGACAAGGCAGCTCTCGATGTAAGGGCTGGAGCAGAGTATGTAGCCGTAGACATGTAGCAGATGGATAAGCTCGCAAGTATGCTACCGCGCAGGTGGCTCTTCTATGACCCATCAATGCGAGCCCCGCGGGGCTCCGATCCCAGCCCTTCATAACCTGTTGTTACCAAAGCAATGAACGTATCTTGGGTCATCTCTGCTTGATACATCAAGCTCCCTCACGCTACCCAAGCAGATAAAGAGCATGAACAGGTGGGACAGGAGAAAGTGATGTGCTGACGTGCAGGATCCCCGTAGTACTCGTAAGTCTCGCTGTCAAGCAGATGAAGACATCACTGAGATGTCGAGCAGACGATTGACGAGGTGGAGTGAGTCCAGTCATACTTTTCAGCATTCTCGTGCCTCTGCTCATGCTGCAGGTACCTGCTTGATCAGCTGGTGAGTCGAGGATGGAGTCTTGCTGATTGCAGCCACCACCGGACAAGGAGGAAGCGCCCATGGTCACCAAATTACGCGAGACACTCCAGCGGTCATTGGAGGAGGTTCGAAAAGGCGCAGAATGAAGGGACATGGAAGCGAGGCAGAGGCGGAGATATGCTCTTGATTGGGGTGCATTATAAACTACAGCTTCGATATTATACTACGGCGCCCCTACACTCTCCCCTCCGATACGGTTCTGCTCAGTTTGACTGGTAGGTGTTGAAGGCGACCAGGTAGTCATTCAACAAAGACAAGTTGTAGGGAGTAACGTAGAGATCCTTCACCGAGAGACCAACAAAGCTCGTGCCGTTTATTATGCCATTCGTGGGTGTGCTGTCGAAGACGACTCCCCCGGGCTGGGTAGCGTAGCCGGTATAGTTGCTGGTGAGGGTGAGAGGTGTGTAGGTGACATTGAGCTGGTTGATCCAGGCGACGAACTGATCATCAGCGTGGAACTCGTTGGTGATCAAAAAGAGCTGACCTTGGGCTGTGTGCCGTTTACCTGGCCTCCGACAGTGGTGTTGTAGCCTCCATCCGCCGAAATAGTCTTGTTGGCAGCCTCCCAGGAGAAGGTGACATTGCGACCGGCCTGAGTGAGCGATGTGCGATTGTGGGTGATCGCCGCCTTGTAGCCGTCGACGAGGATGCTGGGCTGATTGGTGGCGTTAAGAAGGGGGAAGCTCGGCCATGACTGATGATCAGACTACGTCGGGAACTTGGGAGTGGACAGGAGACTTACGATCTTGGGAGTACCTGCGGGGCAAGATACGATATACCGGTTGAGGAGAGACCAAGCCATGGACTGAGAGATACCGGTCTCGAAGTGTACGGGGAAAGGGTGGGCACCGGAGACTGTGCTATCAGCTAGGCTCATGTATATGAAGCTGAGAGTAGTCACTCACACTGGCGGAAGACCATCTGCTGACGAGCCTCGGTGGTGATGGATTGAGTCAAGAGGGTAGCGACCGGGCGGGAGTCGAGGTGAGAGAGGAAACCGTAGACGCCCGACTCGCCCCACCGCGTGAGACGTTGACAGAAAGCGACATATTCCCGCACTGACTGGAAGTCATACTTGTAGGTGCACTGTTTGGGGGCTTGGCGACCGCCGTTGTTGATCATGTTGGTGATGAGAGTGGCGTGTCCAACCTGGTCGAATCAGTGCTGATCTCACGGCTGATTTTGGAGGTCACGACAATGCACCTCCTGCTGAGCCATGAACTGGATCAGACTGATGTCCTCAGCGTTCAGGCCCGCATCGGCGAATTCCTGAGCGGAGAATCGAGCGACACCTGAAATCAGTGTAGAACTCGACAGCGGAACCCTTCTCGAGCGACGTACCATAGTTGAACTGAAATCAGCGTAGAACTCGACAGCGGAACCCTTCGAGCGGACGTACCAGGTCTAGCTCGATCCACTCCTGATAGAGGCCTAGCTTGAGCGACTCGTAGTCGAAGTCGGTCATAGTACCGTAGACAGGTGCGGTGTCGTTGGTACGGACACCGACGCCGCCGTTGGGGATAGGTGCGGGCACCGCGAGGGTGGACCCGAGGAGGAGAAGGGGAGCGAGAGTGAGCGCGAGCATTGTGAATGACGGGTTTGGAGGTATGTGGCGATAGTGCCGGGGAAGGTAGATGCTCGATGTAAGAGAACGAAGGGGACAGCAGCTTTCCTCTTATATCACCCACTTCGATGTGGTCATGTCAGCCAGAAATCTTCGAGTGGAGGTCAAGCCCAGGAGCAATGACGTCATGCCGGCGCGATCGGCCGCTCGGCCGATTCCAGCAAATCGCTCCGTATTACGTACATGCCGGCTAGACCTGGTCCTCGGCCGAGCTATTAACAGGCTGATATCCCTTCTTCCCTGCCGTGCTAGCCCCTCCCTCCATCGCTGCTCGGCGTCGATACGCAGGCCACCCTTCCGGAGGTATATCGTATACCCGAGTATAGTCTATTGCCTGATTCGACCAAAAGTCCTGGCAATTCTGCTCGTTAGCGCCGTCTCGCCATTGTCTTACCTTGACGATTCCAAGATCAAACGGGTTCTGATCCTTCCCTGCCCTACGCATCCCGCTCACCGCCTTGCCCTTGGTAAACCGATCCAACCCCAACACCTTCATCAGCGGCCCCGATATAGCCCGAATCGCACCGCCTCCTCGGTGCGAATGATGATGACCCGCCGCCATGCCATCGGGCGATACGACCATGCCACCTGTCCCCTCCTCGCCGGCACCGCTGGGTCCGATGCCGGCTCCGATACTGGTCGCTTGCTTCATAGCTCCGCTCTGGTCTCGCAGAGATGCACCTCCTCGGCCGCCCATGTAACCATATCGACCGAGGTTGGAGATTTCGAATGTGGTCATCTGGCGGGAGATCTGCCACAGGTGACTGACGGCGAGGAGTGATGTCCAGGTGAGTTGGAGTGTCGCCCAGCACATCACTGCTAGTTGGAAGGAGTCGTATGAGGCAGCGCGGCAGAGGGTCTCAGAGATGCTGCAGAGACTAGGCTCGGGTCCGGGCGGGTCCATCTCGGGAGCGTTCTCCAGAATATCTGCCTTTAGCTATACCTCAGATGCAACTCACATGCTACACCAAGATAGTCGAACAGACAGATCCCAGATATTAAAGCTAGGATGAAGATGAGGAAGTGTCGGTGATTCCGGAATCCCACTATCGTCAGCTTGCTCATCTTGCTGACTCACCGCAATTCCACACCCAAGGGCAGTGATGGTCGAAGCGCGCGACACAGCGCTTGCATTGTCGGCAGTGCTTGGATCGGAGAGGGCGACGAGACTAAGTGAGCTACTTCGTAGACAAGACTCACCAGGCACTCGACGCAGAAGTTTGTCCCGTTTAGACGTCCCTGCTCGACCAGTTCTTCTAAAGCCTACATCAGCTCAGTCTACGCTAGACTCACCATTTTGACGTCCGCATCGGTGGCTGTTGGTACGAAGCCAGGATCTGACCGGACAGAGTTATAGAAACCCGCAACGCATGTGGCAAATGACATGAAGAAGGCAAAATGGAGGAAGGGATAGCCCATAGCGCCTACATCAGCGCATTTCAAGACCCAGCTTACCTCGCACAAGCTTGGTTGCCCAACACCAGCCGACCCAAACCATACTGGCGAGTATGATAGCTGCAAAGTAGGGCGACGAGGTCACCCTGTTCTCTTCGGGTCGATGGCGGAGAAGGACTCTGACGACGATCTGATCAGCAAAGTCGAGCTCGGACTCACATATTGCATCAACCAGAACTCCAAGAACGCCAGAGGGTAGCTCATGTAACCAGGGAGAAGCGAGAAGGACTTGAAGATCACACCAAGGACGACGGTGGGCAGGACAAAGATGGCGATATTTGTATTTCGCTACATCAGCATCGTCAAACAATAGCTCACCTCGGTCATCTTGGGCACCACCGCCACACCTCCCGCATACCCCGCCTCCTCAAGAGCCCGATTGAACGGTATCGACCCCTTGAGCTCCTCAGCCATGTCCTTTGGCGTCTTGCCTTGATCCTCCTTGGCTGCCAGATCTGCGCCCGCCGCTACCAGGTGCTGGATGCACGCCTTGGACCCCTTGACCGCCGCCCAATGTAGTGGTGTCATTCCAGCATTGTCCCTCGCCAGTGTAGAAGCTCCATGTCGTATAAGCAGGTCGACCGAGATGGCGTCGCCCTGATATGCCGCCCACATCAAGGGAGTGTGCCCATCCGAGTCTTTTTCGTCGATAGCAACAGGTTGGTGAAGCTGGCATCAGCGCGATCTCTTGTCGACTCACCATATACAGCAAAGGCATGACAGCGCTGGAGTGTGTGATGAGCTGCAAGGTGCTGAAGCCCTGAGCGTCCAAGATATTGGGGTCTGCCCCTCGACTGAGCAACAGGTGGACGACATAGAGATGCCCGTTCCTTGCTGCCCACTGCAGCGGTGTCGCCTTCAGCTCCCCTCCCACCGCATCCACATCCGCCCCGCTATCCAGCAGCCACCTGCAGACCCCAATATGCGCGTTGATCGACGCCCAGTGGAGAGGGGTGACATCCTGCGCGTCTCGGGACGAGTAGTCGAGAGTTAGATCTGCGCTTTGCAGGGCGAGCAAGCCCGCAATATCGCCGCGCTGACAGAGCGAGTGGAGGTCGTTCATGGGAGGTGGCGGTGGTGGGCGTATAGAGTCCGTCCCGACCTGTGCGCTGTCGCGCTCGGGATCATGTCCGTCCATGGTAGAGAGGCAACAAAGGAATGAGGAGTGAAATCTTGGCGCGAAGCGGTGCATATACAACTGAAAGTTCTCGGTCTCCCTAACGATTGCTGTCCACCTCCATGCTCTGATCACCCGCTGGTACGGCCCCCTCCGCATGTCCACTCTGCAATATTGCGCCGGTCGGAGGGATGGGACCCGGTATGAGGGACGCGACAGGCTCCAGATCCACCGTTGTGGGCAGCTTGTCAGGCGCGCGATCTGCGGTCACTGGAGGTCAGCCTGGCTCTACTCCATCTGCTGGCTTGAGCACTCACCCCATGACCGCCTGTCCATCGGACACTGCTGTTTCGAAGACTCCGTCTCGAGCCACTTGAGTAGACAGTGCATGTGGAAGATATGGGAACATTCCCCCCATACTATTATCAGCTCTACCAAACCCCCGACTCACTTAACGGGCAATCATCTCCAGGCACTTTGCACTCTGGGCAGGTACTTTCGAACGCCGACTGGCAGATCCCGCACACCTCCTCATCGTCGTCGTCGTACTCTTCGATCTGCCCGTCCGGACCGCGACTGGCGTACGCGTAGAGCTGATGGGGTTCGGTCGACGCGTTCCACTTCCACGCAGCGACAGCGTTGAAGGAGAGGACCGTCACCTTCATTGTTCGAGCTCGGTGGTCATGTATGTGTGATCCTACTCGAAGCCGGAAGCAAGCGTAGCTTTGCGAGGAAGAGGTATGGTCGAGAGATGATTTGTTCACATTTGTCAGTTCACCTTCACCTTGCGAAATTCGACTTGACCAGTATGGGCCATACAATGTGAGCTGCAGCTCTTCCAAGCTCATCTTAGACTACTTCAGTGGACGTACAATCCACCGCAACGTACTGCGCCTCTGAATGAGTACATCCTTACCCGGATACTTGAACATTATGGGGTGAGTACTCCACACCCTTCCAGGTAGTGCTGATGGCCAGCTGTCCCAGCCTATACGGACGACGGTGCAACTTCGGACCTTCCGCGCTGCGGTCGACACGTCTACACGGCTTCTCACTACCTTGGCGTACTCCCCACCCGTTCTTCCTGGACGCGAAACCCCTTCCCAACCTAGAGACAACACCACCTTCATCATTATCGACGACCGTCCAGCTGTAAATGGCCCGGAACCAACGGTTGACCAGACCATCAAGCCTGCAGCACCCTCTCAATTCTCCTCTATTGCGGTCCGACCCGCCGCGCATGTCCTTCCCCTCCTCACGAACCTCCTCAGCCCATTCGTCATGGGCCTGACTAAATCCGCTCGAGCAGCGGCCTCTACAACGGCGGAGATACCCCGTCCAACCACATTACCAGGCACACCACTAGCTATCACCTCGCTCACATTTTCGCCCCCGTCCGCTCCTCATCCTCCCGTCACGCTGACGATCCACAACCTCCCCTCACAGACCGCGGCGTCCATCTTCCTCGAGGCGGAGTGCGAGACCGAGGAGGTCTTGCGAGACTTTTTGGCGGGATGCTTGCCGGAGGGTGTCGGCGGAGATGTCAAGTACATGGGCTGGGACGGGGAAGAGAGCAGCTGGGAAGGACTGGAGCGGACGAGAAAGGCGTCTCAGATGCTGGTCAGACTGCTGAGGGAAAGCGGCTTGACTTGATGCATCAAAATGCAGTAGCGTTACCGTACGTCGTATTGTCCAGTCCTCTGGCAATGAGGGCAAACTCGTGCAGAGCAACGCGCATCTTTTTGGCTGTTCGAGATCTTCGTCAGCGCCGTCAAGTGGCAACTCACTTTAGGATCTCCGTTTTTAACCGCTCTTTCGACTTTGGCGTCGATCTCCTATCTGGAAATCCTTCTTCGCCGAGGATCGTCTGCAGCCAGCTGGACATTTCCGGACCGGGAACCCTCGTGATCAGACCGGCTAGCAGCTCCGCCAGATTGGGAATGGCCGACCTTGGTCCGTCCGATCCGGCCGACAGCAGCAGCGCGCGCAAGATTTGCGGACCAAAGTGCTTGATGAGCGAATCGGCGATGGGTTCTAGTGGGGATGGGAAGCGAGTATTGGCAAAGAGCGCGACCTACATTAGCCCAGCCATGATCGGACTCACAAAGAAGGATGCAGTAGTGGTCAAGGAGAACCGCTCTTGCGCCGAGAGGCCCATCACACCAAGAGCCATGTACGTCTCGACGGTCTGAGCTGGGAGACGCAGCAGCACGCCGGGAAATCGCGACGATAACGCCGAGGAGAACTTGAAGAAGGCCTCGACAACATCGGGATGCTACAGTTAGCTCTGACGTAGACTGGTCTCACCTCCTTCATGCCCGCGTCCGAGCCTATCAATATCCCCGCCACTCGGCCAAGCCGCTGAGCTGCATCCGCCACCACATTCCATCGACCCTGCTCTTCTGCTTCATGTTGCTGCTGCTCGTCTGGCGTCTTGTCCTTTTTGATCGTCAAGGGACTGGGCGGCGAGTTGATACGGAGTACCAAGGTGGATGCTAGGGAGAGCCATAAAGCGGATGGTGCAACTTCCGCTGCTGCGCAGACAAGCAAAAGAAGTGGAAGAGGGGACAGCGATATGAGCGTTTCAGATATGGTAGAGTGCTTGAGAAGGGATGATATTGACTGATGTCAGCGCGATCTTGCTCGTACTTACATCCGCCACTTCCCCGTCTCCCGTCCATACCCTCACGACTCCCGCTATTGATCTTTCCGCCCGATCTCGTATATGCGCTAGTCTTGGGTCCATCTTGACAATCCGGATCTGAGCATCGTCGGCCGTGGTATCGACGTCTGCATCAAAGATATCGTCCTCGCTAGGAGTAAGACCTTTGAAACAGGCCGCCAGCGCGTCGATATGCTGCGCGAGGGGCCGTTCTGGGTCAAGCGATTGAACAGTGGCGTCGAGTTGGTCAATGATGGGGGTGACAATTCCCTGGGTAAGCAATGCAAAGCCATAGCTCACCTCTATTGGACCTATTGCGTTCTCTGGTGACAGCGCTTGGATCACGCTTGTGATCGCTTGCACAACCTTGACTTGTTCCTCCGCCTATTGTCAGAGCATTCCCTTGGGATGACTCACCCCCATGGTCCCGATCTTCCCGTGCAGCTCAGCGAATGCGTCGATGTGCTGGACGAGCTTCTTCCGACACATGTCGCAGAGCGATTTGAGGGTGTTTGCGGCGGCGGGTGCCATGGCGGGGAGGGAGAGCGAATTGACGAGGTAATTAAGGCATGGTAAGAGGTAATCCGGATGAAACTTGAACCATTCCTCGTACGCCGCGATGAGACCGACCACCGTACGCCGCAGCCTGATCTCGTTGAGTTCCCGTTGAGCGAGCTGGGGGAGAAGCTGGCCGAATATGACTGGTAAATATACCTCCTCGCCCAGTGGGACCGCCTCGGAAGAGAACGATATGCAGTGGAGCGTCGCCTCGATGTCCTGCCATGGACCGTGGACTTGACTCAAAGCGGTCTGCGTGAGGCCGCCGAGCATAGCGTCGCGGAGGATGTAGAAGGCGCAGACGATGACCTCGCCGGCGTCACGACGCCATGTGTCAAACGTCTCCCTTCTCTCCTTGTCCATGCTGCCGTCGGGATAGCGGGCTTTGGTTCGTATGACAGAGACGAGCTGGCTGAAGAGGGCTTTGGCGATTTGCCAGTCGGGCGAGGTCTCGTGGGGAGAGGAGAAGAGGGGCGAGTCCATGATGGCTTCTTGGATGAGGGGGTAGGTGGCCAGAGTTATCTACGTCAGCTCGCTCATGAATGGATTCACCTCTGAGACCTCCTCATCGACACCAGCCGTCCCAGTCCATCCCGTCAATCGCAAGACCGTTCCAAAGAAGGCTTGGACATCAGGCTGTGTGATCCGAGTGACTAGCCACTCTGACGAGTGCTCGACCAAAGCGCAGAGCATTTTGGTCACGCCGACCAGCTCCTCCATCGTATCGGAATCGCCATTGTCCAGAACTGCCTGGCCCAGCCCGATCGTCCAGGCTACTAGCGGCTCCGTCAGCGCTTTGGTAGCTTTGCCGAATTTGAAGGTGCTCTCGGTGAGGATCTCGGTGATGGCGGATGAAGCGGCAGGTAGAGGGAGTAATCGGTACAGCGCAGGGAGCAGGGACAGCAGGTCACTACATCAGCTCAGCCGGACTTTGACTTACTCTGCACGTATCCCATAACCCACCCAGCTCTCGGCACACCTACATGCCGCCTCAGCCTCCTTCAGCTTCTCCACCTGTGGCTCGCCCATCTCCATCCCTCCAGCTATTGCGCTCATCACGGCGGGCATATCGCCCTCGATATGCATCTGCAGCGCTTTTCTGTAATCAGCTCGGCAGATTGAGTGCTAACCTTTTCTGATCGCTAATACCTGCCCGGCCCAGCTCCTCCACACAGATACCACACCATTCCAAACTCCATATGCGCGCCTTATGCTCATTCCCGTTCGTGCCAGAAGCGGTTACAATTGTTTGCAAGACCGTGATGAGTGGACTGGGAAATTGATGGAAAGGTAAGCGTAGGATGAGAGATGCGAGCTGACGATCAGCAAGCGTCTAGGCCGAGCCGGGGTGTCCTACCGAGCCGAAGATCTTCCGAGTGACCACACCGTTGGCAGGTTGGTACGGATGTGGGCTCAGTGGGCTGAGAGCAGAAGAGAGTGTGCTAAGGAGGAGGTTGAGGAGCGAAGGTCGGAGTTCCGCTGGTAGGGTATCCCTAGAGTCAGCTCGGCCGTGGGCGAACCCACCAGTCCCGAGATATCTTGACCTGGGCGGTGTGCGCAGAGAAGAACCGGACATTTGCGTCCTGCCATCAGTGACGCCACCTGGGGGCTTACCTCGTGCGCGGATAAGCCGGCTATTAGGCCCCAGGCCTCAGTCGTCGACTGTATTTGGTGCAAGTCCGCTTGGAGCTGCTTTGCGCGAGCAGGGTCGGCCGAGGTCGAAGGGTCAAAGAGATAGATAATGGTCTAGATGAGCTCAGGCCGAGGAACCAACCTACATTTGCGACGCGTCCGAGGTCCTCCTGACTAAGAGATGGGAACGTCAGGTGAGGCTGGCTGGGACCTGCGTCCATTGTGACTGTATCGATCACAATAATGTGAACGATTGTTCTCTCATCAACATTTCTGGCGACCGCACGCGCGCGACGGCCGAAAGGGCTATTACGTAACGCAAAATCTCGACTCTAGCCTCGAGACTTGTCGGACTCGCTGTTCGATACACCTGACACAAGTTGTCTTCAGGACAGATACGACCTAGTGTAGCGACCCATGCGACCTAAGGCAGGAAATTTGGAGTAGAGAATCGTTGGGATGTTACTTGAAACAGCTGTCCAAAAGATGAAACACGTACGCACGGGCCTGCCAGCCCAAGGAGCTTCTTTCGTTTCGCGGTCGCGTCGTGATCATCCCTTGCCTCTATATCCACCCATATTTCACTAAGGCACCATGGTGGTCCAGGGCGCAAGCTCCAAGGAGCAGAGCTACCTGTCAGCTCTGGCTATCCAGCCCAAAGATGCGAATCCGGACCGCCTGTACGAGGTAAGCACTGTCTATTCGAGAGATGCACCTGCTGATCTGTAGAAACTCGAGATCATGGGAAAGGGGGCATACGGAGCTGTGTACAAGGGGCAACATCGCTCTACTGGTCACATCGTCGCCCTCAAGATCATCAACCTCGATACAGAAGATGACGACGTCGGGGATATCCAGAAGGAGATCAGCCTGTTGCAGCAGCTCATGCGAAGCGCAAAGGACGGGATCTTGCCGAACGTCATCAAGTACTATGGGAGCTTGATGGACGGGCCGAGAGTGTGGATCATCATGGAGCTGGCCGAGGGTGGAAGTATCAGGACATTGGTGAGTCCTTACCAAGCTATAGCTGATTCAGTCCCGTGCCCAACCCCTCAAAGAACAACATATCTGCCTCATCATGCGGGAAACTCTGATCGCCCTCAACTTTCTGCACAAGCATGGCGTCATCCACCGAGATCTCAAGGGTAAGGCTAATACCGTTCAAGCTGATATCAAGCGGCAAATATCCTCCTTACAGCATCACCCACCCGCGTCCTCCTATGCGATTTTGGCGTCGCCGCACTCCTCTCCTCGACCGCATCGAAGCGTTCCACCTTTGTCGGTACACCCTACTGGATGGCTCCCGAAGTGGTCACCGAGGGTCGGATGTACGACGCCAAGGCGGACATCTGGTCCCTCGGCATCACTCTCCTCGAGATGGCATATGGAGAACCGCCTCTATCCGGTCAACCTGCTGCACGCGCTGTAGCGCTTCTTGGCGACAAGAAGCTTCGAGCGCCGCGCCTCGAAGGGGAGCACTGGAGCAAGGACATGAAGGAGTTCGTGACGGCGTGTTTGAACGAAGAGCCAGGGGATCGGATACCGGCGGAAGAGCTGAGTCGGATGCGGTGGATACGGATGACGGCCAAGACTCCGCTCACGTCGCTGGGGGAGTTGATCACCAAATTTCTGCACTGGAAGGAGAGTGGAGGGCAGAGGCAGAGTCTCGCACCGGGGATGGGAGCGAGGGTGGACGACGAGGATCACGAGCTGCCTGTTGGGGATTGGGCGTTTGACGTGAGTACCAGAACGGGCAGGGCTGATCTCAGACGGTCCGATCCAGGATGAGCATGCTAGGAGGTGACAGCGGGGACAACTGTGAGCTCAATTTAGGACTCAGCTGATTCAGACCTCTCACCACCCACCGCACGCCCCGCTCCCCAATCCCTGCGGCGCCTATTCCACGACGAGGACTCGTCCGACCCAGACCCCTTCCAATCTTTCGCCCATCAACAACCTGCTACACCGCAGACGGATGGCTCCTCTTCCGTCGAACAAGAAGGACGGATGCGTACCCCTCCCATAAACGCCATAGAGCTGCCTGACATGGAGTCGGACTCGGCCTATGACCCCTCCACAATCCGCATGGCCCGGCCGAAACTTCCCGAAAAGTCGCACGGCAAGACTCCCTCTTCGGCCAGCACATCCACTATCGACTCGGACGCTCCCTCCACCCATCGCCTTGGCGAACAGGAAATGCTTTCCCCGCCCAAGCTTCTGGGCAGGCCAAGCATGGACACCCTCTCCTCTGCTCCCACTAGCAAGTCTCAGCCTGCGGAAGATCCTCGTCGTCCGCCCGTCCGGCGTCCCGGCGGCTCAGTCGGAGACGGTCTACGCGGCTTCCAGTTCCCCCTCGTCGCCCCGCGTATGCCGGACTCCACCCACTCTCCTCTCCGCCCACAGCCTCCTTCGCTTCATCGTATGCACTCCGCAGCTCCCGCGCTCGCATCACCCGTTAAACCCCCTCCTATACAGATCCCCATCGCAGGCCCCAGCCGGCCGCCCATGATGCGCCAAGCCTCTGTCGCGGTCATGGAGGGGCGCGCTGCCAGTCAGACGCAAGCACAGGCGGAAGCGCTCGCGCTGGTAGGTGGAGACTCTACCAGTCCGACGAGGGGTCTTCCATTACCGCCCGCAGGTCGGTTTGACCGGTTCGCCACGGGGACGGGTATGGTGCGGACACGAAGTGGGAGCAGGGCGGATGATATGAATGGCTCTGCTGTTAATCTGAGAGATCTCATCAAGGTCAGTCAATCTCATGTCAAGGCTGATGGGCAGTTATCAGCGACGATACCAGATCAGGAAGACCTCTTACCACCCTCTCCGACAAGTGCTGTCCCACCACGCTACTTCCCACAACCATCCCCTCTCAGCGCACCTCCTCCGCTCACGGCCACCACTATCGTCTCGTCGTCTGGCTCTGCGGGGAACAGCCTGGGTCCGCCAGTCCGTCCGCTCGATCTGGGAAGTTTAGAGGGGGACGAGGTGTTTGCTGAGCTGGAGCGGACGGTGGAGGATCTAGGGGCATGGTTGGAGTTGGTCAGTACGGGATTGGAGGATCTTTGCGCGATGCCATGGGAAGACGGAGAGGCGGTCCTGGCGGAATGATGTACATGTCTAGTCGTTGCATCTGAAGGCCCGAAGGAAAATATCAGATCTGGTTGTTACAGTAAAAGTCCCCTTTCCTCCTACCTGGCAACCCGGGAGGTCTGGCGGAATGATAAACATATCTAGTCGTTATGTCTAAAGGCCCAAAAGAAGATCTTAGATCTAGTCGTTATAGTAAAAAGTCCCAAAATCAAATATATTCCCCCCTACCTGGGAACCCGGGAGGTCTGGTGTCTCGCCTGGAGCTTGTCTAGCCTCGCCCTGATATCCGCCAATCCCGCTGCCGTTGTGGACCTTGAAGAGGACTTGCTTATCGTCGCCGATGGATGCGTGGAGGACGGCGCAGTCGAGGGGACGGAGCGGGGAAGCGTCGATCCGCTAGTTGTAGGGACGCGCGCAGAGGGTATGGGCCGAGATGTGGGCAGAGCAGCGGCACGGACTGTGGGAGGTCGGGAGGTGGTAGTGGTGGTGGGGCGGATTGAGCTGGGAGGCTTTATCACGGTAGTCGCAGGGGTGGAGAGTGTCCGAGCTTTGGCAGCTGATACCGCTGGGATAGTTGGACGAGGGAGACCGGGTGGGCCCATGGACCCTTTAGCGGCTCTTGTGGGTAGGGTGGAGGACGTCGGAGGTCGAGGTAGCCGATTAGATACGCCCGCAGCATCCCCGCCGAACGACCGGGGAACAGTACTGGCCGTCGGGCGAGCGGAAGATCCGGTGGGCAAGGGCCGCGCCACAGGCCTGCTGGTAGGCTTCGGCTCGACTGGCGCAGGCCTGATACCGGTGCGGGCCGCTTGTGCTGGGACCGTGGTGGTGCGAACGGTAGGAGCGCGTGGGAGGGTTGACGAGCGTGCGGGAACGAGGCTGGGAGTGGATCCCGTTCGAGGCTTTGGGGGCTGAGATGCCTTGACCGCCGACGGCGGCATACTGCTCTTTGCAGCAGGCCTTGGGAGGACGCTGCGAGTGGCGGGTACCGGACCAGCGGGGCGCGCGATCGGCTTGACGGGCGAGGCGATGCGGCGAAGAGGTGAGTCCAGCTTTCGCATAGACGCGCTGGAGGGGAGAGGAAGCGCTCCGACGGAAAGCGAGACTCGCCTGGACGCGATTGGCGCTGGAGCCACTACCGGCCGAGTACGAGTTGGGGACGGTTGAGCGCCGAGCTCGATGTAGCTGGTTGGCCGTGTGCGGGGCAGGGTGCGGGTATATTCCGCCTGGGCGTCGTTGGCTCGAGGCCGGTCTGTAGCCCGCTTCTCCATTTCCAGTCGCGAGAGACTCTTCGAGCGCACCAGACCTGGGCGCAAGTCTGGCGGGATGAAGGTGTTGCTGACCATAGATCTGACAAGTCAGCATGATCACCACGAAGAATGAGTAAAAAGACTCACATATTCATATCATCATCGTCCATATCTGCCCGGAAAAGATCCACCACACTCTCCTCCACTCCCACTCCCCGCGCCTGATTCGCCCTCGCCATCATCTGCTGGATATCCATCGTCTGATCCGCTCCTTCCGCCCTCGTTCTGGGTTTTGCGCTCCTGGGCGTCTTGGCCGGTGATGCCCGACGCACCGGGCCTACCAGCGGAGGCATCAAGAGACTCATGCTGAGCATAGTCTCATCCTCCATCTTGGTGTGCGTGAGGAGGTGCTCGTCCGAGAGGAGATGGCGGGTCTTGAGCGGACTGACGGGGAGGAGCGTGCTGGCGTCACCGGCGTGGTCTTGGGTGGGCACAGTGAGGAAGTTGGAGGAAGTGGAGGGGGGTAGTCGACGTATCGATCCGGAAGGGCGCGAAGTCCGGAGAGTGGAAGGGGCACGGCCATGGGATTCCGCTACGACAGTGGACGGTTGGCTGAGCTCGATGGGGGCCGTGCTGGTCGACGAACCCCTGGCCGGAGTACGGGGTAGAAGGTTGGACTGGGCGAAGGGCTCCGCCGGTGGTCGGCTTCCGCGCTTAATCGGTGAGACCATCGGCGCTGATACGCCTGTCACACCGACAGCGCTTCCGTGACCGCTTGCAGCCGCCATACCAACCCTGGTGTCCAGCTCCACTGTGTCATTCCCCAGGCTCACTCGCCCCAGCTCCCCAAACGTCACATCCTGCAGCATCGACATGTCCGCCCCAGCTGGTAGCATAAATGACGCGGATACTATCGTCCTGGATGTGATCGTAGCGGACGAGGGAGTAGCGGCCGAGGAGGGATGGAGGAGAGCCGAGGGTTGTGTAGGGGGTAAGAAATCCGCTTTGACAGGAGAGATATTGCGGGCGGTGTTCATGGACGACTGGCGAGTAGAGAGCATAGGGTAGTGCGAGTCGATCTGAGACTTCCGAGGAGCCGCCCGATTCCCGGTGCTGAGGGAGGGAAGGGTGGTTGAGCGGGGCAAGCGGCCTTCGTCCCCTCCGCCATTAGCATGGCGTCGGACCGTGCTACTCGGATATTCGCGCTCCGGACGGTCTGGACCGCGTCTACGCTGAGACCGAGGCTGGTACTTCTCATCCGCGTCGTCGCTCGCGTACTCCGCCAAGGCATGACGGTTGGTGTGCGGGGTCTGAGGCAGAGGGGGAAGATAGGACAGAGCGTGATTGGGAGGAATATCGTGTCTATCGAACAGTTCCCGCAGACTATCTGCGTCAGCCCCTCTTAATGTTGCCAGCGACTACAGAGCTTACTCTTTGCGGTCCATTGTGGGCTATGATGCCTGTATCGATGGACAGTCGGTGCTTGTATGTGAGAGTAAACAGCATCAGCCAACCTGCGCTTACCAAAGGAAGGGAAATCACACGCGTCGGCGTGTTTGTTTCAGCTAACGCCGCCAAACCCCGCCTGGGCAAGCGGATATCTTCCGGAAAACACCCTCGGCTGTTGGAGACCCCGAGGAATGCTCGCTGGAGGGGTGGCGGATGCGCGGACGATCGCTTCTCTTAGCAGAAATGTGCCAGTAGGAGGATGTTGTAATTATGTGTCGCCTACATGTATCTCCAGTCTATAAGCATGGAGTGATAAGGATCAGTTTCAAAGTGTCCCGAGCGGGGACTGGTCCAGCTGCCACACATTCCTTGAGTGGCAAAGTGGCACTTTTGGCGCGGAATGTGCCACTTGTTGTGGAAGAGGCGGGTTGTTGGTGTCGGATGACCCATACAAGCTGACAACATGTCCGCGTGTCAACTCCCGCCTCCTCCTGCCCCGCGCGCGCGACTTAAATACTGACATTCCTGACCGTTCCATCTTCCATCTTTTGCTCAATCTGCCAAAGTGCCCCCTTGCAACTTAGGCGCCTGTATCTTGAGCTACTACCCGACGTACCATGTCGTCCTCCTTCTTCACCAGGCCTGTCCCCGGTCGCCTCCCTTCCTCCGCTTACGCACCCTTCGGCGCACCCATCGACCTCCCGCCGCCGTGGAATTCCCCGCCCCCGCTCAACCTCGGCAGGGGGCACAGGTCCACTAGCAGCGCAGCTACTGCCGATACCGGACGCAACACGCCGCCTCCTCCATACAGCGATGCAGGGGAGGACTACGATCGGTTCCCGGCGTTCATGGATGAGCTGGAGGAGGGGTTCTATATGGACCAGGAAACGGGGGAAGAGTTCTACGTCGATGAGCAGGGGAACGTTCTTTGGGAGGATGAGTATCAGGGCATGACGGAGGCAGATCAGGTAGCGCAGATGGAAGAGTTTGCGCGACTCCACCAGAGACTAGGTGAGCCGCTTGCAATGACAGGGGTAATCAATCTGACTATAGTCGCTCCCTCTGTCCCCTTAGCGCCGAGGGCGGCCGGAGCTCCGACCGAGCCTTCGAACGGCCAGCTGCAGGAGATCACTGTGCGAGGAGTCACGACCCGCGGCCACGCCTCTGACATCGTCGTCCCTGCTGGACCCAGCCATTCCAGCCACCCTGCTCCGGTCTCCGTTGCCCAGCAAGTCTCTCTCCCGGCAGTGATGCCAGCAGGCTATGCCTCAACTCCCATCACCCTTACTCCTCGTGCCCCGCTCTTCGCCCACATACCTCCCTACCCAGTACCCATCGCCCCCGGTCACGCCCCTAGACGGGCACCGGTCACCCCAGCTCCGGTTGCCCCACTCTTCACCCACATCCCTCCCTTCCCAGCGCCCATAGCGCCCAGAGCAGTCCCCGCTTCTGTACCGGTCACTCCTCCTCCTCCGCCAGCCCCGCTCTTCACCCCTATCCCACCCTTGCCGGCACCCATTGCGCCCAGTCACATCCCCAGACGCGCCCCAGTGACTCCGGCGACGATCGCTCCCCTCTTCTCACACATACCTCCCTACCAAGCACCGATTGCACCCGGTGCCGTGCCTGTCCCAGCACCGATCATCCCTGCTCCGGTCATTCCTCTTCCTACCAGCATTCCTCCTCGGTCACGCCGCACCTCCGAGGTCCGCATCGATCCTGCTGGTCACACGGGCTCCCCGGACTTGGCCACGAGTCAAATCCTGACTTCCTCCCCTCCACAACCCTCCGCCGCTGGCGATCTCCCCACTACTACTGCTGCTGCAACCCAGACCACCTCGGTACCCAGGACTGGATCACACCGTGTACAAGCCTTTCTCGGACGGATCGCCGGCATCCCCTCCTCACATGACTTCCACCCAGATGACCAGGAAGCCTTGGCGGCCCGTCTGGTCTCGACTCACGCCATGCCAGATGGCGACTGGTACGACCCCGCTCCCCGGATCCACGGTGCGCCCATCCTCCGCGTGAGGCATCCCCTGCCAGGGACAATCCGTCTTCCTCAACCAGATGAGGACGTCGACTCTCCTGGACCAGAAGCCGACTACCACCTCCGGGACTACACGCTCGCGTTCTATACTTGGCTGAACGCCAAACACGCAAAGACGGGCAATGTGAAGCGGTCAGACGGCGGATACACCGATATGGAACTGCGCGAGTTCCACGCTGCGTATCCGGAGCTGCTGGCCAAGGAGAGAGAGGAGGATGCTATTGCAGAGTGCAAGGCAGAGGCGCGGCGGATCAGGATGGAGGCGAGGGAGAGGAGGCAGTTGCGGATGGGAGGATTTGAGCGCGAGGTGGACTCGGAATCTGAGGGGTCCAGCAGCAGCTCCGAGTCGGGCGGATCGTCAACACGGGCGCAATTGGGTGCCCACTCGTTGGAGGCGGTAAGGGTGGAACGATGGGTTTCGGCAGAGCTGCCTATTCCTGGTAGATCGACCACCCCGCCTGCCCCACTTCGGCCATACGCCCCAGCCATCCCCCCTCGACCTTACGGGCAAACCCCTCGTCTCCTCTTGGGTATCGTACAAACCCCACGGGTTCCTGCAAGGTCACCAGCCGAGGCCGCTCCTGCACCTCCCTCTCGCCATCTGGATCGGCCAGTCAACCAAACAGCTCGGCCCCGTGCGAATTCCATCACAAACCAAGCACCCGCTCATGCGCACTTATCGCCCCCACCTCCGCCTCCCCACCTGCACGAAGAGCGACTTCCCACCCCAGGTTTCCGCATACTCCCTTCCATCCCGCAAGTCACACCCGCCAGCCCGTCGCTGGACCCGCCCACCCCTCCGCCCCCCTTCTCCGAGTCCCTCGTCAACAACGACTACAACATCTACCTCGCCAATCAGTACTCGGGGGCCAGTAGCTCCAGTCATCCCGACCCTCCTTCTTATCGAGGGCAAGACGACCCGGGCGGCATCTGGCAGAACCACAATGGGAACTGGGTCCGCGACCCACCACCGGTACTTGCTGCCTCCGCACCTCCTCCTCAGCATAGCTACGGGTACCGATCCACCTCGGCGGCCGCGTCATCGTCGTCCTCAGCGTCAGTCTCCAGGCCCATGCACTTCGATAAACCCCTCCCACCTCTCCCTCCAGCGGCTAGTCGTACTTTGGGAGAACACATATATCGGCCGGCCGATACTGGGGAGCCTCATGATCAAGCAGGAGGGAGAAGCCTGTTCAGGGTGTTAAGCTGCACGGTGTCGTCGAGCATCGTCCCTGGAATCTCATGGACTGTGTATCGCACTCCGGTGCCAGCGGTACGCCGGTACTATAGGTAGACGCGAGGAGCGAAGGCAAGGGCGGCAGAGGGATGGGGTAATGTCGAAATCGTTAGCAAGGAGGAGGAAGGTCAGAGACGGAGGGGGGAAGAGAGATCCAAGGGGACGGGGAGACAAAAGAAGCAGAAAATGAGTGTGGAGGTTCTCGTTGTACGAAGAAGGAAGAAAGGAAGAGTAATTAGTAGACAGCTCGTTTTCTTCTGGGTTGCGCACCGCGGTAGCTTTTTCGTCCCGGTCTAATTAGGTTGTATCAGTAGCTTGTACCTTGCAATGTAGATAACCCCACGTTCCTTACCCACAGTCCTTACCGTTTGTATCCTGTTGCTATCGTAGATGCATATACCTGTACTGTCTATCCACATCTACTGTCCTTCCCTCCTTCTCGGGGTACTGCGGAGGATGTTGTCAACACTAAAAGATCAGCTGGTTGCCTTGGCGAAGGACGACATGCCCAGCATTCGGAGGGCCAACTCACCGCAAGATCATCTCGGCCGCCTCGCTCGCGGACACCACGACTTGTCGCTTGAGCTTGAACGACTCGGTCACGCCTAGCTCCTTCATGCTCGCGACCTCTCCAATATCCATATCTACCGGATCAGCTCCTTCTCTCGTCTGATATCAAGAATACTCACCGAGTCCGGCCTCCTTCATACCCTCATAGTGCTTCGCCCGGAGCTTAGCCACCAACTCTCCAGAATCAAACCCTCCATTATCCGCCAAAATAGTCGGGATCTGCCTCAAAGCTCTCGCGAACCCCTCTACCGCCAGCGCCTTCTTGCCAGTGACGGTCCGGGCCGCCTCGTCGACCGCTACGCTCATGAGCATCTCTGCGCACCCTCCGCCGAGAGTCACGCGGGTCTCCTTGACGGTTTGCGAAAGGACCGAGAGAGCGTCATGGAGGGATCGTTCGGCCTCTTCGACCATCTGGGTGGTTCCGCCTCGGAGGACGACGGTACATGCTTGACCAGCGGCGACACCGGAGAATTTGATGAGCTAAGTCATCAGCTCAATGGTCCGCCTTCAATATGCCAGTCATGAGAGCTCACCTTGTCCTCCCCAATCATGATCTCCTCGATGACATCACATCGCCCGACCTTGACCTTATCCGGGGCATCGAAGGTCGAGGCAATCTCTCCGCCCGTGACGAGTGCCAACCGCTCGACACCCTCAAAGTCGGCGTGCTCGATCGACATGATCCCCTGTTCGGCAAGGAGCGATTCGGGGTAGTTGTAGATGAGTTGACGGTTGACAAAGCAGGTGATGCCGTGAGCGGCGATAGCAGCGACTTTAGCCTTCATCTTTTCCTACGGTAGTCAGCAATGAACCAGGGGGTGGTGAATGTTGGGGGACTCGCCTTCTCGGCCCGTTCGAGCTCGGCGAGCTTGCTCGTCCCATCTACCCTGACGCGAGCGCCGAAGATCTTGATCTTGTCGGTGTCCATGGCTAGATTGTCAGCTAAGATGTTCACGACGAGTTGCTCCCTTCTCCAGCTTACAGGTGTTGGCAATCAGGATCTTGGCATTCTCTATCCGTTTGGGGCTATTGGTAGCAATCTGCTTGTCCAGGATGAAGCCTGACATGTCAGCTCTACCCACCCTCGCAAGAGGGACCCAACTCACCCTCGTCCAAATATGAATCCGTCAACTTCCCACCGACCTTCTTGATAATCTGGATATGTTCCAGATCCGTCGACCCCTTCAGCCTCAATACAGCATCCACCGCCAGATTCGCAAAGTACTCCTTGTCCTGCGACAGCACTTTACTACTGAGCGTCGTCCGAGCGATATTGAACAGGTCTTGGCGGAATGCGACCTCATCCTTGCCATGATCAATCGCCGAGCCTTCCAGCGCCGACAAGGCCGCGCGCGAGGCGATTCGGTACCCCTCCACGACGGTCTGCGGGTGGATGTGGTTGACAGTGACGAGCTTCTCGGCCTCCCTGAGCAGCTCGGACGCGAGGACGCAGACGGATGTGGTTCCGTCCCCGACTTCATCGTCTTGGACTTTGGAGATATTGACGAGGATCTTGGCGGCGGGGTTGTCGAGGTGGATGGATTTGAGGATGGTAGCGCCGTCGTTGGTCACTGTGATGGAGCCATTGCTCGCTGATTCTGGGACGTCAGCTCAGAGCCATGTTCTTCGGAAACAGCGCAACTGACGGAGAATCTTGTTCATCCCCTTCGGTCCGAGCGTCGACTTGACCAAATCGCCCAGCGCCATCGCTCCAACGAACGATGATAGTCGGGCATTCTCGCCTCGCTCCTCGGTAGCCTATGAGTCAGCTACTGCTCATCATTTGTAACCAAGGCAGCTGCTCGGCAAGTCCTATGCCCCGGGAAAGACCTACCTCGTCTGCCCAAATATTCATCGTGCGGGTCGTAAGGGGTGTCTCTGGTTTCCTTGGTCGATTGAATGTGTATCCTGAGGTCTCCTGGATGATATGCCGAGGCTGTAGCTGCTATGTATGGCCTTGAGTGTAGATAGGAATGCTATAGAAGGAGGTGAAGCTCGAGCGCGTTGAATTCGCGTTTCGAAAGGCGAAATCTGAGGCTGACGTAATGAGGTGGGGCTTCCGACGGAAATTGTCCCGGTCTGATGATCTCACGAGCGAGAGAGGGCAGCAAGCCAGGGCCAGCTTCAAGCAGTTCATCCACATCTAGCATGACCCAAGCAGTCCATACTGCCATGAGAGCTACCAGCGTACTGCTCAGGTAGTAGCATTCTCCTCTCCTAGCGCTCTAAGCCATGTCCTCCGACTTCTGGACCTCATCGCACTCGCGGTATCACCTCCACCCGCGCTCCTCTATCCTCGCCTCGCGCTCCCTGGACCTCACCTACTGCACCCCGCGCCAGCTCTACTGCCTCCATATCTACTTTGCTGGCCTTTTGCAGAAGCTCGGCAAAAAGCTCCTCCTGCGCCAAGTACCCATCTCGACCGCTATCGTCTTCTTTAAGCGCTTCTACCTCAAGAACTCGATATGCGAGACGAATCCATATCTTGTGTTGGCGGCGTGTGCGTACGTGGCTGCAAAGATCGAGGAGACGCCTGTTCATATCAAGAGCGTGGTCGCAGAGGCCAAGGCGGTGTTTGCGGGTGAGTCATTACCTTCGGCGGCTTGACGGGAAGGGTGGGAGCTGATCAGCAGAGAATAGCATCAAGATATTCCCGGCGGATTCGAGCAAGTTGGGCGAGATGGAGTTCTACCTACTGGAGGATCTGGACTTCCATCTGGTTGTGTTCCACCCGTACAGAGCTTTGTTGGCAATGACGGGTCGAGAGCCGGCGGACGGGGGAAGATGGAGCAGTACCAGGGTGGAAGAGGATCAGGCGGCGCGGAAGGGGAAAGCACCGGGAGCAGCGGAGGAGAGCGAGGAGGAGCGTATTCGGAGGTTGATGTCTAGAGGGAGTGGGGAAGGGTTGATTGAGATCGACGAGGGTGTACTGCAGATCTGCCTGTAAGTGCCGCCCGCACACTCGAGATGGTCTCTCACTGAGTGCCAGATTCCTTATCAACGATACCTACCGTACCGACCTCCCCCTCCTCTACCCACCATACCTCATCGCCCTTGCTGCCCTGTACATCGGCTACTGCCTCACATCCATCAACTCTCTCAACCCCTCTGCTGCCTCTGGAGGTGCTTCTCAACCTCGCACCCGCTCCTCGACCCAGCAAAGCCACCCACCGACGAACCCCGCACTCGGTCTCCCCTCGCCTCCCTCAGCGGACTTTGCGGCCTTCATCGCGAGCTTCCAAGTCAGCATGCCGGTACTCATGGCGTGCGTACAGGACGTAGTGGTCCTGTATCCTATATGGGAGGGGTTTGAACCTGCGCAGAGAGCGGGACCGGCTGGCGGGTCAGGGAGCGGAAGTGGTGGAGGAAGTAAGGGCGTACTGGCGGGAATGGCGGGTATGAGAGCAGGAATGGCGGCTGCGTCGGGGGCCGCACCGGGTGGAGGGGGAAAGGAAGAGAGCTTCGGTGTGGCGGAAGCAGAGGCGCTGGTCAGGCGGATGATCGAGGAACGCGCGGTCGACCTCATGCACCCCGACGACGCCGGCAAGCAGGTCATTGGAAAGAAGCGCAAAGCGTAGAAGGCCTATCTCGGCCTCGGACTAGCGCAAGCAGTGATTCGCCGTCCAATGGTCACCCTCGTCCAGCCCCGCGCCGAGACAGCACAATCGATTGCGCACTCTCGTCCGTACCCGCGACGCTGTAGCCAATCGAGGAAAGCATCGCGCCGCGCCGCGTCGAACATTACACTGCCTCATTCGCAGGGATCTCAACGTTTCCCGGCGGGCACGGGGTGGAGGGCGGGTTGTATGGGTATTAGGGGACAGTCTCTCGCATTCCGACATTGCGTATGTGACCCCGAGCTACATAGCGCGATGGGATCGCCATATCTGGCTTGAAGGCTGAAAATACTAATCAAACAGGTGAGTATCCGCGAGATCTCAAAAAGTCGCTCCCCTACGCTCTGACGAGACCACTTACTGTATATGGCATACGAGTAATCTTCAGCTTGTGTCTGACTTCCACAACGTGTCGAAGAGATCTCCCTGGCGCTCGATTTGGCTCTCAGGCGTGTCAGCTCACCCCCGATCGACATGATGAAATGGATAGCAGAGACAGCACGAGTGCCGTGTTTACGGCTTACATACTGGATTTGTTGAGCCCGGCACCAGGTGACGTGAAGAAGAACTGGACGTATCAGTCAGAGGTTCATGAACGGCTGCATGCCAACTGGAACGTTCTCTTCAAAATCCACAGGAGGCAGAACCCTGATGCCAATACGAAAAGAGGCGCGATCAACGCCTTGATTGCCAGGGTCGGCGGCAGAGGAACGGTATTCTCCCTCGATGAGAAGATCGCGGCCAGAAGACAGTTCAGGGACGCGATGGAAGTGCTGTTCAAGTAAGCTCCGCCTGCTCCACACTTTGTACTGTGCTGAGATATCGCAGACGGGACGAGAGTCTGGTACTGATGGGCGCTGACACTCGTACTCTTGCGGAACAAGCAACAACCGAAGCCTGGCAGCGGATCGCGAAGGGTCTCGGAGACGTGACGATGGAGACCGCGCCAACGAGCAAGACGGTCTCTGACATGTCTGCAGCAATCAGCACGCTCACTCGCGATACCGAAGGCAAGGCGCAACGAGTCGAGCCGATGGGGGCTGCGGTCTCTGTCACGGTCGAGACAAAGCCCAATGCGCCTGACGATGAACCCTCGGCGGAGAATGGTGGCCCCTCTTCCGCCACCGTTTTCGCGGAGCCGGACGATGATGACTTTGGCGACGATGGCGAGTTGGTCGCTCTACCACAGGGTGACGCTGGATCCGTCAGAGACGGCGACGAGGATGTGGGCGACTACGTGTACCTGAAGACTGAGCGCGAGCTTTGATTATGGTGATCTGAATCGAGAGGTTGGAGGTTGGCAACTTGGAGATACGGAGTACAGTTTGATCGCCTAGTGTGAGCCTATGCATAGAGTGACCGATTTGCGGATATTGATGACGAGAGGATGGGGGTGGAACTGACTGGATCTCTGCAATATGCAAGGCTGGACGCACAGCCTAGGGCCCTTGTGCTATGCTTGAAAGAGCGAAAGAGCCCTTGTCCGCGTCCCTTGTCTATGCGGGTCTCCACGCCATCCAACCCGCACCCCAGCCGCCCGATGTGTATGTCTGTGTGGAGGGGAGGGTAGAAGGGAGGAGGGTTAGAAGTCGGAAAGCGGGGGTGCAGGGAGTTGATACCATCGTTCCCATGGGCTCGGTACCCACCGGCAGGAGGACGATGTCCTGAAGATTGCTTCTGTGCCTTCTACCTAGTGTCCCACCCAAGATGTAATCGTATCCCTATGCATATTTGTACACTTGTGAAAGAGCAAGGAAACCAGAATGGGAACCAGCTAGGGAAAAGGGAAAGCTATCTATAGAGAAACGACATTAAAAAGGACTGTCCAGCAGTGCATGATCTAGGCGAAGAGGCGCTTGGTGTAGCTGTTCAAGCCGTGAACACCACCTTCCACCTGTGCAGAAGCTGTCCGGAGCTCGAACCGGACACCACCGGATCGCGATTCCGCCTGGAGCTCAGTCACCCTAGCCAGAATCAGCTCTGAACCTCGCCACATCGTCACGTCAGTCTGTACTCACGACTTGACCCCCGCATCCTGCAAACTATGCTGCAGCCCCGTGAACAAGTACGGCAAGAACTTGGTCACGCTCCCCTTATCCGCCACATCCCCACTCACGCCCTGCGCGACCTTGACGGCATCCTGCTCTGAAAAGTATCGCGCCGTCGCGGCATTATCGATACCCAGCGCTTTCGCGACTTTGGCGGAGCCTTTGGGCGCCGTGTGCTCCATGGCCTCGATAGATCCCATCCCGCGGTATATCTTGACCCGCTTGCCTTCGTGGTAAAAGTATTCTCCGGGGGATTCGGTCGTTCCCGCGAGCATGCCGCCCATCATGACGGCCGAGGCGCCGAGGGAGAGGGCCTTGGCAATGTGGCCGATGTTGCCGATACCTCCGTCGGCCATTGTGGGGACGCCAAACCTGGAGAGACATCAGCTGGGAAGGAGAGGCAGAAAGGGTGAGGACTCACCGGCTGGCAAACTCTGAAACGGCGTAGACGGCGGTACCCTGCGGTCTGCCCACCGCCATGACCTCCTGAGTGATACAGATACTGCCTGACCCCATTCCGATCCTCAGCGCATCCGCACCCGCAGCGATGAGCTGCGCCGCCTGCTCCCTCGTCACCACATTCCCAGCGATAACCTCCAGATCCGGGTAGGTCTGCTTGATCCACTTGATAAACTCGATCTGGAAGACCGAGTTACCCTGGGACGAGTCGAGGACGACGACGTCCAGACCAGCCTCGACGAGAAGCTTGAGCCGGTCTTTGTCTCCTGGCCGGGTCCCGATGGCGGCACCGCAGTAGAGCTGCTTGGACGCCGGGACTTTGGACGCGAGGGGGTAGTTTTGGTTCTTGAGCAGATCGGATCGAGCGACGAGGGACACAAGGTTGCCTTCGGCGTCGACGATGAGGAGCTTCCCCTTTTTGGAGTCGCGAAGGATGGTGTTGGCCTCCTCGAGGGTGATGCCGGAGCGACCAGTGACGAGGTCGGTGGTCATGACGGAGGATAGGGGTTGTTCGGGGTCGCGGAATTGGACGTCTCGGCCGGTGACGATACCGAGAAGTTTACCGCCCATCTTGCCGGTTTCTGCCTATCAGCGCGGCCCCGGGGTCCTCTCCAGACACACAGACAGACATACCGGTGATAGGGATACCAGCGAAGCCCATAGCGTTCTTGATCTCCACAACACTGACTATCAGCTTCGTCTCATCCGCAATGCGGCTTCACTCACTCGCCAACAGTTCCATCAGGAGGCAAGCAGATAGGGTCGGTGATGAACCCATTCTCAAACTTCTTGACCTTACGAACCATCGCCGCCTGCTCTTCGGCCGTGCAGTTGTGGTGGATGATACCGAGACCGCCGTGGAGGGCGAGGGAGATAGCCATCCGGGACTCGGTCACGGTGTCCATAGGGGAGGAGACGAAGGGGGTGTTGAGGACGATATTGCGGGTGACCCTGCAGATCAGCTTCGACGCGTCACACGAATCAACCTTCCTCCTATCCCATCCTCCCCAATCCTCTTCTTCTGCCGCGGTAGCTTACCTGGTCTGCAAGCTGACAATGTTGGCCGGGAAGCTGATATGCCCAGGAAGCATCAAGAAGTCATTGTATGTCAAGCCCCCGTTCTTGCGGCTGTCCATCAACTCCGCGACTGACAACCCATCTCCGCGGGTGTACTCTTTGAGCGTGGCCATGGCGTCCGCGGCCGAAAGAGTCGTTTTGGAGGGCGCGGGTGATCCGTTCCCGTCTCCGTTTGCGATACCGTTGGGTGCCATCTTGTGTTTGTTGTTATAAAGAGGTGGGCTGCAGCTTTGTGAGTGCTTTGCCGAAAGAGCGAAGGAGATGGGCGAAAATTTCCAGCAAGCTTGATAAGTCGCGTCGCAGATCCAGGCACGGCTACAGCCAAAACAGCACGCACGGATTATGACCACGTGGCTCTGGCTACAGCGGGATCAGATTCTGGCTCTGCTCTGACGCTCGCCACCACCACCACCACCACCACTTGACCACCACCACCATTCAGCGATCTCCACAGCGCATACCTTGACTACTCCTCACTATACCAACCACATAGATCTATTCAGGACAGCTTACTGTGCGCGGCGAGAGTCTAGCCTTGATCCACACTTAATTTCTGCCGAAAAAGATTCAGCGAAAGAGCCGCGGCGAGCTCCTCCAGCATCCCGCCATCGGACATCCCACGGTCCCTGTCTCTCGTATCCATCCTACCCGGATCATCATCGACCTAGGCCGACCCTAGGTAATCTCTCTTAAGCGCTTCTCGCTTCAGAAATCTCCAAGATCTCAGCGTCGAGCTCTTCCCGCTCTCTCGTCCACCTCACCAACTTCAGTCCTGCACAATGGAGGCATTAGGTTTCAACGTTAGTTCCCACAATCGGCAGAACAGAACATGAGCTGACCCTGTCAGATGGACGCCGGCTTCCTGGAGGGAGTAGTACGAGGGTACAAGGGCGGTCTGTTGACTACTGCCAACTACCACAACCTGACTCAATGCGAGAACCTGGAAGGTACGTCATCTTCTATACATCTGCGATCCCGGCTGACCCCCAGACTTCCGGATGCAACTCGCCTCTACCGACTATGGAAACTTCCTCGCCAACGAACCCCTCCCCCTCTCCACATCTACCATCGCCGACAAGGCGACGGAAAAGCTCGTTTCCGAGTTTCACTATCTCCGGACGAACGCGGTCGAGCCCCTCGCCACATTCATGGACTACATCACGTACGCGTACATGATTGACAATGTCATCCTGTTGACGTTGGGGACGCTGCATGAGCGGGACACGCACGAGCTGCTGGAGCGGTGTCACCCGCTCGGGGTGTTTGATACCATGCCGGCGTTGTGTGTGGCGACGAACGTGGAGGAGTTGTACCACTCGGTTCTGGTTGAGACGCCCTTGGGTAAGTCGTCACCCGGTATGTACATGAATTTGGCTGACTGTCAGCCCCGTACTTTCGGGACTGCCTGTCCGCGCAGGATCTGGACGACCTCAATATCGAAATCATCCGGAACTCGCTGTACAAGGCCTACCTCGAAGACTTCCACGCATTCTGCCAGACCCTCCCTTCCCCAACCAACGAGATCATGTCGCGTATCCTCGCATTCGAGGCAGACCGGCGCACACTCAACATCACCATCAACTCCTTCGGCACCGAATTGTCCAAGGACCAACGGGCCCGTCTTTTCCCGACCATCGGTCGGCTCTACCCCGAGGGCAACAATGCCCTCGCGCGCGCAGAGGAGATTGAGCAGGTCGTAGCTGCCGTCGAGCACATTTCGGAGTACAAGGCCTTCTTTGACAAGGCGGGCGCGACGGGTGGTGGCGGTGGTGGGAGTGGCGGAGCAGGCGAGGGAGAGGCGAGCTCCCTCGAAGATGAGTTCTTCAAGTATGATGTCGAGCTCAACAAGCTGTCATTCTTGCAGCAGTTCCAGTATGCGGTGTTTTACAGCTTTGTGAAGCTTAAGGAGCAGGAGGTGCGGAATTTGACCTGGATAGCAGAGTGTATTGCGCAGGACGCAAAGGATAGGGTGGACGATTATATACCGGTGTTTTAGAGAGGGTGGTATTAGAGTATGATGTATTTGTTCGATAGTATGCGTTCCACGGAACACATATTCAGTCTGCTTGAAGAGAGACAGATCGTTCTTGGCAAGAGCATCTATCACATCCTCGTGTATGGCATGATATACAAACTACTGATACTGCATCTAGAAGAACAAGAGACGTTAAGGTCATTACCATTACCAGGCATACAGCATCCTACCCACAGCCCCACTCCTCTGGCATCATCGCGCCGGCGCCGCGCCTGTGGCCATCCACAGACCCAGCCCCTCCGACTTCATAGCCTCCGGAAGCATCTTGTCGACGCACGCCAGAACCGCTATATCTCGCCTACACATGGGACACGAAGTCGTATTGGGCTGACAGAACCACACCTGCCATATCAGCCAAGATCTACGAGGCTCTTGTAGGAGACAACTCACATCAAGACAATCCTTGTGATATACGTGCCTACACGGCGTAAGGGATACCCGCGCATCGTCTTCATACTGCTCATCAGCTCCTCCTCATGCCTTCCCGCTTCGGCACCAATCAAGAAGCAACTCACATTCTCATAACACACTGCACACATTCCTTCCTCCTTACACTGCTCCTCCAAGGCCTTTGGCTCCTCCTTCAAATCCCCCCATTTCCAAACCCCAATCTTGCTCTCTGCGCCAATACGCCGAGACATGGGTCCTAGCCGATGAACCACTTTCGCCACCTTTAGCAGCACCGCCCTCTTCTCCGCTTCAGATTGCCCGTCACGGAAAACGAGGCTATGAGAGGGTGCACGAGGAGGGGGAGCTGGGGGGAGGCCGTTCATCTGTCGTATGTGCGCCCAGTAGTCGTCTACTTCCGCCTCAAATCCGGAAAAGAGCGGGCGGTCGTGGGTGCGCGCAACGACCGACCGGCCGGTCAGGGCGGCATAGTTGAACCATTCTTCTCCGGTATGATGGTTGTACAGGGTCCAGTCAAAGTACTGGAACGAGTTGTCCGCCGCGACTGGCTCGCGGCCGCGATTTTGGTTGTGATCGCGGGAAGGACCTGGCTGGGCGTATGCTGCGTATCCGGGGTGGAGGTAGCCATTGGTGACAACAGGAATAGGGACGGGCCGGAAGGGATGCGCAGCGCTCCTCGGTTCGCTCGCCTCAATCTCGGCCAGGGCCGCGTCAACAGGGACGTCTCCCCAAACCGCGGCGGATAGACCCGCTGGACCCGCCGCAGCCGCATATCTCCGCCGTACTGCCTCCTCGCTCTGCTCAAACCGCTGCTGCGCCACCTCCCGTCCCGGTATTCTGAATCGCTCGGCGATGTCTGCCCGCCGCTGATCCTCCGCGTGTGGTTGCTGCAATAGCTCGCGGAGTCGAGCCGGAGTGTACGCCTCCCCGATATGCTCCGCCATCCTCGCGTCGCGCTGGGGCTCAACCGGGAGCCGCCGGTCCACCGCTTCCTGGACGGACCGATTCCACATATCGAGCAAGGGCGATGACTGGGGTTCGTCGTAGATGTGCTGATTGGAGTGGGGGCCGAAGGGTTGGGGATACCGAGCCGGAGCCGAGGTTCCGGAGTGCTGGGCGGTAGACGGGCGATAAGGGGGTTCGAAGGCGTGTGGAGGGTCCCTATCGTCTAATAGATCTGGGGACGCCGGTATCCACGCTCCCCACTCAGGAAGATGCACCGGCCACAGACCCCGTCCCGCTCGCGAATCTGCCGTCACTCCTTCCATCGCCGCCTGAGCAGGGACGCCTTGCCGCGCCTGCTGTCCCAGCCACGCGACGAGCCTGTCCCTTGGCTCTCCTCGTTCCGTTCCCGGGAAGAGGGGCCGCTCAAGGTCGGATCGACGCTCGTCTCCATATGTTTGCCCCCATCGCTGAGCGGGCTGTGGAGGTGGGACATTCGGTGCGGCCCGTGGTACCTCTGCCCGCCTCCACACCGATGGAGCCATGAGCACCGACATGTCGGCGGGACGAGAGGGCGGTGGCCGACCATATACAGCGGGCGGCGCGAACCGCGGATGACGGCGGTCGAGGGTACCTGTGACCGGTTGGAACCGATCCGCGCTCGCCAGTCGAGGCGATACCGAGCCCATTTCCGGTTCCGGTGCGTCCCGGTAGTACGGGGCATCATCTTCATCCCGCCCAAAGCTGAACACCGCGGGTGTAGGGACGTAGTCTGGGTGAAGGGGGGCTTGGTAGATGGTACGCGTGGGGGGATAAGGAGGAGGGGGCCGGATCATGCCCCTCTCCGCCGCTTGGCGTTGTTCTGCCATGCTAGGCCCGGGCGGGTCCGGGTCAAAGATGTGTCGCGAGTGCGAACGGTGGTGCACGGCCGTCTCGACCGCCTCTTCTGCCCGCCTGGCCGCTACTCGCGCGCGGGTCCTGTGCGCGCGAGACGACGAGTCGGCCGCCGGTACGGGCGCGGACGGCAATGAGGCAGCAGGGCTACCAGAGTCCTCGCGGTACGTCAGGACGGAGCGGACGGAGGAAGGAACCACCTCCGTGGCGCTCCCGAGCAGGTCTGCGGCGTGAGGCAGACACTTTATCTGCTCAGCGGTAGGTACGACGGTCTCGGCCGGGCTGGGCGAGGCGGGATCGACCACCCTGATCCGGCTGGAGCTGGGGCCGGAAGCCATAGGCGTTTGAACGAAGGAGGGACTAGCCGAAGTAGCGGTGGAGTCGCCGGTCATAGGGGGTGCGCGGTCAAAATAGCGAGAGTAGCGCGGGTAGCCGAGGATGGGGATGGGGACGGGGACGGAGGGGGTGGCGGCATGGTTGTGCGCCAAAGGTGGAGGCGAGTTGAGGTCAATCTCGGGTGACAGACGGGGCTGCCGGAGATTGAGAGGAGTGGGGGGCATGATGGGCTATCGTAGTCGATATGTTGGCAGTGTGATGGTCAATGATGAAGCCTACAAAGTCAGCTTAGCCCATCGTTATATATCCCTCTCGCCGCCAACGCTAGAACCGCCCTGAATACTCCAGACGAGCTGTGCAGTAGACCACCATAGACACAGCACATAGTGGAAACATCAAGTGGCAAGGGGTACATCATCCTCGCCACCGCCTCAGCGCCCTTTAGCTTCGGCGTGATGCCCGAGCAAGGCTGAAACGTATAGGAGCGGGTGGAGTGAAAGGAGTGTAGAGTGATGGAGCGGTACGCAGCGCGGAGAGGAGTGAGGGGTATGAGGGAGTTTGAGCAGAAGGAAAAGCGCTTACAAGGTTCAGAGGATGTTACAGTTCAACGTGAAGCTGATACGCCTGACCCAAGAATCCAAGATACGCCTTTATACCCCCTCCTCGGTACACTCGGCTCGACTCGGTATTTATCGAGGGCGGGTATGATGGCTGAGTCCAGACTTCTGGATAACACGCCCGGGTCCGATATTCTAGCGAGGGGGCGGGCCGCCAAGCACCGAGAAAGCGGATGATGATGCCCGGGGGAGATGACGAGCGAGATGAGTGATGATGTGCCCTTTGGCGCTATCGCTATGGTGTCAGCTATTGATAGGTATGGATGGGGAGATGCTAAGCCGCACTACCGCTTGTCTCGATGACTCACCACAGGGCTCTGGAGCGAGGTTCGGATCAAGAAGTGATGATGACCAAAGAGTGAGGGCGGGCGGGGCGAGGTAGACAAAACGTACAGGAAGCGGTTGCGGATCACGGGAATATGAAGGAGAGGAGGGTATGCTTGCTCAGGTAAGAGCCTGTACGACAACCTAGATTGCCGCCGATAGAGAGGGAAGGTAAGCGAAGAAGAGAAGTAATAGGGAGGGACATGCGGGGTGTACGATGTTCGGGCATCCCCGGCGGCCTTGTAAGCCGAAGAACGAGTCGGAAGGGACAGATTGCGCAAGGCCAAGTGCATTTGTCCGGGACAAGGTATGTCTACAATACTCCTGGTAAGCAGAGGCTCAGCATACTGGTCATGAAGGGCGGGATACATATGCATGAGGCCATAAGCTAGCTCAGCAGCTCGCCCTCCATTCTGCTAGCCAAGTGAGTGGCAGGCCGAAGTTGTGGGGACCCCATGTTTCAGAGTTTCCGACGGAAGTGTTCATAGAGGTCAGAAATTCCTGCGAGCTTCGCCAGCTCCAGGAATCTCTGCTCTGCTCTTCAGGTCCATCTCAGAGCTCCACTATGCGCGTCCTCAGATCCCTCAGAGCTCTGCTATCAGGCCCCCTCCAGTCACACTGTCCAGCGTGCCGGTCATCTCCTCCCCAAATCGCCCAATTCTCCTCTACCGCCCCCTCAGCCGCATCACGCTCCTTCGGTCTGCCGACATCCTCCTCATCCTCTTCTTCCGGTACATACACATCACGCGGCCCGAGCGCGTCCGACAAATTCTCGGGACCTCGTCGCGAAGATAGCAAGGACTGGGTCAAAGACTTTGGCACCGAGCAGAGAGGTCCTCGGTCCGCAGGCAGCCCGGGAGCGATAAGAGAGGAAGCGCGAGAGGGTGGCCAGGGGGATCGCAGGGTGGGTGGAGATGGATCGCGTCTACTGGGTCGTGGGCACGCTGCTGGCAGGGAGTGGCAGCGGCCAGCTGGGCGGGGTGAGGGCGGCTTCTCAAGCGGAGGGCGATCACATCGGAGACGAGAAGGAGGGGATGACAGAGGAGGTGATGCATCTCGCGGGGACGCGTCGAGGTGGGCGGGGCGAGGCGGCTCGGAGGAAGCTCAGACGATGGGAAGGTCTCTGCCTTATCGGCAGAACGGAAGCAAGCCAGAATGGGAAGACAGGCGGGGAGGCGGGGAGAGGCAGTTCGGACGTCAAGCCGATCGACCGAACTTTCAGCCGAGGCGCTCGGAAAGGATGGCAGGGGACCGGCCTGGGTACAGCAATTGGCGGCAGAGAGAGCAAGGAGCTGGGAGGGACTCATTCAAGGGGCGGAACCTATTCGGCGATCGGTTGCCCAGGGACGATCCCCAGCCCGCTCCACCGCGAGACATCCCCTCCCTCCACGCCTTATCCGCCGGCACACTCACTGGCTCCTCCACCTCCCCACCACCAACACCTACCGGCTGGGCACCTACCAAAAAGCTCACCTTCGCGGCCATGTCGGGCCTCCGGGCACTCCATCACGCCGATCCAAAGCTATACCACCGGGCGATGCTCGCTGAGAAATTCGGGATTTCGTATGATGCTGTCGGGCGAATCCTGCGCAGTCGGTTCGAGCACAAGAAGGAGCAGGCGGCGATACGTGAGGCGGAGGCGAAGGAGGCGGGGCGGGGCCGGACGGGGTATGTCGAGCGAGAAGAGGATTTGAGTCCTGTGCCTGCGATTCAGAGGGCAGTGGCGCAGAGAGATGCGATCAGGAGGGCAAGTGATGGACAGTAGTAGGAGTAGAGCGTATACAACTATTGCATCTTCGTAGTCTACCGTAATCATCTAGTCTATAGACTGTTGTAGCCATAGGAAACCTCATCGCTCTACATAGCCGGCATGAAGCGATCATACTATCATCAGCATCGCTCAGATATGGACTTACCTTGATCCATTGATCCACGGCAGATGCCTCGCCTGCGACCTGCCTAGCTTCGACCCACACCCAGAGCTGCTGGATCAGCGGGACCTACTTGTAAACAACATCGTTACTCACCTTGACCATAGCCCAGATATTCCCCTTGGGCACCGCCGAGATTGCCTCCCTCGTCCCCATCTGCCTCCCGACCTGCCTGAGAATCGGGAGCGCACTCTTAAACAGGTCCATCTCCGGATCCAACTGCCGCCCAATCCCCTCCAACAGCAAGATCGAGATGACAGTATTCACAAAGTCCCCCTCCAGCTTGACATGGTGCTGCCTCACCGCCGTCAAGACGTCCGTGAGGATGTCCGAAATTTTGATTTTGGCCAAGGAGAACGTCTTGCTCTTGACGCTCAATACAAGGTGCTGGATCTTGAGCGCAAATGTCTCTTCGTCGATGGCGTACTCGGGCGTACGACAGCGCTCGACCATGAGCTTGCCGGCCTTATAGCCGTCAAACTCGGCGACGGCTTGGAAGAGATCCAGGAAGTCGCGCCGGTTCCGACCGTCAAGGGAGGTGACGAGTCCAGCGTCGATGAAGATGAGCTGGGGCTCGTACCCCTGCTCAGCGAGCTCTTCGAGGCGGCCCAGCCACTTGTCGCCGTCGTGCGCGACCGCCGAGAGGGAGTGGACGAGCGCATCAGCGGATTTGGAGTGTTCGGGGATTTCCGAGAGGTCTTGCTCTTTGGGCTTGGACCAGCGGGAGAGGAGGGGGGCAAAGAGGTCGGAGGAGGTAGGTTTGTAGAATCGGACCATGATGTTACCGGGGTGCAGATCGCCATGTGTCCAGTTGTCGAGTAAGAGCATTTCCTGGTCGTCAGCGTTCATCCTCCGTCAGCTGTGAAGCGAAACTCACCAAGAACGCATCAAGACCTATACTGGCGATCCGATCATCATACGGCCCACCTCCATTCTTCAAGAAATACTTCAACGGCAAAGCATCCTCAAACTCCTCCATCAACACCTCCCTACTCTCCTCCCTCTGCGCCCCATCACCCATCAAGCCCAGCCGGATCGGGCGGGGAAAGACGACCCTCGCGCCCCTTCCTGCAAAGTTGCGCTCAAACCGCTCCAGATTCGATCCTTCCACCCGGAGGTCCAATTGCTGGTTCATCATATCCCCAAACACCTGCACTTCTTCCGGTAGCGACAGCCACGACATACCAGGGAAGAGGTTGATGATGTTGGCAAAGACGGACATGATGGCGATATCGCGCCGGACGAGCTGGCGGACGCGGGGATGGAGGACTTTGATGGCGACCGAGGTGGTAGGTACGAGATCGGGGGAATGTTGGCTGTGATCGTGGGTGGGGGGGATGAGGTCTGCTCGGAGCTTCCCTTTGTACACCTGAGATCAGCTCAACTTTTGCTCAGACATACCTGAGCGATAGCACCGCATCCAATGGGCGTCTCGTCAAACTCCTCAAAGACCTCTTCAAACGTGATCCCAAACGCCCCTTCCAGCGCTTTCCGAGTGTGTCTGAGCGAATGGGGTTTACCGTTCGAGTGAAGCTTGCTCATCAAGTCGCACAGCGAAGCCGGGAACAGATCCGCACGACTCGCAGCCCACTGACCGAGCTTGATGAAGCTAGGTCCGGCGCGCTCCATCTGCTTGACGAGGAAGCCATACCACCAGACCGCTCCCCAATTCTCATCTTCCCCGTCGATTGGTTTGCCGCGCCGCCGGCGCTCGACCTTGCCTACGAAGAGCATGGGCGAGGTGAGGATGACGGGACCGAAGAGGGTGGCGAGGTGGAGGAAGCGGAAGAAGGTGAGGATGGGCTCGAGGATGTAGAGCTTGACGAATGTGATGGGGCCGATAAGGGGTTCTTCGGGGGAAATAGCGTTGATATGGGAGGGGGTGGAGGGATCGACTTTTGGAGGTGGGGAGAGGGGGAAGAGGTGCTCGAACTGAGAGTCGTTTTTGGTGGGTTGACGGAGGTAGACGAGACCTGCAACACCGAGCCCAGCAACGAAGAAGAGGCCGAGACGCCGACCACCTTGGTCCGGCAGGTCAGAGTCTTGCCCGCCATCTGATGAGGTGGATCCGCCCACTCCGCCGACGTTGCCCTTGCCGATGACGGCCCGAAGCGGATGCGCCAGAGTCCACAGGGACCGCCGAGTTGCGCGTCCTATCCGTGACAAGCTCTCCGACTCCAGATAGTACGGCGATGATTTTTTCGGCAGCAGCAAAGCCGCCCGATGATCCGCCGCCCGCCGCTGCACTTCCCCCAAAACGCTCTCCCTCAGATCCCTCCGTACCCTACTAATCTCCATATCCAGCGTGACCAGCGGCCGACGAATGAGCATGGCCGGCGCCTGCGCATTCATCCGCCGTACCAAATCGTTGATCTGCTTGATATTCTCCTCGTGAAATTTGCGTTCCCTCGCTTCCCATACCTCGTCGTGGTTGGGCACGGCATGATCCGGGATTTGGATCTCGAGGGTATTGCTAGCGATGATATTACGGACGAGGTGGGTGGTGTATGTTTGAAGAAGGGTAGTGCGGAATGCGTTGAGTGTGGCGTCGAGATTGTTCTGGAGCTCGATCCAGGGTGGGAGAGCGCCTTGCCGCTTGACGATCCGGTTCATGAGGAGCTCACCCGAGTCAATGTAGGGATTTCCGGCATTCTCGTCACTCGGTATTGGTTTCCCCAGACCTTTCGTGGGTGTGAGCCGGCCAGCCTCCCTGGCCCGCTGTATCCGATCCTCCACCAGTCCTTGCCATGCTCGCAATCCACTCGCACCTCCCTTCTGCGTTCCCAGTACACTCGACCCCTTGACCTGCCGGTTCCCACTAAACGTCTCCTCCTCCTCCTCTTCGACATACGATCCCTCTTCATACTCATCTGCTCCCTGTCCCAGGCGATAGTCCAGCGCTCCCTCCCTCGCATTATCCAGCCGCGTCACCTTGCGATGCGACCGCCTTGCATCCCTCACTCTCGATCTCGTCTTCCCATCCGCCCCCGGCGGAAGCTGGAGCTCCAGGATATTGGATAGATCGTCCCCTGTAGCCCGCTTCCGTATAAATGTCCCGTATTTGACCTTGGGTGTCTCGTCCATCTCGACCTTGGCGCCGGTATAGGTCGCATGCCACGGCCGGTGGAGATGCGGAGGGAGGGTCGTACGGTGCTCATTAGGCTTTTCCGGGTCCGCCATCTCGACGATCGCCGGACGGGGTAATGGCAGCCTGGGGTCCAGCATGAGATTCGCCAGCATCCCCTTGATCTTCTTGTCGGCCGTATCGCCGCTCAGCGCCGTTCCCGATCTGAGCGGTTTGTGCGCGTCCACCAGCATCCGCAGAACCGCATCCGCCTGGGACTCGTCCCCCGTCCATATCTCCCCCTGTGTCAGGCGGAGGTGGTCCCGCGATGACCCAGGTCGAACCTCCTCTGCCTCTTCCAGGAGGGCATCGGCAAAGAGCTTGTCGGAGCCGGAGAGACCGCTGGGTTCCGAGGGGGTAGATCGGGCATGCTGCGCCCGGATTTGCCCTAGACGCTGAGTTGCCAGCGCGACGGCTTTTCTGCGAGCGGGCAGCATCCTGTGTCCGAGATAGAAAAGCGGAACGCGATAGGGGAGATCAATACCAACCACCCTAGCTTGCGCGAAGATCGCAGCCGCACCGATGACGCGGGTGGAATGTCTATTTGTGCCCCCCATCTTACAGCTACCATCACCTGTCACAGCAGCGTGACACAATCTTCATTTCTTCTTCACCTTGTCTTCACCTGTGCATTGCAATCAACGGCTCGATCAGATCTCCATTTTGACTGGGCTGTGGCGAAGCCGAGCGGCTCGAGGCATAATCTGGCATCGATGGCATCATTTTACCTGCTCTGACCTCGTGGCTGCTGTGCCTAATCGTAAGGCCGACCGCCCGGACCTCATCATCGTCCTGCACGTCGGATCACTCGGCGGAGGTTTCCCCGCAGGTCACAGGAATACCGAGACTAGATGACGTCTCGGAGAAGAGTGGAGCTGGAGGTCTAAGCCACCTGGCGACACTGCCAGTCATGTATATCGATCTTACCTGGTATCTACTCATGCTAACCGATGATACAACCAAGGTGGTGTTAGCCAGGATGTCCAGCTGTGTGCGTAACACACGCCTGGATACACAGCTGATCGGACCCTCACTCTACAGCCATCAAGCCATCAAGCCATCAAGCCATCAATACCCATCAAACCTTTCTTAAATTAAGGTTTGGGGGCTGCGTGCTCGGCGGGCGCGAGGGAAACACTCCAGCCGGAGCACCATCCATTCTGTCATTCATCCTTCTCTCTTCCTACTGATCTCAGCTGTCCCTCATTCTTCCTCTCCCGTCGATGTGCCAGACATTATGAGCAGCAAGGTCGGTCGCACGGCCGGCGGAAAGGGCTCCAAGAGAATCAAAAGCAAGGTACGTGAATCGTTTCTTTCCTTTCTCAGCCGTAGCTGACGGGCCAGACCGCTACTGCCGTATCGCTGGATATCAGTGGTGATAGCGACAGCAGCGACAGCAGCGATAGCAGCGATGGCAGCGATGGCAGCGATAGTAGCGATAGCAGCGATAGCAGCGATAGCAGCGAAGATGAAGAGCATGGGGCCATCAAGGACGCCGGGGTATGTTCTTATTCTTGATCTGCCCCTAACCATTTGCTGACGCGCAGTCCGCCAAGAAGACTTCAAGTGCCAGACCCAGCCTCAACGCCGCTCATGTTCCCAAGGTACGCTCAATTTCCTTCTCCCCCGCCTTGCGCGCCGTAGCTGACGTGTGCAGTTCAGGACCAGCCCCTCTCGCCGCATTGCCAACGTCAAGCCCACCGCCAAGATCCCCAAAGTACGCTCGCCTTCTTTCTCGCAGCTCATCCCAACTGAGACTGCAGGCCAAAACCTTCCTCAAGCGCGGTTCGGCCAGTGACAGGTCCACGGCCAAGCTCATCAAGGTGCGCACACCTTTGCACCTTCGTCCCCTCAACCTGCGCCCCCCAGCTGACCCATAAAGACCGAGACTTCGCCCTCGCGCGGCGAGTCCCCCGTCAAGCCTGTCAGCGGCCTCTCGGCTCTTGCTGCGCGACGGCTGGCGGAGGCAGCTTCCAGGTCCGAAGCGGCCCCTCCGGCTGAGCCGACCCCGACGCGCGCCTCCAGACCCGACGGCGTCGAGCCCCAGCCTAGTCGAAGCGATGTGAGATCCACGGTCAAGCGTGAGCTCGAGGTGGAGGTAGAGGAGGAGGACGCGCCAAAGAGAGTGAGTACCAGGCTAAGTACTCCTTGTCAGCCGACGCTGATCGACAGGTCAGACACTCTCGTTCCAGCCATACATTCGACGACGAGGCCTACGTCGACCCCTCCAGCCCCACTCATATGACCTTCGGTCTCGTCGCGACCAGCTACCTCTCGAAAGTTGCCGGACTGAAGGAATGCTTCACGAAGGGGATCATGACGGCGAAGGGCACTCAAGAGGTTCTCAAGAACGCTTTCATCGCGCTTGAGGATACAGCGACCGAGGCGGCAACGATGAAGGAAAGGATCACAGCCCTGGGGAAAGAGAAGGAATCGCTTGCTGGGCGTGTCAAGAAGCTGAAGGCTCGTGAGATGGAGTTGAAGAAGCGATTGAGGAAGGGGCGGGAGTAGCGGGGCGGGAGTAGCAGGGCGGTATGTAGGAGTCTCGGCGAGGAGGGTATGCGTCAGGTAGCATGTCTGCTCAAGTCCTCGTGGTACGATATGGGTCTCGTGTATTCAAAGCAGACCATGTCATGCCATGCAAAAGTGTGTAAAAACCCAAGATGATTCATTGCTAAGATGGCAAACATGCTAGATACAATAGTTATGATACAAGATTATAGCCCATCAAGGGTGATCATAGGTTACTACCAGAGTGTCCTTCTAAATTCTATTCGCCCTCCCCCGCTATATGTAACCCGCCTTGGATCCTGCCTGCCGTATCGAACGGAGAGAGGTAGAGTGGCGCTGGGCCAGCTTTTTGAGCAGACCGGTAGGTGAAGGGAGTGGTGATTCCTCGTCCGCCTTGACCATGTAGATGGCTCCGGGATGTGCGTTGTAGGATGCCTTGCGGGGAAGGCCGAGATGTGAGACGGCGAGCTGGCCGGTAGACGTAGACGTGACGAGGGTACCAGGTGCGTCCTCCAGGGACGAGGCAGCCGACGTTTGCGAGTCCATCGAGTCGCGCCGCGCGAGCCCGGGTGTAGGTGCGTCGAGGTGGAGTTGGTGGAAGTAGGATGAAGGGGTGATGGAGAGGTGGGATGGACGCCGTGATGGGGAAGCGAGGTGGTAGGGGGAGGCATCCGAGACGGCGAGGGATGTTGAACGGCGGGAAGGGAGGGCATTGGGGGAGACAGCGTCGAGGTTGTTGCCGTACCGACTGGACCAGCGTGATGGGCCGGCGGGTGACTCGGGGCTGATGCAGGTGGGGTGGGGTTGGAAGGTAGACTTGCGCATGGCGTTGACGCTGACCTTGAGCGGGGTGGTGGAGGGGGAGGACAGCTCCTGTTCGCTTGCACGGCGGAGGTTGTGGAGGGAAGGGGTGGCGATGATGGGGGTGGAAATCGAGGTGGGGAGGGGGGCCTGTTGTTCCCGCCAGAAGGGACCGAGCTGGGCGCAGAGGTCCTCCTCGGTGACGCGAAGGTTGTAGTCGAGGAGGTAGAGGAGCTGCTTCTCCATGAGGTTGACCTCGGCCGACGCAAAGAACCGGCCGTACTTTTGCCAGTGCATGTTCTTGGGCGACGAGTCGTTGAGGTATTTGGCGGCGCAGATGAGGACGGCAAGGAAGACCCGATGACGAGTGCAGGTCATGCCTGGAGGTCAGCCAAGTCCTAAGGGCATGCAGAGATAAGACTTACCAGTAGCAACAGTGGGCAACTTGGACTTCAATCGGTTGAGGTAGACGAGGGTGACGCTCAGAGTGGGCATCTGAACGTTGCTCTGCGCCGCCAATCCCCTGATGTAGTCCGACAACTCCGGCAACTCATCTCCCTCCTCTGCAGTCTCCCACCACTTGTCGGAGCCGACGTCGGAAGAAGGGGTAAGGGGAGGTGTGTTGAGGTCGTCATCGTTGGAGATGCGGATGACGGATGAGGTGGCATCGGCGACAAAGTCTGGACATCAGTTGATGCTCATGCATAGTGCAGTGATACTACTCACCAAAGAAAGATGCGGGTACTCGGTTCTTGAGCGAGTGAACCAGTTGGCGGTTGTGACTCGAGAGGGGAAGGAGCGAAGCGGGGTGGGTGGGGTCGCGGCGAGACATGTTGGTTGAGGAATGGAAACTGTGGTGAGACAGGAGATGTTGATATTAGAAGCAGACGGGAGTTAGAGACAAGGATGAGGAGGGAATGAGCCTGGAGATGAGTAGAAGTTATAGATGTTCTGGACCGCTGCGACCTGATGGTGACAGGCTCTCGGAGGTGTGAGAAAAGCTACAATCGTGCAGATCGACGACGAGGCTTGCAAGCCCCCGCCTCGTCTCCACCGCATCCGACCACGATCTCCGGCTAGCATCGGACCATAGTGAGAAGGCAGACAAAGAGGATTCAAGACATCGCCATGCTGAATGTTGACCGCATCAGGTAAAAAGGCGGACGCCAGCTGGAAATCCGGACAATTTCCGCTTTGGGTCAGGATTTAGAGTTTCCGGCCGCATTCAGACGTAAAATTCCTTCCATCTTGCGCCTGCTGACCGGGATAATTAAGGTTAAACCCCCGGCGTTCCTGGGCCGGAATCCGGTTAGACCCGTGCCTGACATCATTCTCTCGGCATTCCCCACCTCCGAAAGGTGGCGTTAAGCTGAAACCGGCGCAGAGCGGGAAGGAGCCACACCGAGCCACAACCATCTGTGTGTTCGGTGAAGATCCGCAGAACCAGCGCCATCGACGTAGTTGGGATCAAGCTCATAGCCCAGACACCCGACTGAAAACTTCCGCAGATTCAAGCCGGAACTTAACGTGATTCCCACAATCGCTTTACGATAAGGAGTACGCAAGTGGGTTAGCGCAGCTGTTAGCGCCCCCACGCCCAGCTGATGCGGGAAGCGGCTATTAGAGCTTGCTCGAAAATCAATTGCATCATTGAATGCCTCTCTTGGTTGATCGGACCATGTCTGCCCGGAACTTTATCGCTGCCTACTGATATCTCGTTAGCTATAGCCTTATTAGCTCCGATAAGATAGGCGAGCACCGCAATCATATGCCGATAGCATGCCTCAAACAAGGTTGGAGGTGCCTGATTGCCGGACCGCCATACTCGATTGCAGAGATCATCTAGCGCTTCTAGCTTCTTTGCGGCCAGCCAAGAGGTGCCTGGGCCGGAATTATGTCTATCCCTATTACTTGAAGCTGCTTCGGAGCCCTTGATGCGCTCCTCCTGGCAAGGCTGGTCTCAGCCATATGCAAGGGAGCCTAAGAGCGCAGTGCCAGCGGCGATCACTTGAGACCTCCGGTACTAGTCACCGATAACGTCGGAAGAACGCTAGAGCATGTGAGGAGCGCCAGGCTAGTAACCGTCTACAAGCGGCAATGGCTCAGATCCTCTTGAGACTTCCGGTCGTTGTCACCGATAGTGTCTCACCTTATACTAGTCTTGATATCCCCATGAGAGCAGGCAGGCTGTCTCCTGCCGACGGTGCCGAGTCTCACATCTGAGCTATAGGTATGTGATGAGATCACTGATCGACTGCCAAGCGGGTGGGATCAGTTGGGAATACCTGGAGGGGGCACTGTCACCGGCATGCTCCGCCACAATTTGTATTCTCGATGCAAATCGGAGCGGATGAGCGGCACGTCTCACAGCGGACTCGGCGCGGAGCCTGACTCTGAATGATGAGCGGAGGTGACGAGAGAGTGCGACTGATTTCTTTCGATCTAGGCGCCAGTATCTGGGTGCGAGCAGTGTGTGGGCAGCCTAACCCGTTCGGGTTTCGGACGACCAATCCGGACAGAAGAGGACCGTGTTGCAGGGTGCGATAAGGCAAAACAGGTGAGATCAGCGTGCACGTCCTAGCTGTTAGTCTGCCAATACTGCGGTGGTCGCCTCTCGGCAAGGGAAACCGAGGCAGGTGAGCTCCCAGTACCGGGTTGTAGTCAGTATCCGCCCATCCCCGGGACAACCTAGATGCATGGCAGAGCCTTCTACTTCTTCCGCATAATCACAAGGTCAGTATCGTACTTCCACTTGTACGTGCCCTTCTGCGGAATCATCAGCACACACCATTGCTGTATACGAGCAACATACCTCTTTGTCCACGTACTCCTTCTCCGGTTCCGCCTCGTCAAGTAGGGCCTGGAAGTCCTTGATGAACTTCTGACGCTCTTCACCCTGAAGATAGGCTTCCGTGAGGTACGACTTGGTCATGATCTTCTCTATCGACTAGCCCGTTAGCACAGCTAAAACTCGAGAACTCACGCTCTGATCGTCGACCGTGCGGTACCAAGACACCTGCTTCTCCTCGGGATCCTGGAAGTTCTTGCCGAACGCAGCCGCCTTGAACCCCTCGCGCCACCAGCCTCGGTAGTACTGAGGTGTTCCTCGGTCGTACGGCTGGTACAGCTCCCGGATACGCATCTGCCACGGAACACTACCCGACTCGAGGTTCCAGATGAAGGCAAAGATGCCATTGGGTGAGAGGTACTTGGCTGCTTCGGTCTGGCGTTAGCTCATCCTCGTTTGCACTCACAAATGCCGCCTCGTGATCCGGACACCAGTGCCATGCCTGAGCGATGATGATCAGATCCACCGAACCCTCCTTGATCCCAAACTCGGACGCCTTGGAGAAGTCATCGAATGTCCCGTCAACGATCTTGGCGTTCTTCGAGCCCGGCGCGACTTTCTCCAGCCCCTTCTCCCATGCCTCTCGCATACCCTCAGACGGCTCAACGGCGACCAGGGTGTCGATGTTCCATGTGGGATACTCGTCGGTGGGAGGAGCGACCATCAGGCGCGTAAAGATACCTGTCCCCGCTCCTGGTTCGAGGATTTTTAGTCCGCGCTCGTGTACGTCTTGCGGGAAGAGGTCGTATACCTGCTTGAGAGATCCAGCTGGGTATGACGGGCGAACGCGATCATACTGATACCTCAGCTATGACAAATGATGGAGGGTCGGCCCTGATACATAACTCACCTTCTCGTTCGTGCCCGAGGCAAAGCCGCTGGCGGCTACAGCGTGGACGTTGCTCATGATGGGGAAGGAGATGGGTAGGGCGATATGATAGGAATTGGATGTCAGATTTCTCGCGTCAAGTGAGTCTACCGAGATCACGTCAGTCTATACACAGTTGTAGTTGTAGATGTACAGTAGTGAGAAGGAGCCGACTCGAGCAGTAATACGCGCTTGTCCTGGCCCCCTGGGGCACGCTGGGGCAACCTCCACCGGGGTAACGTAACCTGCATCGCCGAACAAAGCCGATCGGCCGAATCGGCTGGTGCGCCCGAAGCTGAAGAGCTGATGTGGCAGGTGCTGTGGTGGACGATGCAGCTACAAGCATCGCTGAGGTATCAAGTCGTCAGGTATAGAATCTAACCCCCAGCCTTCATCCTCGCTGCCAGAGACTCCGCATTGCTCGCACTTTGCGCCAAAGCCGCTCCAGCCGCCGGGGTATCAGCCACCTCCCAACCTGGACCTCTGGCTGGCACCGGCGGTCCCCCACCCGCCATGAGCAACTCGCGATCCCTCCTCGCTGATTCCCTCGTCAAGCCACTGGTGGCGGTGACCGAACTCAGAGGAACGGGGATCAGCGCCTTCTTGAACTTCTCGCTGAAGGGTACGCTCTCCTTCTCCTTGACCGGCTTGTCCCCGCTCCTCTTGTACCACGAAATCCACTTCCTCTTCTCACTTCCCGCTCCGCCGTCTCCGTATTCGCCTGACTCCTTGCTCCCACTGTCGTCTCCCGCTTCCTCTCCGCCTGTCGCCTTCTTCTTCTCACTGCCCGGCACCTTAGCATTCACGACATCCGCGCCCTCCACGCCTATCGTCGTCAACCCCAGCTTCTCCAATCTTTTCAGCAACATCTTCAACTCTCCCGCCCGCTCCTTCTCCTTCTTCGCCTGATACTCCTTCCCCTTGACCGCACCCAGATGTTCCAACTTCCCTCTCATCTGCTTCTTCTCCCCCTCTGCCTCCTTCTTGAACCGAGCGAGCGTCTGGTCCGGCGTCTTGCCCGCCTTGAGCTCGGACTGCCGTTTCTTGATTTCCGACATGACCCATGGGGTGAGTTCCGAGCCGTCCCTCCCTGTCTCGGGTCTGCCGCTCCCGCCGCTTCTTGATTGGCTTGAGGACGGGGGTGACGTCCCGTCGAGCTCGTATATCCCCCTGATGAGGTTACCAGCGACGACGACAAGGACGGCGAGGAGGAGGACGATGATGCCGAGTGCGGTGGGCGTGTGGACTCGAGCAGGACTGTAAAGATGAATAAACTTTGATCGGATAGCGTACAGTCTTGCAGCGGCACGTCCAGCTTGCGTCTTAGGTACTGTTCGTCAGCTCAAGCCAATCGCACACTCACTCTTCGCTGCCGAAGCAACCCTACGCCCAACTCCGACAGCTTGCTGATACTGCGCCTGACCCGCCTGGGAAGAGGATTGCGCCATATATCCCTGACCTGCCGAGCGCGCCTTCCCACCCATCCCAGACCGTATCATCGTCCACCATCCCGACCTCCCGCCGGTTCCGCGTCCCTGCGCCACAGCCCCGCTACTCGCGCCGAGCCATCCGCCAAAATCCTTGCCCATCTCGGGCCAGACGACCAGTCCAAGCACCACGCCTCCCGCGATACTGACGAATGCTGCGGTGGTGAAGACCTCGGTCATACTGAAGGGCAGGGCGGATGTATCTGGCGGTCGGGCGCCGATCGAGAAGAGCAAGAGCGGAATCGAGGGAAGGAGAAGGAGTAGGATGAAGGGGCCGGGGATGAGGGACGTGTACAACGACGCGGCAGGCAGTGGAGGGGGAGGGACCGGAACAGGAGGGCCGAAGGGGTTGTGAATCTGCATATTGGCTTGAATCGGCGTTAGTGTTCAGTGTTGGTACTCTGGTGGGTTTTGCTGTTGAACAAGGTCACGCTTGCGATTGATTAGTTCAGTGATAAGCGCAGGCGGTGCTTAAACAAAGGAGGCATCAGCATCTCCCCTGGGCTGGGTGAAAGGACGGCGACCATCACGCAGATCGCTACAAACGCTAGACTGATGTCCCTCTGATCATGGGCCGTTTTGGAACGCTTGCCACCTGTCCATCAGCGACGGTCTTGATAGGAACTTACGCCTCGTTCAGCGTCCCAAAAGCCCCATTCGCCAACATCCTCTGCTCGACCGTTGTGCTCTTCACATCCAACTACAAGGATCAGCATGACTCTCCTCTCCGAACCACGAGCTCTTGACCCATAAGCCGACTCACCTTATCTGGATGCAGTCTAGCAATCACCTTCATATACCGGATCTTGACCTGCTTTTCGGTGATCAACTCATGCATCCCCACCTTGACGCCACCCATGATCCCTTCCCAAAGCACGGTATCCAAACTCGCAATCAGTGCTCGGAGATTCGTTTCCTTGCCCGACTTCCAAGCGAGGAGCTTCGACTCGACGGCATCTTTCAGACGAAGCCGCTCCGCATCTTCCTTCTCCTGCGCGGCATTGGCTTGCCGAAGCTCTTTTACCGCCGTCGAGGGTGCCGAGGTGGAAGGTGCTGACCGAGCTGCTGGCTTGAGTGCAGGTTTTGGCGGTACGCGAGCGGCATTCCCATTGGGCCGAGGAGCAGCCTTGATGGGCTCACCACCATCCAGCATCTGCCGCGCCCGCCTCGCTCCTTCTGCCGCCATGTTCTTGGTCCCCTGACCAGCTGTGCCCGCTCCCAAAAATACCGCGTCGAGTCCCATGACCTTCTCCCAATCTTCTAGCGCCTTCTTCCACTTCTCACCCATCTCGTACGCCTGCGCCCGCTTGATCAGGGCCTTGCCCATCGACTCGGCGAGCTTGACGTCGGCGTACTCGGGAGGGAGTTGCGCCTCTTTGAAAGGGTGATATGACGGGCCGATGATAGCGAGGACTATCCCGCAGTCCTCGATCGCGCCGTCCGACTGACCGAGCTTGAGCCGGGATGCCGCCCTATTGTTGTGCAGTGCGACGAGATGGAGGTGGCCTTCCGGCAGAGAGGAGATTGCGGAAGTGTAGGATGATTGGGATTCGGAGAAGCGGCCGAGCTTGAAGTGGCCGTTCCCTTTCGCCTTGGCTGCGGCTGCGCGTTCGACAGCGGTGGAGGAAGCGGGTACGAGCTGCCGTTGTACCAGTACGGGCGGGGCAGAGGTGACAGCCCGAGCGGGTCTCGATGGGACCGAGGTCGGCGCCGAGGGAGTAGGTGTTTTTCGGCGTGATGCGGGGACGTATGGCTGAGTCTCTTCGGCAAAGAGCAGGTCTGCGCGCTCCCTGACAGATCGATATGTCTCCTGGGGCGGTGATGGTGGCCTCCTCGTTCCATTGGACGCTCCGTTCCCTCCAGTCTTCCGCCTAGACGCAGGTAGCTCCTCCTCACTATCATCATCGTCCCTGAAACCGCCTCCGGCCCCTTCCTCCCTTTCCTCCCCCTCGGCCCCGCTCGCCTCCGCGTCTACCATCCACCTCGGCCTCCCATCCCTGACTTCCCTACCACCTGTCCTTGCTTCCCTCCCGCTCCTGGCCTCTCCAGCCTCCTTGGCCGCCTGTTGTGCCTCATACGCCCTCTTCTGCTCCTCATACAGCTTCTGCGCCTTCTCCTTCCCGGTCGCCCAAAGCGACGTAGCCTTGCTCAGTACGCTCGTCCCTATCTCACTAGCCTGTGCGAGATACTTTTCCGCCTGTTCCCCCAGTTCCGGAGTCCCTCTTCCAGATGTATGGGCCGAGCGGATCTCATCCTTGGACCGAGCGGATATGGCATCGCGAGACGGACCAGCCCGTCGAGCTCGACGTCGTTCCCGCTCGGCTTCTTCCCGCTGCTCCCGCTCGCGCTGGATAAAGTCTTCCTCTTCTTCATCCTCATCCTCGGGCGGATGATCCCGGCTTGAACCCGTGTCCTGCGCTTGAGAGGTAGTGCCCGCGCCGAGTAAAAGTTCGAGGGCGGCGGACACGTCCAGCCCGGAAGGGGTTTTGGCAAGTGCCGCACGAGCCTGAGCGGCAGAGAAGCCCATCTCGACGATCTGGCCGACGATATGAGGTGGGGGAGAGGATGGGCGGGTGGTGACGCGAGGTGGGCGAGACTGAATAGTCAGCTCGGTTGCACCTCTAACAGCATCTTCGAGCTCACAGATGTATTCGCTGTCGGTGTCGGCCTGGCCAGATCTCCCAGGACATCATCATCACCTCCTCCCCTTGCTGGAGAGCTCGCTCCGTTTCTGGGACCGATCGCCGTGTGATGCGAGCTCGTGGACGATGTTGAAGGCCCTCCACCGAGCAGGTCAAAGTCAAAGGGGTCGATAGGAGCGGTCGTCCTGCTTGAGATCTGCTGAGGCGCGTGTGGAGCAAGCGACGCCCTGGACGAAGTTGAGCTTGGTTTCGGGGACGAAAGGCTCGCCTCCATATCCCAGAATGTCCCCTTTGACGCTTTGGGCGGTGCTGTAGCCGGCGTCGGCGCGATGAAGGGCGCCGGCCGGGTCGACGAGCTCGACGCAGACGGCTGCAGCAGATCATCAAAGCCACCAAAGCCTCCGGTGGCTCTGCTTGCCCCTGTACCGTCTCCCAAGCTCCTAGCCGGCTGACTCGCCGGTCCCCCGCCAAACTTGTCCCAGAAATCCCCATTATCAAACTGCTTCTTCTCCCTTTCCTCCTTATCCCGCTTTTCCTGATCTAGCCGCCTCGCCCTCTCCGCCATACTCTCTTTCCCATTACTCCCACTCGACGGTCCGAGGGAGAGCAACGAGCTGAACGCATCCGTCGGCGGTTGGAGGGCTGGAGTTGACGGTTTGGCCGCGCGATCCCCAGACCCGCTTGTCGGTCTTGGTGGCTGACCTAGACGCGCCAGCTGGGGTACTGGAGCAGTCTGAGGCGTGTGCGAGCGAGACGGGAGGGGAGAGATACCGGTGCCGGAGTAGTAGTTGGGTATGCCGGCGGGTTTCGAGAGGTTGTCGAATGCGAGCGAGGTGGACGGTTTTGCGGAGGAAGGGCGGAAGGAGTGGTTGGGAGTAGAAGAGGGGGAGGTGAAGTTGAGGTCGAGGAGGTCGTCCATCGCTGCTATGAGCCCTGCTTGCGGCTGTAGGGCACGTAGAGTATCTGGGTTGTGATGGGTGTACACTAAAGAGAGAGGTGGATGTTTGAGTTGAGGAATGTGTTGTTGCGGTGTCTCAAAGGACCTTGCGCAGCTTGTCATTTCTTACCTTGCTTCTCTGACTGGCCTGCGTCCACGACGCCGATTGGACGCCGTGCTATCGCAAACCGAGCCAAGGCATTGAGACTGCATCATGAACAATCAAAGCGTAAGGAACCTCCTCATGTCATCAGAAAATCCCAAAGTCGCCTCAGCCACCCTGCTCGCCGACTGCCACGACCCCGCGCGCCTTGATGCGCTAAGGTCAATGATCTCCGCGGAAGGCCGAGTGTACATCATCATGGGTTCTGTATGCCGAACACCAGCACATTGGGTTCGCTGGATGCGAGGCTCCCGCCCGCCCAATCTCAACGTCTCAACAGCAAGTCCGATGACCGCGGCGATGAGGGCCAACCTAAACTGGACCACAGCCGCTCAAAGGAGGGCTTGGGATACACACGACGTCCTCCAGCCGAAGCATGCTAAAATACTCATCGTAATACCAGTATCTCTGATCTATCTTCATCCCCCTCTTGATTCATTCGCCCTGTGGCTCCGCTTACTAGTCTTGTCATGGCCCTGCGGGAATCCAGCTCGAGCGGCTCTAGCCAGACAGCAGTTGGCGAGAATACAGCGCTCCTCTCTGCCGACCGACACAGCTCTTCAGCTTCTTTGACATGGAAGCCTGATGAACCCAACCCCGGTCCCACACCGGGGATATCACGCCCTGATGATGGTCTAGAGGATTATCAGCCAGGGAAGAGCACCTTCATCCAGACGGTACGCCTGTCAAGAGCTCGTCAGACTTGATTGATACTGAAGTCTTCAGCTTCTCAACATGCTGGGCGATCTCCTCGGTACAGGTCTCCTCTCGTGCCCTATCGCCATCGCCCACCTCGGCTGGGTTATCGGTCCTCTCCTCCTTGCTGCAGCATGTATGGTCACAATGATCACGTCAGGCCCCCTTCTGCCCCTCCTTCTCCCTAAGCGATGTCAAGGTGCTGATTACCAGCCTCAAGATCATCGTCCGCGTGATTGAGCAAGATCGGCGTCTTCGCAACTTTACGGAAATCATGAGTATCGGACTTGGCCCAAATGTTCGGCGGGCGGTCAACGTGTTGTTCCTATGGGGCGTGGGGTCTTGGGCGTGAGTGGTCCCCTCAAACCCGAAGTATAGGAGGTGTGCTGATCGGCAGTGTCGGCTTGATGGTGCTGTTCTCGGAGACGCTGAATGTGTTGCTCCCCTGGCGGAGCAGTAACGACTGGAAGATTGTCGGACTGCTCGTGTAGGTCTTCCTCTTTCAATCAGCCGGATGACACGCTGACACCTAGCTAGGATCATGCCCACTACATTCGTCCCATTGCGATACCTCTCCCTTACGTCCGGCCTGGGAATCACGGCAATTTGTACCCTTGTCTGCGTGTTGCTATACACCGGTATCACTAGGTGAGTCCGTCTCTCTCCAGCGTCACGTCTTCGGAAGATGCGCTGACATGTATCCAGCGACACCTCCCCCGGCTCACTCGCTCACTCCGCACCGACCGACCTCGTCCCTTCGCAAGGCATCGCCAAAGCCATCGTCGCCTTTGGTCTTCTCCTCGCATCCGTAAGTGCTCATTCCTTGACTGAATAGCTCATCAGCTGACACACTAGTTTGGAGGGCACGAGCTCATCCCTAACCTCATCTACGATATGGCCCACCCGCAACAAGCCTATGACGCCATTCACGTCTCGTATGGGATCTGCACGGTCATATACCTTACGGTCGGGTGTGTAGGCTATCGGATGTACGGACGCGACGTGTCTGATGCGGTGAGCTCCCTGTTCTCTGGTCGAGGGTCCAGGCTGACGATCAGGTCAGCAAAGATCTCGTACATTATGGTCAGACGCCCCAGGCTCTACGGCAGATTGCGGTCTGGATGGTGTGCCTGACGCCACTGACTAAGATTCCCCTTGGTATCCGCCCTGTAAGTTTGCCACCTTTGATCAAGCGATCAGAAACGTAGCTTACGATTCAGCTGAGCGACACGATCTTCTCTATCCTCCGTCTTCATCCCTCCAGCCCTCTGACCACCCTTGATATCTCTCACCCTGAGCTTGGAAACCGCACTCCACTCCGCCCAGTCTCTCGATACACCCCATCAGAACCCCTCAAGACCTTCCTTCGCCCGCTTATCCGTCTCGCACTTCTCGGTGGACTCACCGTCTGCTCCCTCTTCGTACGCCACTTTGAGTCGATCCAGGGATTTCAGGGTTGTTACTTTGGTGCCATCACTCTAGTGCTCTTGCCTATTCTGTCCGGAGCTAGGGTGTTTGGCTGGCGCCGGACGACACCAGGTGCAGTGTTCGAGGAGGGAGGAAGGCATACTGGAAAGGGAAGATGGAGGTTGAGCTGGGTTATCTTGGCGGTGTTCGCGGCGGTGTTTGCGGTTGTAGGGGCGGTGTGCTCCGGGATGGTCGGGGATGAGAAGTTGGACGGGCCGCCAGTCTGAGTGTCATACTGTCTGAGTGTCATACTTCTAGGAATCGATTACTTGCCATGAGGAGTCATAGGGGATGAGTGATAGATGTGTCACAGAAGTTCGGAGCTCGTGTCCGGTCGCTGATATTCGTTTCTTCGCCGCTAGAGTATCGAACAGGTCTGCATGAGCTACATCTATCCTCTGCTCTTCTCGACCGTGCCCCTGATCCTGTCCAGGTCAGACCTCTTCATCTGTCCCTCTTGTTCTGCAGAGATCAGCTGCTGTCCCCTTGTCATACTGATCGGATGATATGGACTTACCGAGAATGTCGGCCCACGAGTGGTCGATCTTCCCTTCAACCACCTTGTTGTCGGTAGTAGTCACACCCGCGATGAGTGCCGAGGAGATGAGGGTGCCGACTGTCAGGCCTTGTGCCCACATACGTGCTTGCACGAGCTATGTGGTCAGCTTGAGCTTCTGAAATGATCGAATGACACACCTTTTGAGAGAAGGTCTGCGGGGTCCTTGCTACCAAGGCGAACGAGATACCCATTGAGCCTGCCCATCTGGGAAGTCAGCATCTATCCCCTCTGGCCACTTGATCGGGACGTTCAACTCACGCAGCCCCGATCAACCCCCACTTATGTCTCGATCCCCAATCCTGAGCCTTCTGCCACGTCCCGAGCGAGTCCCACCTCATCGCCGCCCTCTGTGCGTCCCTATCCAACTCATTCTTTCCCGTTCCCGTCCATGTACTCCTAATGAACGCCTCGCCCGCCTTCTCCGCTGCGATCGAGATGCACGGTATAGTCAACACGACATAGCCGAGCGCTTTAAGGGTCACCGGGATGGCGTTGTACTGCGGCCTGCGGCGGAGGAAGAGGTGAAGCGGAATCGTGAGGCCCGCAGCGAGAGCGGTACCCTGCAATCCTCCCTTGTAGACCGCTTGGGTGTAGGCTCCTTGGTCGTCTTTCTTGAGACCGGTGGTCTGATATGTCAGCGAGGAATGCCGGGGCAGATTCGTAAATGCGCGGTGGACTTACCTTTCGGACTTCTTCAAAGTGGCCAGGCATTTTGGTCGGTTATTGATATTTACTTGATGTGGTTGTAGTGGAGTGAGAGGATCCTTCTTCTGAGAGGTAGGCAAGAGGTGGCAAGGCTGAGCAAGACAAGTGGTACAAACAAAGCTTCAAGACGAATTTCTCCTCCACTTTGTTCGCGCTCGCGATGATGACCCGAACGTCATCATGCTGATCCATCTCGGCCGAATTACGGGACGGAACGGCATCCTCAGCTTATCGGAATTCCGGTCCATTCCGGTCGGGTCCGGATTCCGAGGCAGTCCGAACTCTGAAACGCGCTGAAACACGTCAGCAGCGGCGGCGCCGCGTGCGGCAGCGGGTCTTGAGTGGGTGTGGGGAGCTGTGTGGGGTCCGAGCTTGACGGGAATGCCGCCCGCGGGTGCCTGAGAGCCTATCTGAGCAACCCTACTAATACAAGACAGGTCCTTCGAGTGATAGCGCGCTTCATGATCCGCACTTCATGTCATCCTGCGAGCGGTGAGACATCAATGTCTTGCTATGCCGGAACGGAGGGGGAGTCGCGTCTGACGGTCGAGATGAGGGCAGATTTCCCGCTTGATCTCCTCATTCCTCCATCACCCAATTCCTCCACTCCGCCTTGACATCACGATCACTCCAGGGCAGCTTCTAGGCACCCTTCAGCTCGATTACACACATCCTTTGATATCTCCGCGTTCGGAGCCCATAAGGACAGCATGTTTGCGGGCAAAAGCAGGTGAGTGATCGATTCCTAGGCCCGAGCTTCGGCCTTCAGTCTTCCTTTTGCGGACCACATCCTTCGAGCGTTATACGACGCACTGCAGCGGTGGGCAAGATAGTCAAGATGGCTGACACATCCAGCATGGCGGGCGTGATCATCATCATCAATGGCTATCCCGGAGTTGGGAAGCTGACCGTCGCCAAGGCGTTGGTGTGAGTGTCTGCACAGACGTTTACCCTTGATAGTCGCTGAGACGCATAGCGAGCTACTCCCCAATGCGAAGGTATTGGACATTCATCCCCTCAATCAGGCGGTCTCGGCCATTCATGAGGAAGGCACGGAGCGGTACAAGCAAGTCCGAGCGGCAATGGTATGCCTCCTACCCGCCCCCTCCGCTGAAGTGCAGACAAGCACTCTTCTCTCCTCCCTCCATCCTCCTATCCCCGGCACGCCCATCTACATCCTCCCAACGACCCTCTCCCACTCCTCTCGGCCCCTCCTAGCACCCATCCTCGCCCTCCACAAGACCTTCGCGATCATGCACATCATCCTCACGTGCGCGACGCCCGTCCATGTCGCCCGCGTGCTCAGCGACCAGGCGACCCGTCATGCCCGAGGCACTATATCGGACGAGGCGAGTCTGATGGAGATGAAGATGGACGATGAGGTGTTGAGGCTGACGGGCGGACCCAGGGGTGCGGGCATAGGCGAAGGGAAGGTGGTGGGCGAGTACGAGATCGATACGAGCGTGATGGATGCTGGAATGGCGGCGGGGGTGGTGGCTGAGTATGCGGTGCAGGGTTTGAGGGATGTCGGGGTGTGGGTCATTCTGGGGAGGCGAAAGAGGGAGCAGCAGAGTGCGTGGTAGGGAGAGCGGGACGAGAGGAGGCTTTTGGGGAGGGGGCGGTGCGTACAGCAGGGAGGAGAGGGTGGCTCTGGGAAGACGCATCCCATGGTCTCAGGACGCGATGAGCTAGCTTGACCTTGTATATACAGATAGATGACGTAGCTTAGACCAGACAATGTAAAGACATTTAACGATTGTGAAGCACAAGCAAGCAGGCACCTGAATGCAGGCTGAGGATGCCCCGTCCGTACTATGACCCTCGGGCTACCCACACAGTACAATCTCCATTATACTCTAAGTCAGCCCATGTCCACGTCTCACCCGTCCCTGTGGACCTCATGGCGCTAGTACACGCTGACCATCCGCCTCCTCAATATTCCCATCCTGCCCGCCCCCTGTCCAGCCCTGTCCGGACGCATCAATGGTCCTGCACGGAAGTCTGCTCATACCGCTCTCCTTCTCTGAGCCCGGGAGCTGGAGGCCAGCGGCATCGAGGACGTATGCCTGGGAAGTACTATTCCACCGGAAGGATACGTTAGACGATGTTGGTAAATGTGCGGGGATGATGGATGGAGGGATGCCGGCGGGACTGATGCGATTGATGAATGCGCCGGACGAGGGCCGGTGGTGGCCTAGCACAGGTCCTGCAGGATATTGATCTCCCAAGGATATCTCGGTAGGACCCATCCAGCTGAACCAGCGGTGCTTTGTGCGTAGATCAACCTAAACATTAGCTTCTCCTTTACATCCCCGCCGAAAGGAGCTGTGGACGTACTCACCAAATGAGCCCCTGTATCTTGGTATCCCGTGGTCCCCCCGTTGCCCGAGCAGCGACTCCAGCCTCCCCCAGCTGCTCCAGCACTCCTTCTCTCCCATCCCTGCACTGCTCACGTCCAGAGACCTAGCATCCCTGCGCCGCCCCACCGAAGAAAGCTTTCCGCGCCAGATCCATTCCCTCGTCTCCGAACCATGACTCCCCATTCGTCAGTCTGCAGCTTGAAAGAGGACCAGTCGACATGGCCAGCGATGACAATCAGCCCCATCAGCATGAAGTGAGCTGACTGTCAGTCGTGCATGGTTATGCGTATTGCTATATGCAGAGGCGTCTATGCCTTGGTCGATCCTATCCTATCCGCCTTTTCTTCGTTGCAGCTTTAATTACCTGACGTGTCAGCTTGTGCCCGGCATATCAAAGCTAAGGCCTGCAAAGCTCACAGGTCCAGAATCATCCTCATCATCTTCCTCAACGAGCAGCTTCCTCCTCCCCACCGTCACGCTACTGCTAGCTTGCGCCGCCTTCCCCACTCTCCCAGTCGCCGACACCGAAGCTGACGCCGACGCCGAGGCCGAGGCCGAAGCATCATCCCCTCTCGTCCGCCGACTACTACCCGTCCCCGTCCCCGTGCCCGTCGCCGCCCGAGTCGCCCCCGAGTTTGACGCAGAAAACATCACTCCCTCCTCCTCATCGCTTTCTTCCAGAAGAGTCGGCGGCTTCTTTCCGCCCCTCGAGGTCGCCGCGGGCTTCGGCTTGGCGGCAGCTCGGCCCCGAGCAGGCGGCGCAGCTGAGCCGACCGAACCCGCCTCGCTAATGACGCTCGATGCCCGCGTTCCCCTGCGTTGTGCTTGCCGAGCGGGGAGAGCGGAGGAGGAGGCTTGGGTGTCGACCCCGCGACGCCGATTCGTTGATGCCATGGGAAGCGGGCCGGGTCCGTCCTCGTCCTCGTCCTCGTCGTCTTCGGCGAGAAGGCGGCGATTTCGGGCGCGAGGGAGGAGAGGGAGTTCGTCTTGGTTTTCACCGTTGAGGGCTTGGGACTGAGAGTACTGGGATTTGGGTCTGCCGGTTGCGCCTGGCCAGTATGCTAGAGATATCAGCTTGTCCTCGCCATATGCATCGGGAACAACATAGCTCACCCTCGCCAATATCGTCCTCGTCCATATTGGTAGGTCCTACAAGGACCAGCGGTAACGGTTCCCTCCTGATAATCTCCTTCTGTACCGCATCAGCTCGAGTACCGCGCGACCACATAACTCTCAGCTCACCTTCTTGAACTTCTTATAATTCGGCTTCCCATCATCCGTCCTCTCCACTACCTTCAGCCCCCCGTCCTTCCTGAACAAATCCTTCCTGACGACCTGTATAAAGTTCCCACGCATATCATCCCCGAATCCCTCCACAATCCCATAGTCCGGCGGGACATACATCTTCTCCAGATCCACCTGCTGTGGCTGTTTACCCCTCAGAGCCGCTTTCGGGATCTTGAGATTATTGAACTCCTTGTCCATCTCGTCGATGGCTTTTTTGGAGCGGGACTTCGAGACGGCGAGGAGGAAGGCGGGGTCGGTGGTGGGTTCGTTGGATTTGGATTCCTTGTCGCCCTTCCCGCCTGCTTTGGCTTTGGACTTCTTGGTCGTCGCGGCGGCGGCAGGCTTTTCGGGCGAGGCGAGACGGGCACGCTTAGACTGGGCAGGTTCGACGGTTTCGACCTCCTCTGAGGGGGACCGCCTCCGTTGAGCAGGGACGAGGGACGGAGGTGGCATACTCGCCCGATCCCGATCTCGGTCGGTTTGGAGGGCTGACTGCGTCCGACCCGCTTTCCGATTCGCCGCTGCCCTTCTCAATGTCTTCTGAACAAAATCCTCGTGCTCCGGCGCTTCTTCTTCCTCCATCTCCACATCCCCATCCCCATCCCCATCAACAACGATCGGTCGCCTCGCCCGCGATCCTTCTGATGGCGGACTAGCCGGCGCGATAGCAGAGCTGAGGCTGTCGTCGTCTGTTCCTCGTGCAGAACCGGCAGAGACCACCCGGCTCCTTTTCGAGAGTGACGGAACATCATCGCCCCGCTTGGTCGCTTCGTACAGGTCCCGGATCTCCTTTGGAGTCTCCTGGGTCCGGCTCGCTTGCGTCTCGCGGGTCGCGCGGTCGTCATAGTCAAAAAGGGAGGGTGTCTCGGCAGCTCGACGTTTCAGGCGGGACACTTTGGGTGGACCGGACTGGATAGGAGGAGGCATCTATGAGTCAGCTGTATCCGCAGTCTTGCAGGAGTCAACCTACCAAGCTTTGCGAATCGACAGGCCGCTGAGCGGCAGAGGGGAGAGGTATGGTCTCATTCCTCGGAGCAGAGCCTCCCGTGTCCGGCGGTGTGAGATTCACCGATGATGAAGGGGAGAGATCGTCAAACAAGTCAATCTCCGTTCTCGCTCGTCTTCGGAGTGGCCCCTACTTGATCAGCCAAGATCGGAGACATCCCTCAATGCGCTCACCTTTCGGGCAGGAGCAGTCGACTCAGGAGCAGGCGCACCGCCGTTTGTTGTTTCGGCAGGCTGAGCTGAGTTGCTTGGTCCAGCTTGAGGAGGACCGGACGACTCGTCAGGGTAGGTCGAGGGGATCTTGACTGGCTGCGAGGGCTGGGTGACGGGTGCTGCTTCAGGCGGGGGCTGTCGTGGCTTCTCGGGAGATTTGGAGCGCCGAGCAGCGACAGGCGCTGAGAGTTAGCTGGCAGCCACCTTACATGGTCTGGCAGACTTACGGGCAGCCTCACTGGGACCAGCTGAGGGACGACCGGGGTTGGTTCTGTCCAAGTAGCCCTGCACGCTCCCCTCAGTGACGGCATTCCAGCAGAGATTACCACCAGCAAAGACGATACCGAGGCTGAGAGATCAGCTATAGCAAATGACAAGGTAGAAACGGGAAGCCTACTTTTTCAAGGGAGCGGCTATGACGCTGTCAAAATTGACTTTCAACTTGGCGCAGTTTTCCTTGACAGTACCGCAGTGAAGTATCATCCCCCTCTGTCGGCCCACTGTCGCATCGAGTTCTTGGACCCAATCTGCGATCCGCGATGTGAAGTCTTTGGACGATAGAAGAGGTTTCGTAATGATGTTGAGCTCTTCGACCGTTGCACCCATAGCTCTGAGCCACCGTCTCTCGAGAGGAGCCTGTTTATGTCAGCTCTTGGAGCTGCCTTTTGGAATGTGTCACACGCACAACATCTCCTCGCAACAACAGGATATTCCAACCTGCGAACATCTGTCGCCGCGTAGGATCTGGTAGCCAAGCACCAAATGGGTTGTCTGGCTTGCCCCGTCGATACTTTTGCAGCTTGGCGTCAAAGTCCGGTTGAAACTCTTCGGCGAGCTCGTTCGGGAATGTAAAGCTGTCTTGGCTGTCCGCGACCTGTTTCCAGCTCGATGCGATGGCACCGAGGAGAGCGCGGAGGTACGTGGGCGTGAGGATACGGACGCCATAGCAGACGGCGTAGCTGCAGGACTGCGAGGCCTGATACGTTGGCGAGAGGACGTAAGTTGGGGGTGTCCATACGGAGTCGGGGTGGGCTGATGCAGCACGGTCGGTCTCGATGTCAAATGTCGGTGACCATGGGATACCTGTCTGCATCAGCTAGACCGGGCTCGAATTTCGAATAACGTACAATACTTCAGCATTGTCGCCTTGAGATCCTCAGCGTCTGAGCAGTCCTTCAGGCCGTCATACTGAATAAACATGTCCTTCCACTGCGCACTGTCCAGTCAGCTACTTCTTAATTGAATCGCCCGTGCCCATACTCACAAGAACCAGAGTCCCGTCCCACCATTGGTCCCTTGTTCCAACCTCGCCCCCAGTCCGGGATAGTCCGGATCAGACAGCTCGACGCCCTGCCTATCTACCGTGACAATCTCATAGTCTTCCAAATCGAGCGACCCTACGCAGCCTTCGACAGGCGTGAGGGTCTCGAACGCTGGAAACGCGCCGTTCAATTTCGGCTCGACCTTGAAGGTGATTCTGGGCGGTGTGGTGCGCTGCAGAGTCAGCTGCGCAGGGTCCGGAGGAGGAAAGAGGGACGCACATAGAGCGGATTCCAATCTCCGACCACTATCTCCCCAGCCTTATTCCGGATCCGCTTGTCCGCTACGACGATGTCGCACTTCGCATGCTTGCCGATAGAGTAGGTCTTGTCCTGCTCGAGGGCGAAGGTGAAGTCTGGCTCGTGAGCCCTAACTCCAGATTCAGCGGGTCGTTGGTGAGAAAGACAGCTTACTGAGCTGCCCATGTACAGCCCCTATGACTGTCAAGAGCCACATCCTGAGCTCATGACATGATATGTCTGGTGTAGAAAGAAAGTTGATGGTGAGCTTCGTCAACAGGAGCTTCGCGTCCGTCACGTCGGCGATGGCCGGATCGATGACGGAGGGGTAAAGAGCTCGAGCTTGCCACCTATGCTATGCACTGTTGACATCTGACTTATATCATCCTATATCACCCAAGCTTCTTCTCCCCGACCCTTTCTCACTGAATCGCATATCAAGGATTAGAGAGGAATCATCAGAAGAGGAACGAAATCTACTCGATCAGCGGGATCCTTCCGTCCGCGACAACGTTGACATTCGACGTTCTATCTCCGCTCCTTTCAGCCATCAACTATGAAGTCTATCAATCGATGGGTGTACGGACCAACCCCAGAAGAGAAAGTCCGAGCATGGCAGCAGAAGCTGCGACAGGAAGAAAGACAACTAGAAAGGGAGGCTTTGAATGTGAGCTGGAGAATGGGTCTCGGCGTGAATGGGAAGCGAGCTCATACGTTCCAGCTGGATAGGCAGACCCAGAAGTCACGCTCGGAGCTGAAGATACTGGCCAAGAAGGGAGACGTCAAGTCTGCGCGGATACTAGCCCGGGAGGTGGTACGCGCGAACAAGCAGAAGGACCGGTTGATGTCGAGTCAGGCGAGGATGAAGAGCATACAGATGCAGCTACAGCATCAGCTATGTGAGTCCACCTTGGTGCTGAGAGGTCGCAGTACCTGGCTAGCTGCTTTAGATCATGGGAGGAGATACTGATCTTATCGCAGCTATGGTCAAAGTCACTGGGGCGTTCCAGAAGTCCACCGAGATCATGAAGACCACCAACCAGCTCATCAAACTCCCTCAGCTGAACGCTACGATGCGCGAGATGAGCATGGAGATGATGAAGGTGAGCCCTTGGCTCTGGAGACATGTCCGTCGATAGGCCTCAAGCTGACCTACAAGTCTGGGATCATGGAAGAGATGATGGAAGAAACGCTCGACTCGGTCAATGACGATGAGGAGCTGGAACAGGAAGCAGATGAGGAGGTAGATAAGGTGCTGTTTGAGTTGACAGATGGGAAGCTGGGGCAGGCTGGGCGTGTCGGTGGGGCATTACCTGTACGTCTTCTCTTTGTCCCTGCGCCCCTCTCGGAGTGTGGGGCATGGCTGGCTCGGGCTAACGGACAGGCTCAAAAGGTGGACGAGGACGAGGACGAAGCAGAGTCAGAGCGGATGCGGAAAGAGATGGCAGAGCTGCTCAGCTCATAGCCGGCCGGCTGGACTCTCTTGTACACCTACCCATACACCATGTACCAGTATTCTCAGGCTTCTTTTTGCGTGCCCCAGTGCCTCTCAGAAAACATACGCTGCATACGTCTTTCTGCTCCCCCATAGCTCCTAGTCCACACTAACACCCTTATCCCTCAGCTCGTTCTTCGCCTGCGAGATCTCCGCCAGTAGACTCTCGTACGCCTCGGGACAGTCGCGGAACCGTAAGAGGCCGAGACCGAGGGACGAGAGGGAGTAGGCACCGAATGACACGAGGAGCCAGAAGGGGATCTGTCGAGGTGATTTCAGGTTGAGTGATGCGGGGAGTAGGAGTGAGGTATAGAGGTTCCGGTGGGAGGAGGAGTTGAAAGAATATGTGATCAGCTACAAATCCCTCCTACGTAGTAGTAAGACCGAGGAAACGTATCACTTACGACTGGTAATATAGCTGACGCGGTCTGCTCTGATACGACAGGGGCGGGGAGCACGCCAAGGAGCATGAGGAGGTAGAGGAGGACGAGGGGGATGGCGACTGTGAGCTGGCGCGTTGCTCGCGTCATAGTGCGGTGTGCTGATTTTTCCGGGGGGAGAGTCGGGGGAGGGTTATATATTGCAAGAAGTCCAGATTTAGCTTATGACTGTCTTCGTATCTGCTTTCGGAGGCAAGGTTTTGGAGATTGAGGTGTGATGGAGGGTTGGGTCCTTGCAGCGCTGTCTCCTTTGCTGGCCAGCTGTGAGGAATGCTGACGTCCGTGCGTGCCAAGATGGCATTTCTCTTTCCACGGAGCGCTGAGCAACACAGCTTCATCCTTCGTACCTCTACATGCAGTTACGATAAATCCTACAATGACAGAAGCGAACTCTCATACACTCATCATCGGCAAAGACCGCGATAACGAGGTGATCCGCTTCGGCGAGACGGGCGTGGGCACAGCAACCCTCCGCCTCGCCGTCGACCTCCTACGGTCGGGTGGCGACAACCCCGCAATACCTCCCGGGTCGGACCCTACGGTCTCCATTTACCTTGGCCGGCTGCAAGCTCTTCAAGCAGTCAAGCGTATCGTGGTCGAGTCCGCACCAGAGACGGTCATCACCACATTCCTCGGCCAGGTCATCGCCCACCTCTCCGCCCGGACCTCATCGCACCCCGCGGAAGCAGCGGTCACGGATAAGGTCTACCTCTTTGCCAGCGCGGAGACTCTCGAGATCCTCCCAGGAGCCTTCCACCATACCCGTCCCCTCCTACTCCAGCCCTTCTTCTCCACTCTTGCCCGCTCGCTCCCCAACCTCCACACTCTCAACGTCGCCTTTGACCCCAAGGCGGAGGAAAACAGCCATCCCCAGATGAACTTCACTGAATACATCTCGTACGGTCGTAATCAATCATGGCGCCACCTCCAAGTCCTCGATATCTCGGGCATCTCGGATCACCAGTGGATCCCGGCGTTATCGGGCGGTGAAGTCCGCGTGACTTTTGCGCCATCGGGCACGAGGTGGCCCGAGATGGGGTGGCAGTCGCGTATGACGCCTGGGCAGCCGCCTATTCAAGGACCGACGAGGCGGCTGGATAGGGCGAATAGGATCAGGGACGTCATTGAGCGAACGGTCCATGTTGCTCCCGCGAGGGGCTGCATCTTTGCCGGACCGAAAGCCAAAGGGGAATTGGCGGACCAGGTGGATGGCGAAGGGAAGGAGCGACGGACGGAGATAGGCAAGCCAGGCCCGGAGCAGGTACATGGTACAGTGGTGATGGAGGATATCGACGCAGGACTAAGCGAGACGGGACTTCTTCCAGATGAGACGGGATGGTTGGAGGGGAAGATAAGGAAGGGCGTGGAGCAGAATTATGGGAGATATGGGGAGGCGATATTGCAGGAAGTCCAGCGAAGAGTAACTGTGCGGGAGTGTAAGCGGATAGCGGGATAGCATAGGTCGTTCAAGGAGGCGCAGCTTGGTATATCTATTCAGATGTGGAGTGCAAACTTCTGCGGGGTGCGAACTTTGACTCGAGACTGAAACACCCTACCGTCTGTCAGAGTGCAGCTACAGAAGCTGGTAGGCTGATACAGCTCATATACCGGCAGCTTGTCCGTTGGCGTTCTCCGCGCTCATCGATCATTCGATCATCGATCATCGCTGATGCTTCCACTACACATTCCTCGTAACGTATCTCACCACGTGCCACGTGGATCACAGCAAGCTGTGCGCAGCATCAAGCGGCAAGCCGAGCAGCTTCAATATCAAATGCACTCGACCGTCTCACCGAGGTCCCTCACTGGCGTCATGGACGCACCGGCTTCAGATACCCTCATCATTGATCACCACCTCTCCAACGAGGCCATCGACTTGAAGATAGACGAGGCTCTCCGCGCCGCCGTCAAAATCCTCCGAACCGGCGGCGACGGCGCTCCCATACCTGCCGGTTCGGAAGCTGAGGTCGGCATCTATCTTGGTCGGCTACGTCACTTCCGGACCGTCAAACACCCGTCATCAAATCCGGGCCGTATGAGTACGTCGCTGGTATGCTGGCGTGGGCGCGGGACTATCTCCTCGACTCCGCGGTGGCAGATCCGCAGCTGAGCCTCTTCCCCCTCGTCGAATCGCTCACCATCTGTCCGGAACTCTTCCAAGAAACGGGCGTGACCTACAATCCGGAGCTTTGGGAGGTCTTGACGCACGACCTCCCGTCCCTCGAGCATCTCAAGCTTGATTTCGGTGCGGGCGAGACTGAGGGGAAGGACCAAGCGGGCGTTGTTGAGCTCTTGAACACTGAAAAGTGGCGGTGGAAGAAGCTACGGTCGATCACCTCAATCAATGTCCTCCCCACTACCCCCATCTGCGCTTTACACGGTGGTACCACCCGGATCGTCTACGCGCCCCATCTCAAAATCGACGAATCAACCCTTCATTTCACGAAGCGCAGACAATGGCGTATCATGCGCGCTATCCAGGAGACAATCGACGTCCCGAAGACACCGCTCGCTCCCGTGTTGGCGGAAGGCGAAGAGACAGAAGGAACCGTGGGTGCCGCGCCGGCGGACAGCGCCGAGGTGGGCGAAGAGCCGGCAGCTAAGAAGCAAAAGAGGGTGGAGGGGAACAGGGTCGAGCGAGAGCAGAGTGCCCTACCCGCCTCCCTCGACGATATCAATGTGCGGGTCAAGGAGGAGCCGGTGGACAAGGTGAACATCGCGGTGGGTGGTGCGGAGGACGAGCTGCCCTCGACAATGGACGATATCAACGTCGCGCTCAAGCCGGAGCCGAACATCGCGGGACCCAGTGCTGGCGGCGAAGGGGTGTCTGCGATTGAAGGGCAGTCTGGCAAGAGGAAAGCGGACGCCGTTCCCACTGTCGCTACCGCGTCGGAGGCAGAGCCGGAGCAGACGAAGGCGGAGCCGGTTTGGGAGGCCAAAGGGGAAGTCAATGTAGTGGACTGGGATCGAGGTCTCAGTCCGGCTCAGGCGGAGAAGCTGAGGAAGGACATCAGAAGACGGGTTCTCGAGGAGTATGGGCATCACTGGGACCCGCAAACATCGTTCACCAAGGTGGTTACGACCGGACGGGCAAATGTGGTAATGCGGCGGGTGGGATTTTGGAAATGTAAAGAGTGGACCGGTGAGTGTTGGCCACTCCGTGTGCAATGCTTCCGACTAATTTGGCGACATGCTGATTGTATAGGTTGATATCTAGGCGTCCATATCATGGCGGCGTCTGTTGTCTTTCTGCGAGTCTGTGCGGGTCGCGGGAGGGTGTAGAGTAGGCGTAGACCAGATACAGATGATGTCGGCTCATGTAATTGACCTGGCGCTGATCAACATTGACCAGCTTTCTCACATCATCATCATTTGACTAGGCAACGATAGCTCCTACTTATCGCCTCAGCTACCTGCAAAATAGGCCTGGTTCAGCCGCAATCCTCAAGCCATCGGTGCCACTGCCTCGTCCAATCTGTCCTGGTTGAACATCGCCAGAGCATCCCCGTATTTGACATTCGAGCGCTCGGTTGGCTATCACGTCAGTCTGAGCCGACTTTGTTGCTCACCTCAAGCCAAGGTACACCAAGAAGCTGGAAAATCTCCTGCTCGTCTTTGACCATGATGTCCGTGCCTATGCGCGTCAGGTCATGCCCCGCTAACGAACAAGCATTGACTTCTGCTCACCGCTCATATCGCTAATGGCGTACTCGCTCAACATGTTCCCGCCCCGACGAGCCTCGGACATTAGGAATCGCACAAGCCGCTGGTCACCGGTATACCATAGACGCATATTGGGCAGCGACTGAGTAGGACAGAGGTGGATATTGAGCTGCCGATGAGGTGAGTCAGAGTCAAGCCGCGTGAGTGCGATGATGTGCTTTTCGCCTGGATTGATCAGCCGGATGTCGCCAGTGACTATATCATCTGATCTGGTAATCTCGTCGAAATGCTCACCTCCAGTGAAGATCTTCTTCGGGTGAAGCATGTAGCCGTCCTCGAGTACTCGCTTGATCTCACCCATGAGACCGAAAGGGTGGATCCCCTTCGTCCGCAGGTATGGGTCGTCCACGACGTACGATCTGATCTGAGCGCGGTCCGACCTTCTGGTATACACAAAGCAGCTTACGGGCGCGAGATCATGATATTGATGACCGGCGAGTATTCTTCCCCACGCCTGTATCCGCCGAGCAATTCACAGGTGTACTGCTCGTCCGAGGTCCTCAGGGCGTCTGCGATGCGATCTCCAAGGGCCTTGATCTCCGAGCGATGAATGATCTTTTCCATGTCGGAGTGATACTTGATTGCTAACTGACATGATCAGCCCTTCCCTGCGCTCAAAGAGTTCCGGAATGGGGATGCTCACCTTCTGCCTCGACTGCAGCTTCCGCCCCCCACGCGACCCAAATTAGCCACGAGTTCCTGGACAGTGCGAGCCCCAGTCTAGTATCAGCGCTTTGATATCAGCTTCTGACCGCATGACGAGCCTGGAGAGACACAAAAGTAGTGTGGGTATATGGTGATCAACTGACCAGTGTCCAGCGGAGGCCGACCCGAAAAAGAGCATCTTGTTGAAGCTGACAGCTGCACGCTCGGTATCGTCAAGCGCGAGCATCTCCTTGGATTGGCCGCACTCAATGAGGTCAATGATGACTTTCCAGCTCATCACTTACTGGAGAGTCAGCGTACAGCCCACTTTGACTCAAACGAATCAGGCGAAGATACAGGACGGATTTGACCCACTCTGTGGGGCCAGACGTCCTCGATCTCCCTGACACTGACGCTCTCCCTCGGGCCAGCATCGACGCTGGGATAGCAGAGGGGGTGTAGCGCCACAATGACAGCTTTCATCTCCTCGGGGACTGTTGATGAGCCGATCTCCTTTGGCACAGTAAAGTTGTTTTGCACTACAAAACTTACTCGTACTCCTGTTGCAGAACCCATAGAGGGACTGTACGTCCTTGAGCGTCCGCAACAAGTTGGTAGTATCGAGGACACGATATCTATAGTCTGGTCCAATAGCCAGGAGTAGTTCATGGATGGCCGGCGGTATGACCTTGACTTCCGCCTCCTCCTTCGCTTCCTCTGACACTTCGATTTCATTGTCCGGCGTAGCCGCAGGGTCGGTTTCGCCTGGCGCCGCGTCATCGGGGCTATCGACGTCTTTGGGGTCCTCATGGGACACAAAGCGGGGCACAGTAGTAGCAGAGATGTACCGGGCGCCAATGCAGGCCCGCGGAACGGGGAGCGACGAAGCACGAATCCAACCATGCCGGCTCTTGAGGATGGCGGGTCGGAGAGCCCGAAAGCCGAGCGTGACAGCGCGGGACAGCATGTAGGGTTCCTTGATCAGGATGGTGGTAGATGATAAGTATGACGAGACGGAAGAGGATAGAGATGGTCACTGGCCCGCTTCCCTTTCACCCACCCCGTCAAGATCGTCAACTTGCTGCCGGCCCGCTCGCCAGCTGCGCGCAGTAAACCTTGGCATCTCGGTGAACATTTACTCCGGCTTCTACTTCTACACACGGACAATTTTCAGCAATAGCAATCTCTTCAATAGTGTCTGACCACCACCCACCGGCCCATTAGGCAGTATCAGGCGTGTCCATGGTGCAGAAATGCTCTGTGTCTCGCAGAATCCGACGCGCGACGCGCCACATTCCTCATCGGCGCGCTTTACGAGAACGCTCTGCTGAAACATTTGCCCCGTGTTCGGAGCTTTTCCTCTCGCGTCTTCTCTTCCACTATCTGCCTCTCGTCTTGATCAATAGCATCTCTGTGACCCGCTGTCGAGCATGAGCACTTTCATACCAGTCACAAGAGGGCGATGCGGCGTTCGCGCGATCCCGGAAGTCCAATCGTCCTCGACTCACCTTCCAGTTTCGGCATGGACGCGCAAAGAGCGGGAGGAGCGGAGTGGGTGTGTGAAAGGCTCGAACCTTATCCCACCAGCGCCTCCGACAGCCCGAGCAGACATCTGAAGGGGTCGGCAGCTATATGAGATGGCTCTTGACATCGCTCTTCTCACTTGTGCTTCTCATCTTGCTTCGCATTGTTCAACCCATAACTCAGCAGTACCTCTCACCGCTTGTGTATAGCCCATCCACCTAGCGAGATGCTCCGCCTAGCTCGCCTCTCGCCTCTTGGTCTCGCTCGCCATGCCGCTCCCTCCTCTGGTCTTCGCTCGACGATTGGCGTCCTCCCCTCGAAGCCGCTCGCGACCATCTCAAGCGGCAGGTCATTCTCGGTGTCAAGCCTACAGGCCTATCAGGGCGGGCACCAGTTCTACCGCAAGCTCATCAAGGACTATAGACCAGGTGAGTTTCCGGGTCACTTCAAAGGTAAGATCAGGGCAATCAGCTGATCTCGCAGAGTATGGACAGCAGACCCTTCCGACCAAGATGCTACTTCACAATCTCCGGGAGATGCAGTCTCTCCGTAACATCAAGCCGAACGACACGAGTAAGCCCCTGACACCTCGTTAGATCCGAGTCCTTGCTAATGGCCAGACTCTGGAGAGTACAAGGCGGCTCTGAGAGCTATATACTCGCTTGTTGGCGAGGATGGGAAGCTGAAGGAGACGATGAGCATCAATGATCTTGAGGGTGTCCTATCTCTTGAGGTGAGTCTGCCTCGGTCCCGGCGGCTGCCGATCTCAAGCTGACCACTCGACTGTACATCGCTGATGGCGCAGAATGGCGTGACTTGGCGCCTCATCCGCGAGCTGCTCGAGTTTGGCTTCTCCTCCGAGCTGGAGAGTCTCGATGAGAAGGAAAAGGCCATCGTCAAGTTCAACAGGATCCATGGGCTAGGCAAGATCAAGGCTGCGGGATAGTGAGTTCAGCTCTCGGCTGCGCTGTGCGAGAATAGAAGCTGATATGAGCAGCGTTGAGAACGGAGCTAGGACGTATGAGGATCTGCTCAACTCCACGGACAAGGAGTTCGGACGGAAGGTGTACGATGCGCAGAAGGTAAGCCTACTCTCACCCATCGTGCTACAGAGCTGATGCAGTAGCTTGCTCTCACCTACCACGAGGATATGGAGGAGATGATGCCTCGCGCTGAGATCGAGATGTTCCGAGCCAACATTACCAAGGCACTGAAGAGGGCGGATCCAGAGTACGGGTTCGAGATCATGGGGAGCTACAGGAGGGGCGAGATGTTGAGTTCGGATATGGATGTGGTGGTCTGGCACCCGTAAGCTGCCTCCTTGATGTTCCCCGATCTAGGCAGAGACCACTCAGCTGATACCCTAGATCCTACGTCGAGCGCGATACCGAGAAGGTCAAGGCTGGTATCCGACCAGACAGTCTTATGGGCAAAGTGAAGAGGGCGTTGCTGAGAGCGGGGATTCTGGACGAAGTGAAGATCTTCTCTGGCGGTGAGTCTGACGACAGCATCTAAAAACCTGCCGAGCTGATACACGTAGGCGAGAAGAAGATCCTAGCCCTGACCCAGCTCACTCCCACCTCGACTCACCGCCAGATGGACATCCGCCTCTGTCCCACCCAGTCACTGCCCTACATGCTCCTCGGCAACTCGGGTGACGACCTCCTGATGAAGATCGTCCGGTCCAAGGCGAACAGTAAGGGTTGGCTGCTCAATGAGTATGGTATGGGCGAAAGGACCACCCCTATCGGCGGCACAGTCCGTAAGTGTTCCTTCAGCCTATCTACCGCCGGGGACGAAGCTGACTCGGTAGCGATGATCAAGGAGGGCACAGAGATCTTGGTCAAGGACGAGAAGGAGATCTTTGAAAAGCTTGGTCTTCCTTACTTGCCCGTACGTGTAGACTGGTCACCGTCGAGGGAACGACTGACGATATAGCCCACGGAGAGGTCCTACGCCAAGTACAAGAACAGGATGAGGGACTCGGGCGGGCTGCAGTATGCTCCGGAGGGTGCAGACCTCGACTAGCCCAATGCAGTCGAGAATTATCGGAGGACTTTTTTTGTCAGATGCAACACTTCTCTATTACTCGCTCCGTACGATCGTGACAGGCTCACGCGAGGCTGTAACAAGTGACATAGAGCGTGGACAGCACGCTACCCACCCCTCGCCGCCACCCGCCACCCCAATAGGGACGGTTAGTGAGCCAATCTCCGTGCCTGCACAGTCCGTGCGTCTGTTTTCAATTTTTTCAGGGTCTTACGGCGACACGGCACGCCATCGGCCCATCCACCGAAGCAAGCAGCTGCCAACGCTCGGACTTTTTGGCACAACCCCCAACCCCTTCACCTCCATCATATCTACTTCTCTTATACCCTCCTTACCTCTACTTACCTATCCTCCTAAACACGCAGTCACAATGGCCATCGCAGCTAACGGCAACTCTTCGTCTCACGAGCTCGCTCCCGGGCAGTAAGTCCTGCTTCAGCTGGCGATTGGGGGTCAGGGAAAAAGTTTGGGGAGAGCGCACGTTGCTGCTTCTGCGGGGTTGATGGGGTGATGGCGCTTCGCAGAGGGGTGCTGGTGACTGGCCAGCCGATCTCCTAGTCACTCCGAGTGATCTGGGCGGGATGGCGATGCAAAGGGGGCCTTGAGGAAGCTGGTTCTTTTCTGCATCACGCTGACATGACAGCTTCCTCTTCACCTCCGAGTCGGTCGGTGAGGGTCACCCGGACAAGATCTGTGACCAGGTTTCGGACGCCATCCTCGATGCCTGCCTCGCTCAGGTAAGCTTCCTCAGCCGTGGACGATCCTGTCACAGAAGCTGATCAATCAGGATCCCTTCTCCAAGGTCGCCTGCGAGACCGCTGCCAAGACCGGTATGATCATGGTGAGCCTGATCTTCCACGGTGAGGAACGCTAGCTGACTCTTAGGTCTTCGGTGAAATCTCGACCCGTGCCAACATCGACTTCCAGGCCGTCGTCCGTAACACCATCAAGCAGATCGGGTACGACTCGTCCGACAAGGGCTTCGACTACAAGACCTGCAACGTCTTGGTCGCTATCGAGCAGCAGTCGCCCGATATCGCCCAGGGTCTCGACCACGGAAACTTGGAGAGCCACGGTGCCGGTGACCAGGGTATCATGTGAGCTGGTAGCCGTGTATGTTCGGCCAGAGCTGACGACCAGGTTCGGCTACGCTACCGACGAGACCCCCGAGATGATGCCCCTCACCATCACCCTTGCCCACAAGCTCAACTCTGCTATGGCCGCTGCCCGTCGTGATGGCTCGCTCGGCTGGCTCCGCCCCGACTCCAAGACCCAGGTCACTGTCGAGTACAAGAAGGAGTCTGACGGATCCGTCGTTCCCCTCCGTGTCGACACTGTCGTCATCTCCACCCAGCACGCCGAGGAGATCTCCACCGAGGACCTCCGCACGGAGCTCATCGAGAAGATTGTCAAGAAGGTTATCCCCAAGAACATGCTTGACGACAAGACCATCCTCCACATCCAGCCCTCCGGCCGTTTCGTTATCGGTGGTCCCCAGGGTGATGCCGGTCTTACCGGCCGTAAGATCATCGTCGACACGTACGGTGGTTGGGGAGCCCACGGTGGTGGTGCCTTCTCCGGAAAGGACTGGTCCAAGGTCGACCGATCGGCCGCCTACACTGCCCGGTGGATCGCCAAGTCCCTCGTCGCTGCTGGCCTCGCCAAGCGCGCCCTTGTCCAGCTCTCGTACGCCATCGGTGTCGCAGAGCCCCTCTCCATCTACGTCGACTCGTACGGAACCGGCTCGAAGAGCGATGCCGACCTCGTGGATATCATCCGCAAGAACTGGGACCTCCGTCCGGGAGTCATCGGTAAGTACAGTCTAGTCTGGTCAATTGGCAAATGCTGACTGTCAGTGCGTGAGCTCGACCTCCAGAAGCCCATCTACCTCAAGACGGCCTCGTACGGTCACTTCGGTAACGAGGCGTACAACTGGGAGAAGCCCAAGTCGCTCAAGTTTTGAGCGGTTTCGGCCGATCCCTTCCCCTCTTCCCCCTCCGCTCCCCATTAGGGTCATCCACCAGGATCCCACCGACGAGCTCCACCTCGTCCCCCCGTTCCTCCCCCACCCCCAACAACCAAAAACAATAGCATAGATCACGACCCAAACCCCACATTCTCATACGCCCATCCTTGTATACCTAATCTCCCACCACATCCGACAATATATAGATAGAGACTCGTCAAGTATAGGTATACCCACTCGCATTATTCATTCCGGCCTTTCATAGATACACCCCCTACCATCCCATACCGCAATTTTCTTTCGGATTTCGCCTAGAGTAGAGTTCGGAAACGTTGTTAGCATCTGTCAAGCCTTGGTAGGGTTCATATTTTGGGATGAATGCGCTCAACCGCGACCAGTCTGTACGTTGCACTTCCACCGGCTCACCTCGCTCTCTGACGCTTGCTCGATGAGGGAGCTGAAGCGCGGTGCCGGTGATCCGGTGATGTCCGCTCGACGCGTCCGGGAGCCGCGCGCCGAGAGCCGGCCGGAGCTTGCCATACCCGGGTGGTCCACTTCACTTGCTCACTCTCGCTCAGCATCGCGCTTGCTATTCGGATCTGTACCTTGGGGAAACACCTTAGACCCAGCAGCAACTCACTCATCGATACTGATCTACTCCTTGAACAAAAGTAGCCATGTCAATCCGCACGATTCCCGCGCGAGCGATCAAGACCGCCGTCGCTGGCAGTGTGAGTTGTCATCTCGCTGGCTTCCGCGCCAACGGGCGCCACTGACTGCGTGTACTGATGTCCTCAGTCCCGACTCAGACATGTCCTGGTAACTGGGCGGCGAGAGTATACTTCATACAATGCCGCCGTCGCGGGCCTGACTCCGGAGCAAGAAGAGGTATACTCGACTCATTCGGGTAAAGAGACAAAGAGCTGATCAAGGCAGTTCAGACAGGTCGTATCGGACTTTGCACAGAAGGAAATAGCTCCTAGGGCAGCTTCTATTGACAAGACGAACCAGATGCCCGAGGTCAGTCTCGTCTTCAGGCGAGATACCATAACCGGCTTGACGGTCATTCCGTCTCGATCGGAGCGGTGAGCTGATAGCCAGGACCTCTTCCCTAAGATGGGCGAGATGGGCCTCCTCGGTGTCACTGTACCAGAGAAGATGGGAGGATTGGGGCTGGGATATCTGGAGCATACGGTGGCTATGGAAGGTAAGTGACCTTGGCTTCTCGGCCGATGGTAGGCGGAGTTTTGGACTGAGCTGACGAGGCAGAATTGAGTCGGGCGTCCGCATCGATCGCGCTGAGTTATGGGGTGAGCTACCTCGCTCGTGATCCCGAGCTGAAGCTGATGTATAGGCGCACTCAAACTTGATGGTCAATCAGCTTAAGCGATGGGGTAGTAAGTTATCTCCCTCCTCCCTCCTGCCGGCAGGGAACGCGAGCAGGAACTAAAGCTGACCGTCCAGCACCGACGCAGCTCGACAAATACCTCCCCAAACTCCTTACAGGCGAACACGTCGGCTCCTTAGCCATGTCCGAGCCGAACGCCGGGTCAGACGTTGTCAGTATGAAGACGAAAGCGGAGAAGCGGGATGGCGTGTGGGTACTGAATGGGAGTAAATGCTGGTGAGCTTAGGGGGCCCGTTCCAGGATCATGGTATGATGGAAGAGCTGACGCGGTACAGGATCACGAATGCCCCAATATCGTCAACCTTCATCGTGTACGCTCGGACCAACAAGGAGGGACCGCCAAGTAAGGGCATCACCGCGTTCTTGGTGGAGAGGGGGTTCAAGGGGTTCGAGGTCGGAGAGAAGCTGGACAAATTCGGAGTGAGTGTGGCTGTAGGGGGAAGTGATTCGAGCTGATCGTGTAGATGAGGGGAAGTCCGACCGCTGAGATCTTCTTTGATAATGTTGAGATACCAGAAGGTCAGCTACATCTCCGCGTGTATTGTGGGCGATCTTGACTGACGACGCAGAGAATGTCCTTGGCGAGGTCGGCAAGGGAGCTGCGGTACTCATGTCGGGTCTTGACCTGGAGCGTTTGGTTCTTTCAGGTGGACCATTAGGGTGAGCTTGCATCGCCACGCATACCTCAGCACCGGTGTGTGGGAAGGAGAGCTGACGGTCAAGTATTATGCAGGCAGCTATGGACCTCACCCTCGAGTACACCCACGAACGCTATCAATTTGGGAAACCAATAGCGACCATGCAGCTGATGCAGGGCAAGCTGGCCGGTGAGGAGTCATTGGCATTCATCGTCTTGGCCACAGCTGACTAGCAAGATATGTATACCAAGCTGTCGGCGTCTAGGGCGTACACGTATGCGGTGGCACGGGCATGTGATGCAGGCAATGTGTCAAGACAGGTCAGTGGGGTTTTGGTCTTCGGTAGATTGAAGAATCGTGCTGATCGGCAGGATTGCGCAGGATCGATTTTGTACTCGTCGGATCGGGCTGTAGAGGTCTCGATGGAGGCTCAGCAATGTCTCGTGAGTGGCACTTACACGTCGAGAGTGCTTCAGCTGATTTTCAGGGTGGAAATGGCTACATTAATGGTGAGAACGATTATTGACTGACATGCACTGGTCGGAGGACTGGGCTGATACAGGCAGATTACGACGCTGGCCGGCTTCTTCGTGATTCGAGGCTATACACAGTCGGTGCGGGAACACAGGAGATTCGGAGGATGTTGATTGGACGAGGGTTCAATGAGGTATTCGCCAAGGCGGAAGGGAAGGCCATCGCGCAATGATCCCTCATTTTATGAAGCGTGGGAAGCCGAAGCTTCAACCCTCAGCGCTCTGATCTGTTGTATGCCTGACTTTTTTGCTCCATCTGATGCGGACATGGTCAAGCCAGTGACTCCGCAGCAATTACTTTGAGCTGACACTGATATACTAAAACCACTGACCAATCTAACACGGTCGCTGACTCTGTAAAGCCAAACAGCAGACAATCATGCACATTAACGATCGAGTAGAACCCTGACGAGGCTTTGCTCTACTCTTGCTCCTTACCGTCACGCCAAACTTCCCCGCCCTTGCGATCCTCGCGCTCACTGCTCGATGCTTCCGGGCCGCTCGGCACTCCCATCCAGGCAACCTCCATCCCTTGGCTGTCCACCGACCTCATAAGGACCTTGTTCGGTTGGCCTGTCTCGAAGAATGTATCCACCTCATCCTTGTTCTGCTGAAGCACCTCTGAGAGGGCCCGTATGATCGTGCGTATCTCCTCGTCCACCGGAGTCAGTGTCGACGGATCGGGAAGGGGTGGTCTCCCTTTTGTTTCTTCATGAGACCAGTGACGGCACCTCATCATGCCCTCGCGGAAGAGATTGCACTCCCGTTCACCGAGTGATAGCTCCTCCCGCGAGTACAGAGTCGTAACGGTCTTCCACAGAGCATTGGATCCTACCTGGGTGAGGCCGACTCTGCGCATGTGAGCGAGCAAGCGGCCGACCTTGTCGATAAGCCTCGTCTTCCGATCGAGAATCTCGTTGGAGATCTTCCATTTGTCGTGTATCTGGTCCAGCTTCTCGGCGGGAATGAGCGTGGACTCGCGGTCTTCGTGGTATGCGTAGTTGTAGACGTGGTCGGTATCGGTCGGGCCCGGCTCGGTCTTGTACACTAAGAGCTTCGAAAGAGCGGTGTCAAGCTGGGTTTCCATGTCCTCTGCAGTGAGCGAGTCACTGGGCAGCGGATTGATGGTGGTAGGCGCGCCATTGCTGTCGGGGTGTAGGTATGGGAATGAAAGGCAGTCAGTTGGATAGTGGAACAGAGATGATTGACAACGTATAAAAAGCGAGACGATTGGGGACCGCTAGATATGTTGCCTAGCCCAGACATGTGTCCGGCCAGGTCGGGCCATGCAGCGACAGTGAAAGGTACGTTGTTTCTCCCCCTGAAAGGATCCCGCGTTCCCAGGGACGCTCTAGGATCACCTGGAATCTTCTAGTGAAGTCTGGTCCCAGGTGGCCAACAGAGGGAGCAAGTGGAGGGGTGCACCAAGGGAAGGCTAGCGGAGGACGGGGCGCGTATAGACCAGAGTCCGCACGACATATATACAGCTAGACTTGGCAGCAGAATCTGCAGTCTGGCTCATGGCGAGACGTGCATCGCGCTATGTGTCGCAGAGGCTCCACAGAGCGCCAGCTGTGGGGGTCTCATGCTGTGAGGCTGACTAGTCCTGATCTTTTCGAACTGGATCACGCAGTGATCATATGGGCATGGTGGCAAAGTGCCACTTGCTGCTGCCGGCACCGCCACATCGAATTTCTTTCACCCGAGCTGACCAGCCGACATTTCGCTCCCTCTACGACCAACAACAACAACCCCTTAAAAGCGCTCTACAGCGCACGCAGCAGCTCTTCCGGACCCAGAACGCGCGCTATCCGGTCCTCACGTATCTTCCGGTCCAGGAGACGTACGATGAGCCTCCTCCTTCCCCTCCGAGGGCCTATGGGCTCGACCGCGAACGGGCCCTCCTCCGCATCGGCGTCAGGCTCGGGTTCGGGCTTTCTGCGAGACCTCCTCGCTACTCCGCTGGCGTTTGGGGAGCCGGTGGGACGGGCGTCCTTCGCACCTCAGACTGGACTGAGGGAGGTGTTCCCGGGTCCGCCTAGCCCGCCTAGGACCTTGCTGCGGCTCGAGCCAGTCCGTCAGAACGGGGCGAACGGGGCGAGCGGGGCAAGCACGCCTACTGGGGAGGATGAGGCGGGAGAGGAGGAGTCTAAGGGTGAGAATACACCACGGAAGGGAAAGATGGCGAACGGAGAGGAACCGCGGAGGGTCAAAGCTGGCCCATCGACTCCTCCTCATCTACGCCGTAAAGCCTCTCCTTCGGTCTCGCCGTCCCCAACTGCTCCTACTCTGCCAGCTGCTCCTGCTCTCCCCACACCGACGCAATCAACGTCCGCCTCCACATCTGCCACGCCCACCAAGAAGGCGAACGGTACTGGAGCACCCGCGCAGCCCCCAACGCCCGCCGTTGCATCCTCGTTGACAGACGGCAAATCTCTACACGATCCCATATCCGACGAAGCCTTGCATTACCCCTCGGAGCTCGCTGGCCTCAAGCGGGCTGGAGCGGGACTGTACAACCCCAGCATGGCGTGCTACGCGAATGCCACGCTGCAAGTGATGATGCACACCCCGCCATTTGTCCGGGAGGCCCTAGCGCACGATAGCGAGACCTGTGCGTAACTATCTCCTCTACTCGTCCTGCTAGCAAAGTGAGACAGCAGCTGACCGGACAGGTATCAAGGCGACTCGAACGAAAAGCAGGTTCTGCCTGCTGTGTATCATGCAGGATATGATCAAGGAGCATTGGAGTAAGAAGATGTATCAGCCCAAGCTTGTGCATAATAATCTGTTTCGTGAGTTGGCCTCATCGTTCGTCCGGATACGATATGAGCTGATGAAGCCAGTCATTAAGAAGGGCTTCAGCAAGACTAGGCAGGAGGACACGCACGAGTTTTTCAGATTCGCTTGCGATGCGTTACAAAATAGCGCGCTGGCGGGATTCCCAAAGTGCGTCCCTTTCCTCCTCCCGTCCTGGCTCAATACCATCGGTTCGCGCTGACCATACAGAGACACACCTGAGAAGGTCAAACATACCACTTGGGTCCACCGGATATGGGGCGGCCGCGTCCGTTCCCGTGTCGTTTGCTCCAAATGCTCAAAACCGTCCGATACGTTCGACCACTTTCTGGACTTGTCGTTGGATTGCGGGCCGAGTAAGCGGACGCTGACAGCGATGTTGGCGGGGTTCGTCAAGGAGGACAAGCTCGAAGGTGATAACAAGTATCATTGCGAGAGGTGAGCTAGTTTCCTATTTGCCTCATTGAGTTCAGACGATACGCGGTCTACATGCTGACCCTATAGCTGTAAAGCCAAAGCAAACGCTACAAAGAGCTTCCGAATCGCCGAGGCACCACCTGTCCTCACCCTCCATCTCAAACGCTTCAGCATGAACTACAACTCCTGGAACGGGAAAGCTCGAGCGGACAAGTACAACCAACATATCGGCTTTGACGAGTTTTTAGATATTGCGCCATATATGGTCGATCCGAAGGTGAGCTACCGTGGGATCGATGGTGGACCTGATCTGAGCTGACGCTGCAGGCTGGCGGAACAAGTACAAAATACCGCCTTTTCGGAGTCACATGTCACCGCGGTGCCGATCTTCGATATGGCCACTACACGGCATACGTCCGGGCGCCCAACGGGAACTGGTATCAAGCGGACGATGAGGACATGTCGGGCGTCAGACTCGGGGACATCAAGTCTGACAAGACGGCATATCTTCTCAGCTATATCCGGATACCGGAGGGAGAGGAGTTCCAGGCGCCACCACCGCGGGCGAATGGGAACGGGACGCCGGCTGCGAATGGGCATGCGCAGGTCAACGGGAATGGCGGAAAGCGGAAGCGGGTGGACGAGGCGGAAGAGGAGGATGCGATGCGGCAGCCCGTCAAGGCGAAGGGTCCGATGGCGGCAGTCAAGGAGTTGCAGGCGCGGAGGAACGGGAACGGGAACGGTTCTCCAATGACTCCGCGGTCGGTGGCTCAGAACGTCAAGCAACTTAACACGGCCACGCCGCACTTTTCATCGAGATTCGACAATCGGTCGGATGGACAATCACAGGCGCCATTATCACCTCCCCGGTCGTACAAGACGGCGGATGATGACGACGAGCGGGAAGGACCGAATCCAATGGACAAATTCGGTGCAGCGTTGAGCACGCCAGCCAGTCGCATACGGACACCCATATCCGAAGCATTATTTTATGGTACGCCACCTATCAGGGGACGACCCGGACCGTCCTCGCCCAGAGGGAGCGGAGGTAGGGGGAAGAGGGGACGGAATTACGGTGGGGGAGGGGGCGGCGGAGGACAGCGGCCGTCCGGTAACTACAGCCCATACGCCGCCGGTCGAGGAGGTATGACGAACAAGTTTGGGGGAAAGAAGAAGGGGACGTTGGGTAATATGAAGGGACGAATATAGGAGGTATGGACTCTCTTGACGTTTCCGAGGAGCTCGAGAGGCAAATATGTGCAGGTCCAGCCAGGCTGTGCACAGGGTCATTGTATTCTACCATCCCATGTATATTCGCGTCTAGTATTCTGCCTTACACCTGCGCTGTGTCTTGTGCGTTGAGCGAGTCAGAAGCTGAGAACACGATCCGCAGAAGCGTATGAAACTGTTGAATCATGTACGTGGTGGAGTGGGTGGCAAAAGTGCCACTCTTGCGGGAATACATATGAATTTGGTAATTCCGGCTGTGGCGGTCTGGTTCAGGCACGGTTCACTAGAAAAGTTCGCAGAGAACAAGGTCAAGGTCAAGGTCAAGCTGCCTTTGCATACCTGTTCATTGCCTCTTCTCCCTATCTACACTACCTTATATACAAGTGAGCCCACTGGCCTCACGCAGAGTATCAGGAGCAGCAAACTGACCGCTTAGATTCATAAAAAATGGCACCCAAGCTTATCGGTTTCGCCGGTACGTCCTTCCGCCTTACCGCACGTTTCCCTCGAACCCTTTCACTAAGCGCCTATGCTGATTCTTAAGGCAACTCCCGAGTCCGCCGTGTGCTCGCTGCCGCTGCCCTCGCCGATGTTCAGCTCGACTTCGACAAGTCCTTCTCGATGAAGTCGGACTGGAAGACTGAGGACTTCCTTGCCAAGCACCCCCTTGGTTCCCTCCCCGTCCTTGAGGACGGCGACTTCTACCTCTCCGAGTCTGGCGCCATCGCCGAGTACGGTATGTCTTTCTCCCATCTCTGGCTGCATCCTCGCTTTCCTCTTTCTATGATGAGACTTCTTTTCAGTTATCCCTGTCTTAATTGACCTGTGTCGAGAATTAACCGGCGGGTGGTACCGTCATACCTCTGATCTTTCCCCTCGTCCTCTCTTGCGTCATGTTGGATCGAAGGAAGAAGAGGAGCTGACGAAAGCTAGTCGCTGAGCTCGGCCCCAACTCCACCCTCGTCCCCTCCGACCCCAAGCAGAAGGCCCTTGTCCGTCAATGGCAATTCTTCGCCGACCAGGAGGTGAGATTGTCTCTAGACCCGGTATAAGTACGTGGACGCTGACAGCACAGCTCTTCATCAAGCACGCCATGGCCAACCGTTCATTCAGCAACTACCTCCCTTACAACAAGGCTGTAAGTACCGTTTCTTAGCTATTTGCAAAGACGCTGACCATTAGGTCGTCGCTGGTATCCTTGACGGCGTCAACTCGCGCTTGGCCCAGCTCAACGACCACCTCAACAATCAGACCTGGTTGGTCGGAGAGCGAATCACCATTGCCGATGTCTTTGTTGCCACCGCTCTCGGAAACATGTTCACCGGCCTGATTGACGCGTCCATGCGCGCCAAGATCCCCAATGTTGTGCGATACTTCGAGACGTGAGCTGCACATCCTATCTGCAGACACTTTTCGCTGACATGCAGCTTCATCAACCAGCCCAAGCTTGCTGCCATCTTTGACGACGGCAAGCCCTCGCTCACCGAGACCGCCACCTACACTCCCCCCGCCAAGGCCGAGAAGGCCAAGGAGGACAAGCCCAAGGCTGAGAAGGCTCCCAAGGCTGAGAAGGCGCCCAAGAAGAAGGAGGTTGTCGAGGACGACGATGACGATGAGCCGCTCGTGCCCGAGGAGCCCAAGGCCAAGAACCCGCTCGACGACCTCCCGAAGTCGGCGTTCAACCTTGAGGAGTGGAAGAGGCAGTACTCGAACTTGGAGACACGAGGGGCTGGCGGTTCGCTCGAGTGGTTCTACGAGAAGTGAGCAGCGCGTGTTACGGAGAAAGGGCAAGGCTGATTTTCAGGTTCGACAAGGCCGGCTTCTCCATCTGGCGTGTCGACTTCAAGTACAACGACGAGCTCACCCAGGTCTTCATGTCCGCCAACCAGGTAAGCTGCTTTATGCCAGTCATTGGCCTTGGCTAAAACTATAGATCGGTGGTTTCTTCAACCGCTTGGAGGCTTCCAGGAAGTACCTGTTCGGTTCCGTCGGTGTCCTCGGCAAGGCCAACGACTCTGTCATCTCCGGTGCTCTTATCCTCCGCGGACAAGACGCCAAGCCGGTCGTTGACGCTGCTCCGGACTGGGAGTCGTACGACTACAAGGAGCTCAAGCTCGACAACGCCGAGGACAAGGCGTTCTTCGAGGGCGCTATGGCGTGGGACCTCGTTATTGATGGCAAGGAGTGGGCCGACGGCAAGAACTTCAAGTAGACGCTGACTATATTACGAGGTGATGCAACGGATGATAACTGCTACATTGTGTTGTGAAGTCGTCACTTGAGCACGCTCATGAAACTGATCTGGATGGGTCACTACCGTCTTTGGCACCATCACAGCCGAGATGACTCAACCTCGCGTTCGTGCTGCTCGCAGACCTCCACATTCCTCATCGTGTGCGGCATACGCTTTGTCCGGAGCATGCGCTTTCCTGAAGAAGAGAGCCCTTTGATTACCAAGACGTCATCGCAGCACTGCTAGCTATCTACAAAACATACCTGAAATCTGGATTATCAAACTCGGTAAGATCCAGCATCCCCGCCTCCGCGCCCCGCTTCTCATCTACCGCTGCACCTGCCGCCTTATTGTTCCGGCGCCTGTTGTCGTTCCACATGTAGAGTCCCAGCAGGAGGTGACAGACGGTCTTGATCGAGTAGCTGGCGAGCATGGCTGCGGTGGCGCTCTTGTACCGGGGCGCTTCGGCGGGGTAGACAAATTGCGGACCTGCGATGTTGCCTGCGCAGTACGCAACAAAGACCATGCCGGATCTTGAAACATCAGCTGATGCCAAAAGCTAAAGAGGTCCGAACCACTCACGTGAATTGCTTCTTGGTGTATCCACCGATGTTACTGGAGATCATGACGAGACCGAGCACAAAGCCGATAGATTGGAAGTTGGTGAACCAGAGAGCGACGAGACGAGGCCACTTTGCGCTGTCCGGGAGGAAGGCGAGGCATGCCGAGGCTGTGACGCAGACAAGGTTGCCAAAGGTGCACATGATGATGCGGGTGTTGGCGAACCGAGTCGCGAACCAGCCGGCACCGATGACGCCGATCATCTGGAAGACGTTGCGCACGACGTCCAGAAGGGTGACTTGAAGATCGGTAAAGCCCATGTCGCGGATGATGACGGTAGAGAAGTTGGAGAGTACTCCGGTAGGGATGGAAGTGGCGAAGGTGGCGGCGAAGAGGAGCCAGGTCTTGGGGTCGAGCAAGGCTGACCACACTTGGGCCGGCTTGAATTTTCGGCTCTAAACCCGTCAGCCATTGATCGAGCAGTCAAAATCTCGGAATAGCTTGTACCCACCTTGATGCCAACCATACCCGCCGATACACGCTGAACAGCAATGTACTTCTGCTCCTGGTTGAGCCAGAATGCCTTGGAGGGGGAGTCGGCAAGGAAGAAGTAGAGCACGAAAGCCCAGGCCATGGTCATGGCACCGAGGATGTAGAAGATGACAGTCCAGTTAGGTACCGCTGGCGTAGACGTGCGAGTAGCGATACCGGTAGCTATAAAGCCCCCAATGATACCGCCGAGACCGAGGGCAGAATACCATAGAGTCTGCCTATTGGGCGTTTCTTTCTTGGTGTACCTGCCGATTCAGCATACCAAGCTGACATGTGATCAAGAGCACTTACCAGAACCCAGTCATCAGGTTGAGACCCGGAGTGACTACCGCCTCCATCATCCCAAGCGCGATCCGGACCGCCAGGGCGGATTTGAAGTTGAGGGCCTGGGTGGAAAGGAGGACGACGAGGCCCCAAAAGAAGCAGCAGATGCCGAGAACCCGACCAGCTGGGAAGCGACCGAGGAGATATCCCATAGGAAATTGTGCAACGAGGTAGCCGATGTAGAAGCCGCCACCGAGCCACGAGTAGTCGGAGCCCTTGAGGCCTAGGGCCGCTTGGTATCCGAACAAGTTGGCATAGTTGAGAGCTGATTTGTCCATGAATTGTAGACATTGGGTGAAGGTGAAGATGGGGAGGATGAAGAGGTCGATACGACGAAGCACCCGCTTGGACTCGGCGGGGGTCTGAAGATGTCAGAACTTGTAAACGTTCTCGTTCTCAAGGCCAAGACTCACCGGCTCGTAACCCGATTCCTGCGCCGCCTTGAAGGTATTGTATCCCACTTGATCGTTGTCTTCCTTGATGGCATCGAGATCAGGCTGATACTCGAGCTGGTCCGAGGTGAATTTGACGTCTGAAGCTAGCGAGTTGGACCGGTCCATGGGGATATGTTGGGGCATAGGGGAGGGAGTGATAGGCGCGGACATCGGGCTCGGAGTGTTGAGCGGGGTCGATGTGGGGGATGTGTGGGGCTTTTGAGCATCTCGTCTTGATGAGCAGACACCCTATATACCTTCATGATCTTCGCTTGCAGGTGCAGCAAAGCGTTTGAGGGCTGGAGCGGAAAGATGAATACCGCATGAGATACCGCATCAGAGATGCCTCTACACGGTATCTCTCGCTCGGCGCCGGAAACGCCGAGGCGCCGAAGTATAACCGAATACCGCATACCTTGGCAGAACTCGCTGTTCGGCGGTCAAAGATGCTTGTGCACTGGCTCACTAGACGCTCTAGTGGGACCGATCCATGTCTAGTGCTCCTCATCTCCCGCTAGATAGTAGCCGAACTCCGCGACCCCGAAGCCATTGCCGCCCATGTAGCATGATATAGGAACCGTGTGATCTATCCTCCTCTTCCACTTTCTGACATCCGCGATATTTCGACTGCCATCAACTTCCTCTAATCCAGCCATCATGAACGACACCATCTCTGCCTATGACTCGAGCCTGTTCAAGAATATCTTCACTTCCGACCGGATGAGGAAGGAGTTCAGTCAGTTCCTACCTCTGCCCCTCCGGCCATGCTGACCATGCAGCCGACCGCGCATATGTCACGCGCTGCGTCCAGGCCGAAGTCGCCCTCGCCACGGCTCAAGCCACCATCGGCGTCATCCCCTCGGAAGCAGCTCAACAGATCGCATCCAGCTGCTCGGTTGACAAGCTCGACTTCGACCGTCTCCGCACCGAGACGGACATTGTCGGGTACCCCATTCTACCCCTCATCCGCCAGCTGGACGCGATGTGCTCTGGCGAGAGCGGCAAGTATCTGCATTGGGGAGCTACCACGCAAGATGTGAGTCTTCAAATATCTTGCCAGAGACTCAGCTGATGGTAGATCATGGACTTGGCCAGTGTCCTCCAGATGCAAGCCGGTCTCAGCGTCATCGAAGAGCAGATCCAGTCTCTCCGGTCTATCCTGGCCGACCTATCCATCAAATACCGGGATTCACCCATGGCCGGCCGCACCCATCTTCAGCACGCTCTCCCCATCACTTTCGGCTACAAGACCGCCGTCTACCTGTCTGCCTTTGACAGGCACTACGAGCGTCTCCAGCAGCTCAAGCCGAGGGCGCTGCTGGTTCAGTTTGGGGGTGCAGCGGGGACATTGGCGTCGCTCGGGTCGGACGATGCGGGGCTGAAGGTGCGGGAACAATTGGCGAAGAATCTGGCTCTGACGAACCCACCCATTTCGTGGCATGTGGTCAGGGATGGTGTCGCTGAGATTGTCTCATTCCTCTCGGTGAGTCTTCATCACCAGTATAGGGACTCTAGCTGATGCTCAGCTCGTCGGAGGTACCCTCGGCAAGATCGCTCTTGACGTGATGATCATGTGCTCCAATGAGTTCTCGGAAGTCCAAGAGCCCTTCGTCCCCCACCGTGGCGCCTCCTCCACCATGCCTCAAAAGCGGAATCCCATCTCCTCCGAAGCCATCCTCGCCGCGTCCAAACTCCTCCGCTCGCATGCCTCCCTCGCTCAGGACGCCATGGTCGCCGACTTTGAGCGCGCTTCCGGTCCATGGCATCTCGAGTGGGTGTGCGTACCCGAGGCGTTCTGCGTGGCGAGTGGAGCCTTGTCTCAGGCGATCTTTGCATTGGGCGGACTTTGCGTGGACACCGAGTGAGTCTTGCCACCGAGTTTGAGGGATGTGGCTGACCATCAGTCGGATGCTCGTCAATCTCAACAGCTCCAAGGGCCTTATCGTCGGCGAGGCGGTCATGATGGGCATTGCACCCATCGTCGGCCGTAACGCAGCCCACGACATCGTCTACTCGGCGTGCAAGGACTGTATTGAGGACGGCACGTCGACACTGTACGATCGCCTCAGCACTCGTTCAGACGTCACCGACCGTATATCCAAGGAGGAGCTCGCAAGGTTGTGTGATCCGGTCAATTACCTCGGTGCGGCCCCGCAGATGGTGGATGATGTGCTCGCTTCAGTACCGCGGTCTAAGGCCAAGAAGGCGAATGGCGTAAATGGCGCCAATGGTACCAACGGGGTCAACGGTCATTAGTAGATGGGGCAGCTCTCTTGTTCGATTATCTTTACATGTATCATCACGTCAGGAAAAGCGATCAAGACCACAACCAATCCATGTCTTCCGTTGACGCGGGGAGCGCATCCTCCATTCCAAACTCACTCCAAGAGATCGGGTTCTCTACGGCGAACTCGGGAAGGAGTGAGGCAAAGAGCTGCTCAAAGGCTAGATCCAACGCCCCGCCACTAGCCTGAGATTCAGCCAGCGAGCTCATACCCGCCGATACGGCCAGGAGATCGCCGGATTGGGTTTGGGCAGTAGCCGAGGGATGGGCTGTCGTGGGAGTGGTAGTACCGCTGACCAGCCTATCCGGTCGCTGGACGAGCTTTTGGCGCAGATGGTGAATACTTCGCTGAATGCCCGGGGTATGTGCGGATGCCTGGGTGAGAACGCGCAGAGTGAGCTCTAGCCGCTGCTTGGCCGGTATTGAGCGAGCAGGATCGCCGGACATCGCTTCGTCAACGTCGATGGTCGCCGTGACGTACGCCATATAAGCGAGGAGGTAGGTGATGTTGCGTAGATTGAAGGTGCGTTCGTGCATGTCAAAGAGGATGTTGATTTCGGCAGATCGGGCAATACAGGTGTGAGCCGCGGCCTGTTTCTCGCCGAGACTTGTCGCGCGGTACCGCATAGGCCGGTGCAAGAGTATCCAGGCGACTCGATATAGGATACTGAGAGTCAGCTGGGAATAGCATGGACTTACTTGACTGTGAGGATGTGGGGTGGGGGTGACACTGCTGGGAGATACGACGTATCTAGCAAGACCTCTGGGACCTTGCGCCTCCATTCCAGCAGGCGAGAGCTAGCGACCTGGACGAACTGCTTGTCCTGCTCGAGGCTGTATGCTCGATGAGGTTGGTATAGTCTGGTGATGATGCGCTCAATCTCTTGGTAAACAAGGCAGGACCTGAGATCAGCTTGCGGGGTGAGGCAGACTCACGCAAAGAAGGTCTCTCCGTCCAAAGAAGGCTGTGGACGGTATGATGGGAACGTCTCGATCGGATGATATGGATACCAGCTCAGTTGTGAGGAGACTAGGGTCAGCGAAGTTAAGCGGTGCTACTTACGTGTTGGAGGCAGCTGATCGTCATCGACGATGAAGGAGAAGGCAGGTCGACGACCAAGTGTGAGCGCGAAGAATCTAACGTTAGCTAGGCCTCGCGAACGACATACTTGTCCCACGTATATGCCGTCCAAAAGATCCTGCGTCTCATGTATGACCTCTCACTTCCGTCCCCGCCCGTACCCGCTTGCTTGGCGAGCTCCTCCCGGATCTGCAGGTCGTCAATCATCCTAAAAGCCATTCCGCTCTTGAGCCATCCGGCACTAGCTTGGCCCATTGCGAGGTCGCGGCCGGACAGAACGAGTAGAGCTTGGATGGTCGGTATGGAAGGAGGCTCGGAGAGTGTGCTGAGGAGTAATGAGTTGGCCTTTTCCTAAGTAATCAGCTTGATCGTCCTGCCAACTCACGACATATGACCATCCATCCTCAGTGACAAGATGACGCGAAGCCTGCGCTTGAAGGGTATATAGCAGTAGCGGGGAGAAGTAGGGACCAGTCGGGTTGCTCTGCATGTCTCCTGCGACCCATCAGCTAGACGTCCCGCGCGAGGAATGGTATGTAACGTACGGCGGAAAAACTGTTCGTCGACAGGCATATGTTGAGGACACTGCCACGCAAAGTACGTCTGGAGCAGCACCTCATCAGGACGTATAGCTGAGGGAAGAGGTACCGGAGAGATGTACGAGGGCGTTGAGCTTTGTCCAGCTTGAGCGGACCATCCAGCCTGACTTCTGTTTGGGACAGATTGGAAGGGGTCTTGCAGGTCGTAGGCAGAGGCGTCGGGTCCAGAGTGTAGAGCGCTCTCCAGCGGCTGGAGACGGTCCGCGACGATCTGCATGTCCGGCGTGGTATCTTGTATCGAATGGGCGCTTGAGGAGGTCTCCCGTCCTGAGCGCGCCATGTCGTTGTTCCGGATAGTAGAGGGGCTCGACGATGCCAGCGAGTGAGTAGCCTCGCTGGAGCTCTTCTGAGAGACTCTCTTGCTGCTCATCAGCCTCGACAATGTCTACCAACATGTTCTCCGGCTCACCTGATCACTTCACATACCGCTCCATCTCGCTCACATAGTTTGCACGCGACCGGCTGACTTCCAGGCGTACACCGCCGCTTCTTATCCCGACAGCGGGAACATGCCTCTCCATAGCCACGTCCTCGATTCTGAGATGGCCCGGACATCAGATTGTCAAGGAGATGGGCAAGAGGAGCAAAATGGCGGACATAAGTGAGATGGAAATGACAGATGTTGCCAAGGCTGAGAGACTTTGAGCAGCGAGGAATGCGACCACTCGTATTCCGGTGCGTTCCGGGACTAGGTTCTTGCGACCATCAACCCTATGCATTTGACCTGACGTTCTTCTACATACATGGTGGAAGTCCCGCTTCCGACCCTACTGGACCTCCTCCCGCTGACTACTTCCCATCCCCACCTTTGGCCTAAAGTGTCGAGCCTGCCTAAGCGTTGAGCCTAGCGAGGACGAAGTCGGTGCCGAGCTTCTGAGTGGACGAGCTGGCGGGGTAGGCGAGGTGTTGGGCGTTAATGCCGAAGCCGTTCCTAGTGTCGCAAACCCCATCGCCCTGCTCGTCAGATCAAGTTCGACTACACTGACATGATGGGGCATAGACTCACAAAGTTGCACACATCAAGCGTCTTGCTGACCCAAGCCGCCGGGATCCCACCGCCAAACGACGAGATACCATTGACGTTCCTGGTGGTCGTCCCGCCGTTGGTGTCGACATTGCACGCCAGGCCTGACTTGTGCTCCGGGTTACCGATGAGGAAGACGCCCTTGACAGCGTTGAACCGGGGGTCCGAGGTGGGAATGCTGTCTAGCGCATTGACGGTGGCCGCGGCGCCCTGGGAGTAGCCCTCGAGGATGAAGCACTTGGCCGGGTTGGCGGAGAGCTCGGACGAGAGACGACGGAGGATGTCGGCCGTGCCCGCGGCGGAGTTCTGGGAGAAGCTGGCGGCGTAGACGGTGGAGTAGACGGAGCCGCCGGATTTGGCGGACAGGATGTTGCTGTTCATGGTGCGGAAGCCGGACGAGGGACCTTGGCGCTCACCCGTACCCCGGGTGTTGATGATGGTGTAGGCGGCGCAGCCGGTCTGCCGGGTGACGAGATCGGCAGGGGAGGGGACGGGGGTGGCGAGGGTGCCGGACCCAGCGAGGGCGATGAGGCCGATGGAGAGGAGGGAGGCGAGCATGATGGGGGATGTGAGAGTAGTGGTTGGTTGGGTGGAGTGAGTGTGAGGTAGCGTTGATGGGGTGAAAGAGTGTGAGGTGAGTGAGAGGATGACGAAGGAATCGAGGCTGTCAGTGGCCTTCTTATACCCTCCATCAAGTCAGCGTCAGCCCCGCAGCCCTTACCCCCGATCTTGATCTTGACCTCTCGCGATCGAGATGAAACATCAATACAGTCAGTGCGCGACCCGATCTGTACGCGTCGCCATGAGGAAATGGGAGAGGAAAGGAGGGTGACTGGGTGTCAAAGTTCAGACCAGTCAGTAACTAGCATCGGTAGTTTAGCTAGCTTGACAACGTTGAATGACTGGACCCTCCTCTCCTCGCTCGCGTCGCCCCGAGCGTATCATGTGGTATAGATCTGAGGGCGATATTCACCGTCTCCGACGGGCGCGGCGAGTAGATGTCCGAGAATCCGGAAAGGTCGGAGTGGGGAAAGTGGGGAATGGTGGGGTTTGAGCGAAAGTTCGCTGACAGTAAGCACTAGCGCAATTGTAGCAAGGTAGCGGATGGTTACGCGCCTTAGCTCAAGCCTCCTCTCAACGTTCAACAGGCACACCCATCTAGTACCCTTACGACAAAAGCCAAGGAGGTCCGATGCGGGCTTAGTGCTGTGTCAAGGGAAGCTACGACTGGTCCCGGAAGCTCCGACGCGCCAAGCTTCCCGCCGTGGTCCCGGTACCTCCCGGTGCGAGACCCCCTTAAGTCAAGAGATGCTGACAGAATCGAGTGAAGCTAGGGAGCTAGCCAGGGTGCTCTAACAGGAACGCGGAAGCGAAAGTCCAGGCGCTGGCGTGCTCTCCAGATACCGGGCGCATACACAGCCCCGAGCCGATCTGCGACACATTCCCCGGGCGCAGTACTCGTAAATGAAATGACCGCGTAGCAGAGTGGCCGTTGGGATTGAGGAGAGATGAAGATCAGGGCGAGCCGGTGTGTGGCAGGGAGGAGCGAGCTCGGATCAATATAGCCTGAGATGAGGGAGATCAATCCTGCCTTACTACATTTCATTTAGTACAAATATCAACAGCGACTAAGCCCACTTGGATTCCTTTCCGGCCATCTCATACCGCGAAACCTCCTCCGACTTCGTGCCGTAACCCGCCAGATCCCCCTTAGGCTCCTCCCCATCGTCGCCGAGCATGCATCAAATGCTGAGCCTGGCGAGGACGAATTCTGTGCCCTGGCGCTGAGTACCGGCGTCGCTGGGGTAGACGAGGTGAGGAGGGTTGATACCGACGCCGTGTGTGGTATCACAGACACCATCACCCTATGGCTCAGCGCAAACCCTTACACCCATGAAGCTTTCACACTACTCACGAATTGACAGACATCCAGCGACTTGCCCACATACGCCGCCGGGATCGGCCCATCATAGCTCGCCGAAATCCCATTCACATTCTTGGTCGAGTCCCCGCCCTTGGTGTCCACATTGCACTCCAGTCCCGCCTTGTGTACCGGGTTCCCAATAAGGAATACGCCCTTGATAGCCGCGTACCGCGGGTCCGAGACCGGCAGCTTCTCCAGCGCGTTGACCGTCGCCGCCGCGCCCTGCGAGTACCCCTCGAGGATGAAGCACCGCGCCGGGTCCTCGGCGAGCTCGGCGCTGAGCTCGCGCAAGATGTCGGCGGTGCCGGCGGCGGAGTATTGGGTAAAGTCGGCGGGGTAGACGGTAGAGTAGACGCGACCGCCGGGCTTGGCGGCGAGGATGTTGCGGTTCATAGTGATGAACCCGGCGGAGGGGCCTTGGGGTTCGCCAGTCCCCCGGGTGTCGATGAGGGTGTAGGATAGGCACAAGGAGCGGGAAAGGAGGTCGACAGGGGAGGCGAGGGCGGTGCCGACGAGGGCAAGGGAGAGGAGGGAGGCGCGCATTGTGATTGAGCTTTGATAGGTGGGGATGAGTAGTGAGAGACAAGGGGGAAGTTGGTAGATGGTGGGGGGCTGGTGCGACCTGTCGCACTCTTATAGGCGAGGCGAGTTCACCCCACTCGTTCCCCGTCGATCGCGAGGGCCCCGCATGTGTGGGATTACATCAGGAGTGGGGCATAAGCGAGATCTTCTGTGTGAGCTGCTAGATCGTGCATACCGGCGGCATTAGCACATTAGCGTCATTCAGTAGTGACAGATCGATCAGGTACAGTGATCAGGTGGACAGCTGATTAGTCTTTGACATCTCTCAGCACTGCCCCAGCCCGTGAAACTCGCAATGATCAACGGTGGATCTGCCCCCGGAGGCTTTTGGCTAGATCGCAGAGGTCTGAGCTGACGCTGATGATGGCCATCTCGTGCGGACGTATGCAGTTGGCCGAGATGACCGAGCCCATATGTCGCCTATCCTGATTAATGGCGCTCGATCAATCCGTAGACACGACAAGGCGTGAAGGTGCGGTGACCGGTTAAGCAGGGCCCGATAATCTCATCCTCTCCCGTCTTGGCGTATTACTCTAATTAGTAGCGGTGTATCGTATGTCCACTACAGCTCGCCGCGGCGGCCTGTCTAGTCGCTCCTCGGCGTATAGTATTAGCATCGATTGGTGGGCGAACGAAGGAGCAGTCGCTAGCAGTCGGTGTCGCGGTGACCGAAGGAGACGATGCTCACGCAACCATGCTGACTAAGGCAACGGGGGTGCCGCCACACGTCTCGCCGGCAGCAAATAACGCCGATATCCCCGGCGAGGAATGCACGTTCTTTCCTCGTGGCAGCCACGCGAGCGATGCATCTTCCCTCCCTCGATCACACGTGTTTATCTTATCTCTTCCTCGCCCTGCAGCACCATGTCCACCCAAGACGAACACGCAGCCAAGCGCATGCGCATCGGCGACATTGATCCTTCCCTCACCGATGATCTCCATTCTGACACCTACAATCCCACCGACGCGTCCTTGATCACCCCCACCTTCCACCTGCCCGCCGACACCACTTCCTACAATCAGCAATACCACTGGCCTGCTGAGCCTGCCCCGGCACCCTCCTCTGCCGTTCTCGAGGCCTTGGCAATCGCCCCGCTGCCCACTCAGGACATGCACTCCCTGGCTGCGGATGGGGGCATGCAGGTGCCCCTGGACGGCTTGCGCTTCGCGGAGGACACGCTGCACGCGGCGGTCGCGTCCGGAAGCGCGCACGCGGCTGCGAGTGCGGCAGCTCCAGGGACCTCCGACCTTCCTGCTCAGGTCACGATGACGACTCGGGCGAGCGGATCACGTGCAGCAAGCGGTGCCAGTCTGGGCGTCGGGGAGAGTCGGGCGGCAAAGCGGACGGCTTCAGAGGCGGCAGAGGTGGAGGACGATGGGGAGGCGGAAGGGAGCGAGAGTAATCCTCCGAGGCAGACGCCCTTTAGTCGTACACCGGAGCTCAAGGTGCACCACAAATTGGCGGAACGGGCGAGGCGGAAGGAGATGAAGGATCTTTTCGACGAGTTGCGGGAATTGTTGCCGACGGAGAAGGGGACCAAGTCTAGCAAGTGGGAGATACTTCGTAAAGGTAAGTGCAGATCTAGGTGAACGCGACGCAAGCTGATATAGTAGCTACCGAGTATATTCAAACCCTCCGCCAAGGTCAAGCAGATCTCGTGGCTGAGCTCGAGCGACTGCGGCGCGATCTGGACATGGTGGGAGGGGGAGTGATGGACGGGTACGCAACGGTCATCAGCGCGGCGGCGGAGGCGATGGAGAATGCTGAGCAGATCGGCGAGGCGGCAGATGGAATGGCGCAAGCTTCGGAGATGGCGATGGAGGGGAACGAGGAGGTGCATGCTGGCGCGGAGGTCCAGACTCTGGGCCAGGCCACGGAGGGACAGGAGATTCCGCAGGCTTAGAGTAGGTCAGTAGGACATTCAGTCGGTTCAGAATCGGTCAGGTAGTGTATACATATATGTACAGCTATAGCGTACTGGGAGTCCTCCTTTGCGGCACGAGAACTTCGTAAGCGGATCTAGCTGATCAGCACCAGCACCAGCGCAGTTAGAAATAGCTTACAAGATACTGATGAGCTTCTCCTCTTGCTTGGCTTGACCACAAACATGATTCCGAAAGGCGCACCATCCGCACCATACCCGAGCGGAGCAGAACCCTGCTTATCAGCTCTGACAAGAATGACACTCACTGAAGCGTACCCTCCCGCTGTCACGTAGAGGAAGGCAAACCCGAGCTCGGTAGCGAAGATCGCGGCGTCGAGCTGGTGTCGCTCAAAGATATAGTCGAGACCCCTCTTCTTGGCTATATCCGCTGATCGAGCTTGAAGGGTACGATACGCGTCCGAGTCGCGCGGAGGAGCGTCCATGGACTCGACGAGGAACTGCTGTGTCGGAGCGTGAGGAGGCAACTCGACATCCTACTCGTCAGCTGCTTTCAATCGAGGACTTACAGCATGGTCTTCGTTCCACTTGACCAGCTCCTCCACGCTCCGCACTGGACTCTCCTTTAGCCCAGCCAGATACGCCGTCATGTCCTCCTTGAAGTCGCTCCTCCACATCCCCAGCTCCGTCTTGAGGAGGACCTGCCTCTCCTCGGCTTTGACATCCATGTCCACGTCAATCACATCGGCTCCACCCTTTCGCATGGTAGCTACGGTGTCGTGCATCGCCTTGACCATGGTCGGGATGGGGGTACCAGGAAGGGAAGAGTGACCTTGGACATCGTCGATGAAGTATTTGCGGACGAGACCTAGGCGGACACCGGCCATGCTGGGTGCTTCGGCAGCGCGGAGGTATCTGATGATCAGCCCGAGTGTCTTGGGCTTGGCAGAGAAGGCTCACTTGCCATCGCTGCCGGACATGGCAAACATGACAAGCGCAGCATCTACCGAAGTAAACGCCAGCGGACCCACAGTATCCCGGTCTCCACTATAAGTTCAGCTTTGGATGCCACGCTGCACCGCAGAGAAACCGGAGAGAACACACCTGACGGGTACGATACCCTGCATGGGCATCAGACCGGTAGATGGTCTGATAGCGTACAAAGCAGCTCGACTGGCGGACGCGACCTGGCTATCAGCATGTCTTCCATCAGAGCCTTATAACGCAGACTTATGTTGGAGCCAGCAGTTTCCGTGCCCAAAGCCACTGCCCCGAAGCCCGCACTGAGACCCATCGCGCTCCCCGTCGAGCTTCCCAGCGGTTCCGCTCCTGGCACGTACACCGACTTGGCTTGACCGCCGACCGCTGACCAGCCGTTAGGGAGGTCTCTGCCCTTGAAATTGGCAAATTCGGTAAGGTTGGTTTTGGCGAGAACTGCACAGTTCAGGGATGATGCAGTGTAGGACTCACCGATCGCCCCGGCATCCCTCAGGCGCTTGATCACCTCCGCATCGCCCGGGACGACGCTTCGCTCTTCCCATCAGCCATTTCCAAGGAGGGATGTACGGAGTGCAGTGTTCCCAGCTGAAGTTGCCGTTCCCAGTTCCGGATCGGTGGCTATGCAGTCTTTCACCAAAAAAGGGATGCCATGCAGAGCTCCCCGGACTATGCCAGCTTGACGCTCATCGTCCAGCGTCTGGGCGATCTTGAGAACAGACGCGACAGGAGCAGTCTGAATGATTGCGCGAAGACCGAGACCGGCGATATCGTTCTTCTCGATGTTGGCTGATCGTCAGCTTAAGTAACACATATGCCTCGCTCGCTGGTGAGGTGAACTTACCGAGGTAGGCATGGACTAGCTCGACGGAAGTTATCGTCCCAGAGGCGAGAAGGGAAGAGAGCTCTCTGATGGACGTCTGGAGCAGGTTGAGGGAAGCAGGGAGGGGCATCTCAAAGAGCGCGCTTGTCTTTGCTATCCGCGGATTGAGTGGTAGTATCAGGTCAGATACGAGCTGCAATAGTTAGTGAGAGTGAGGGCTTGAAAGAGAGAGAAAAGAAAGGGAAGTGTTGGATCAGTCTGATCAGCTCGAGTAAGGTTTGGTCGGTGTGTGTGAGCACGCAAAGAGATGCTGCTCAGCCAAAGGGGTCCCCGATCCTCAAGCAGTCGTCTCTGCCTCAGGAGACATGGTCTAGTCAATCGACTGAGGTCTGAAGAGGCGAGCAGGAGTGTAGTGGATGGAGTGCAAAGTCTCATGAATCGGTCAAAATGAGCTGATCAAGAAGAAAGCGAGGCCAGGGTCAGCCGTCAACAACAGGCCAGATCCGCGATCTCCTTCGTCTTCCGTACATTGTCCTTGAGAAAGCCGCTCAATCAAGCAGTCACTGCTCAACTGCCTCGCACGTCTGACAATCGACCAAGCGGCCTCCATACGACCATACGGAACGGATACGATGCATATAGCTGCTCCGAAGCCGGGATGACCCCAAGGCTGCAGAAAGTTGGTAACACTACTCTATAGCCACTCAGGCACTCGCCTCTGCGGCATGATCGCCTCGTACCCGGATCTGAGGATCAGCTCGGCCTCCAGGCCAATTAAGATGACTCACAGGATACTGATCAGCTTCTCCTTCTCGTTTGGTTTGACGGCGAACGAGATACCGAACGGCGCGCCGTCAGCTCTGTACCCCATTGGCGCGGTACCCTTCCTCGTCAGCTGACTTCGTGACTTGGTCACCGACTTCCAGTGGTGAGCTGATGACATACCAGCGCATATCCAGCGGCTCCTACAATGACGTAGGACAGCTCAAACTCAGTGATGAAGAGAGCTGCGTCGAGGTTGTACTTCTCAAAGATGTAGTCCATACCCCGCTTGACCGCAATGTCCGCCACTCGGGCGTTGAGGCGCCGATACTCGTCCGAGTCCCTTGGAGGAGCAGAGAGAGCTTTGATGAAGTTGTCTTGCTCGGGAGCCTTGGGCGGCAACTCCTCATCCTGCCATCAGCTATTGCCATACAAGTGACTTTACAGCATGGTCCTGGTTCCACTCGACCAGCTCCGCCAACGTGCGAACAGGGCTCTCTTTGAGCTGACACAAATACTGATTCATATCCTCGTTGATGTCGCTCCGGAAAATGTCCTGCCGGGCGTCGGCGAGCTCTTCACAGTCGACAGCATCGATGTCCATGCTGACGTCGAATACCTCTGCGCCAGCCTGTCGCATCTTCGCCATGACCTCTTCCATTGTCTTTGCGGAGTGGACCGAGGTGCCAACCAGCGGGGACAGGCCATTGGCCTCGTCAAAGAAGTTGCGCCTGACTAGACCGAAACGCAACCCCGCCATCTTGGGAGCTTCAGCGGCGCGATGATATCTTGGGTCAGCACGATCAGGTATATGACTCACTTGCCATCGCTCCCCGAGAGGACATCGAGCATGATCGCTGCGTCAGCCGGAGTGAAGGCGAGAGGGCCAACAGTGTCCGTCGTATAGCTGCCTGATCAGCCCGAGCATCGCAGCCACCCACCTGATAGGCACGATGCCCGAGCCTGGAATCATCCCGACTGGAAGCCTGATCGCATACAACGCAGCTCGGCTGGCAGGGCACACCTACATTCAGCGCGAGATTGCAAGGTGTACCTACCAAAGCACCAGACGAGTCCGTCCCCAGAGCGACTGCACCGAAGCCGGCGCTCACACCCACCGCACTCCCCGACGAGCTGCCATATGCGTGGCCGCCCTTGTCGTATCCTCCTTCGACGTAGGCAGAAGGGGTCTCAGCCTTGCGGGAGACCATGCTCGCTTCGGAAGTTGGAGAACTCAGTGAGATTCGTCTTGGCAAGGACTGATCGTCAGTATCTCTCCACTAGACATAGAAGGCCAACTCACCAATTGCGCCGGCATCTCGCAGTCTCTTGACCACCTCCGCATCGCCGGATACCACGCTTTTCACTGCTCATCAGCTTCTCTCTACCTAAACCTCGGCTTGTTCTTGTGCAATTCGCCAAGTGCGGTGCTCCCAGCTGAAGTGTCCATGCCCAATGCGGGGTCAGTGGCGATGCTGTCCTTCACCAAGACCGGAATACCGTGGAGCGGGCCCCGGATCGTTCCTTGTTGTCGCAGGTCTTCAGCGATCTTAAGCACGAGCTCATTTGGCGCGGTCTGGATGATGGCGCGGAGTCCGAGACCGGCGATGTTGTTCTTCTCGATATTGGCTGTTATCAGCGTTGTGTCAAACAGCGCTGCTCACCGATATATGCCTGGACCAGCTCGACCGAGGTGATGGCATCATCTGCGAGCAGAGCGGAGAGCTCCCCGATGGAGGTCTGCAGAAGGTTGAGTGAGGCGGGCAGCGGCATTGTTGCTGGAGATTGATTGACTGAGGGAAGTGTAACGCCAAAGGTTTGATTCTTGACGGTCTCCGAGATCAGTATTAAGTATCGAGCAGTCAGAACATCGCGAGTGCATAACAAAGGAAAAGACTTCCTTGGTCAGAAGAAAGGACGCTGGCGAACGCACGGTACACCCTGGAGACTTTGAGCGGTACATTTCGGACGGATACGCCGAAAGGCATGGCTGCAGCATTCACATATGATCAGGAATCCGTCGCTGTGGGGTGATCGATTCGTATTCAGACCTATTCATCAGCTCAATTATACTAAAAGGACTCACATGATACTGATAAGCTTCTCCTCCTCGTTCGGTTTGACGGCGAAGGTGATACCGAATGGGGCGCCGTTCTTGCTATTCCCGAGCGGGGCAGCACCCTAGTCTATCAGCTTCGGTCTTTCAAGAGGATTCGAGGACGTAGCAGAGCATAGCCAGCTGCCGCAGCAAAAACATAAGGTATACCCAGCTCAGTAACGAAGATGGCTGCGTCGAGTTTATGCTCTTCGAATATAAGGTCGAGTCCCCTCTTGACCGCAATATCCGCCGCGCGAGCCTGGAGAAGCCGGTACTCGTCCGAGTCTCTGGGCGGTGCGTTGAGAGCTTGAACGAAGATGTCCTGGTTCGGCGCATTTGGGGGCAATTCCTCCGCCTGCTGTCAGCGATGTGCCAGGGGCAAACTCACAGCGTGCTTTAAGTTCCACTCGACCAGCTCCGCCAGGGTCCGCACGGGACTCGTCTTGGGCCGTCCTAGGTACTCCGCCATATCCTCCTTGATATCGGTCCGCCAGATCGCGAACTGGATGCTGAGGAGTTCGTCACAATCAGCCGCATTGATGTCCATGTTGACGTCGTTGATGTCCGCGCCGGCTTGGCGCATCGCCGTTACGGCCGAGTACACGGCGCCAATGGATTCGTCAACGTCGGTCTGAGAGAGAATGGACCGTCCGTCGGCCTCGTCTAGAAAGTTGCGACGTACGAGACCGATCTGCAAACCTGCCATCGTGGGTACACGAGCGGCACGGAGGTACCTGTTGATCAGCATTCAGCAGGCTGTGAGACTGACTTTCCATCCGTCTGCGCGAGCGTGTCTAGCACAATAGCTACGTCGGTGGAGGTGAACCCCATGGGACCGATGGTATCGGCAGTATAGCTGACTATCAGCTGTGACTACTTGCAGAGCCCACCTGACAGGTACGGTGCCCTCATTTGGGATCAGGCCAGTAGTGGGCCTGACGCAATAGAGCGCAGCTCGGCTGGCGGCGTTGACCTGTCGTCAGCTCAATCTTGGGTGGGGGACTCACGATCGAGCCAAAGGTCTCGGTGCCTAGCCCGATTGCTCCGAATCCAGCGCTGATGCCCACTGCGCTGCCCGACGAGCTGCCGATAGGGTCTCCGCCGTTCGCGTACCCGCCCTGAACATAGGCGGAAGACGTCTGACCGCCCACGGCAGACCAGCCGTGAGGTAAGCCTTTGCCTCTGAAGTTGCTCAATTCCGTGAGGTTGGTCTTGGCGAGAACTGGGCAGTCAGCATTGCTGGGCGGGAAACGAAGAGCGCGGCGCACTGATTGCGCCAGCGTTCCTCATCCTCTTGATAGCCTCCGCCTCGCCAGACACCACGCTCTCCACTGCTCATCAGCTCACGGCATAACCTGGCAGAAATATCCCAACTCACGCAAAGCGGTGTTCCCAGCAGAAGTAGCCATTCCCAGCTCGGATGCAGTCGCGATATTGTCCTTCACCAAGATCGGGATACCATGTAGGGGACCACGGATCGCTCCATCTCGTCGTTCCTGGTCCAGGACTGCTGCGATCTGGAAGACCGAGTCGAGCGGAGCAACTTGGATGATCGCGTGAAGGCCAAGACCCGCTATGTTGTTCTTCTCGATGTTGTCTGAGGTCAGTCTGGGCTCTGATAGGATGCTCACCAATGTACGCGCCAACGAGGTCGACTGAGGTGATTGTGCCGGCATCGAGTAGCAATGAGAGCTCGGTGATCGAGGTTTGAAGTAGGTTGATGGATGCGGGAAGCGGCATCTTGGCTGTGCGCGAACTGGGTTTAATACGAGGTATCAAAGTCGACCGTTGATCGTCGAACGCTCTGCTCGCTGATAGAGCTGATGTATAGGAGTCGTAGTAGCTAGGTAAGAAGATGAAGGCATGAGTCACTTAAGTGGGCCTCGAGGTCGGTGAGCCGTGGTGAACCTTATCTTGTGTGCCAGTGTGTGCAAAGGCGTCCCTGGCCTTTGACGACCTCTGCGCTTTTTATGCAGCGCTGAGGATGCCCATCCTTCATCGGATCTTTCTTTTCGAGCAATAGTCATGTCCATGAGGCGGCCTGCCGGAGTACTTGAGCGCTGCTCCACGGCTAGATGCTATACCTTTATGCTTATGATGATCGTCTGCTCGATGGGCTCCTGAGCTTCAGAGCTCAAGCGAGCGGGAGTGTCAGCTCCGCATTCCTTATGCCGTGATTAGCAACTGGGATAAAATGAGGAAACTTGTAAAGTAGAATGTTGACTGGGCGGGCCCAGCCAGAGCTGTCTTTCCTACTACACCTTCTCGTCCCTCTCCCTCTCGCATGTCTCGCTCATAGTACTCTGCACCAACATCTAAAAGAGCGCACAAAGCTCCGAGCTGCTCCCCCTCCAGACCCGAAAGCGCCGCTCAAATTGCCGCAATGCACCTCCTCAACCTCACGCTGCAGCCGGCGACGGCCGTGTCGGGCGCGACCGTTGGGTCTTTCTCTGGAGCGAAAGGACAGGAGATATTGGTGGTACGGGGAGGAACCAGACTGGAGATGCTGAAGCTGAACACGTCGAGTGGGCAATGTGAGTCCAACATCTCGCTGGGAACTGCAAGATGGATCTGGACTATGGGTGGCCGTATCCCAGAAGATCGGGTTTGTGCAAGTCGAGCATTAGCTGACCTATACAGTGGACACCTTGTGTACGACTGAGGTGAGCTACGAATACCGGCAAAGCGCCGATAGGGCTGACATAGCAGGCTTTTGGTGTGGTTCGGAATGTCCAGGGCTTCAGATTAGCAGGAATGACCAAGGGTGGATTCATCCTTGCTTCAGGCACCCAGCCAGCCTAGCTTAGCTAATTGGACGTAGACTACATTCTTATTTCTTCTGACTCTGGCAAGCTGTCCATCATCGAGTTTGTCGTCCAGCCAACACCGCACTTTGAGAGTCTGTATCAGGAGACATACGGGAAGACTGGATCGCGGTAAGCTTCGCTAAAGAAAGAGGACGTGGACATAGTTGATCCTCCAGACGTATCGTACCAGGTCAATTTCTCGCTGTCGACCCCAAAGGTCGTTCATGTCTCCTCGGATCGTGAGTGACGCGGAATTGTCCTGTGGGAAACCACGCTGACACTGCCAGGATGGAACGCACCAAGCTCGTCTATGTCCTGAACCGAAATGCCGAGGGCAAGCTCTTCCCTTCATCCCCACTCGAAGCGCACAAGGCGCATACTCTCGTCACGCACATCATTGCCGTGGATCAGGGGTACGACAATCCGCTGTACGCGGCGCTGGAGATGGACTATTCGGATAGCGATGAGGATCCGACGGGAGAAGCTTATGAAAAGGTCGAGAAGGTGAATTTCTTCATCAGCTCGAGGCTGGGCAAGTACTGAGCTGCAGTACTTGACTTTCTACGAGCTGGACTTAGGGTTGAACCACGTCGTGCGGAAATGGAGCGAGCCGACGGACAGAAGAGCGAATATGCTTTTACAAGGTGAGCTGCCTCCCTCGCTCGTATCTGCCGAGAGCATAGCTGACACAGCCAGTACCTGGAGGTCAAAATGCCAACACCGACAAGTTCGACGGTCCTTCCGGCGTGTTAGTCTGCTGCGAAGACCACATCATCTGGAAACACATGGACGCGGACGCACACCGCATCCCTATCCCGCGGAGACGGAATCCGCTCGCCCAGAGAGGAGAAAGCAGTAGAGGGAACATCATCGTCGCTGCCGTCATGCACAAGATCAGGGTGAGTTTCATGGGTCTCCCTGACGCACTGGGCGATGGAAGCTGACAAGCAAACAGGGAGCATTCTTCTTCCTGCTGCAATCAGAAGATGGAGATCTGTTCAAGGTGACGATCGAGCATGAGAATGAGGACGTCAGAGCGGTACGGATAAAGTACTTTGACACCGTACCTGTATCGACCAGTCTTTGTATCCTGAAGTCCGGTTACCTCTTCGCGGCAAGCGAGTTCAGCGACCAGTAAGCTTGCGCCTCTTCTATGACGGAGTGACAGCTTACATCGCAGAAACCTCTACCAGTTCCAAAAGCTCGGTGAAGACGACGACGAGCAAGTCTGGTCATCAACCGATTATCCCGAAAACGGCAACGAACGCGGAGCCCTCCCTTACGCCTTCTTCACCCCTCGACCCCTCGAAAACCTTCTTCTCGTCGATACCCTCACATCCCTCGACCCTATCTGCGACGCCAAGGTCGTTAATCTTCTTGGAGCCAGCTCGGATACGCCTCAGATATATGCGGCATGTGGAAAGGGCGGGCGGAGTACTTTCCGGACGTTAAAGCATGGTCTGGACGTCAGTCCTTTGGTGGCGAGTCCACTGCCGGGTGTGCCGACCGCGGTATGGACTCTGAAGCTGAAGGAAGATGGTGAGCTCTAATGATCCCAATGAGACAAAGCAAGCTGACTCGGTAGACGAGTTTGACGCTTATATCGTCCTCTCCTTCCCCAACGGTACCCTCGTCCTCTCCATCGGTGAATCCATCGAAGAAGTGAGCGACACCGGCTTCCTCTCCTCCTCGCCCACTCTCGCAGTCCAGCAACTAGGAGACGACGGACTTCTTCAGGTCCATCCTTACGGTCTGCGGCATATCCGCGCGGCTGACCGAGTGGACGAGTGGTCTTGCCCTCCTGGAACGACCATTGTCTCGGCCACCACAAACAGGCGGCAGGTGGTCATTGCGCTGAGTACGGCTGAGATTGTGTATTTCGAGCTGGATCCGGAAGGGAGTTTGGCGGAGTTCCAGGATAAGAAGAGTTTGCCGGGGAACGCGACGGCGATCAGTATCGCGGAGGTTCCGGAGGGAAGGAGGAGGACGCCGTATCTTGTGAGTTCGGAGGAGTCTCTCTTGTCCACGACGGACCAGCAAGCTGACTGCCCAGGCTGTCGGATGCGACAACCAGACCGTGCACATCATCTCCCTCGAACCCGACAACACCCTCGAAACACTCTCCCTCCAGGCCCTGACCGCGCCTCCATCCGCCATCTGTCTCGCCGAGATATTCGACATTTCGATCGACAAGAACCGCCCTACCATGTTCCTCAACATCGGCCTGATCAACGGTGTTCTTCTCCGTACCGTGGTCGACCCAGTCGACGGCTCATTATCGGATACCCGTCAACGATTCCTCGGTGCCAAGCCGCCCAAAATCGTCCGTACGACAGTGCACGGCTCGCCGTCCGTCATGGCCTTCAGCTCCCGCTCGTGGTTGCTCTACACATATCAGGACATGCTGCAGACCCAGCCGCTGATTTACGATATGCTGGAGTATGCGTGTACGTTGAACGCGGCGATGTGCCCGGAGGGATTGATTGGGATTTCGGGGAACACGCTACGGTGAGTTCGCTCGGACCCTGGTATGGAAAGGCGGAAGCAGAGCTGACATAGCAGGATATTCACCATTCCGAAGCTGGGCGAAAAGCTCAAGCAAGATCTCACACCCTTATCTTGCACTCCTCGAAAGTTCGTCAGCTACCCCTACGCCAACATCTTTTACCTCATCGAATCGGAACACCGGACATACGGCTCAGCAGCTGTCAAGCGGATCATACAGGAGAAGGTGAGCTTCATTGTCTACGAGATATGTTTAGGAGATTCAGCTGACCCTTGAAGGAGGCCAACGGAGATCGTGTGGACCGGAAGATGCTGGATCTGCCCGCGAACGAGTTTGGGCGTGTGCGCGCTGGGGCTGGAAAGTGGGCTAGTCTGATCAGAGTACTGGATCCAGTCCTGGTAAGCTGGTTTCAGCTACAAGTGGGACACGGCAGCTGACAATGCAGAACGAATCAATAATGACCCTAGAGCTAGACGAGGACGAGGCGGCCTTTTCAGTCACAATAGCCTACTTTGAGCGGATGGGCGGCGAGCCAACACTCGTGGTCTCTACGGCAGTACAAACGACGCTTATCCCTCGCGCATGTAAGGAGGGATGGCTGAGGGTATATGCTATCCGGGACGGAGGCCGGACACTGGAGTTCATGCACAAGGTGAGCTGCCGTCATCCGAAAATTGGGAGGATGAGGCTGATAAGTACAGACAAAGACGGATGATATCCCGATGTGCGTCGCTGGGTTCCAGGGCTATCTGCTGGCTGGGATCGGAAAGTCATTACGGCTGTACGAGATGGGAAAGAAGGCGCTCCTGCGGAAATGCGAGAATACCGTGAGCTGGACGACACCTCTACTGCTTGTCAAAGCTGACATCCAACAGAGCTTCCCCACTTGCGTCTCCACCATCAACGTCACTGGCGCCCGAATCATCGTCGGCGACATGCAAGAATCGACCTTCTACTGCGTCTACCGCTCCATCCCATCCCGCCAGCTCCTCATCTTTGCAGACGACTCGCAGCCCCGCTGGCTCACCTGCGTCACCGACGTCGACTACGAGACGGTCGCGTGTGGCGACAAGTTTGGGAATATCTTTATTAACCGGATCAACAGCCATGTGTCGGAGAAGGTGGATGATGATCCGACAGGCGCGGGAATTCTGCACGAGAGGGGATTCTTGATGGGTGCGGCGCACAAGTCGGATCTGATTGCGCATTATAATGTCGGGAGCATCGTCACTTCGTATGTCATTTTACAGATCTCTACCGTAGCGTGCGGCCAAGAGCTGAAAATACAGTATAACCAAGATCGCATTGGTGGCGGGAGGGAAGGATGTTCTCGTCTACACGACCATCTCTGGCGCTGTCGGCGCGCTCGTTCCTTTCGCATCCATGGACGATGTTGAGGTCATGACTACTTTGGAGATGGTATGTCCCTCACAGCTAGATCTGCAGTACTCGAGAGTGCCGAGCTGACACTACAGCATATGCGCGCAGCCAATGTCTCCCTCGTTGGCCGAGACCACCTCGCGTACCGCGGATACTATGCGCCAGTGATGGGCGTAGTCGATGGAGATTTGTGCGAGGGGTTCAGTTCGTTGCCTTATTCGCAACAGCAGAGTATTGCGGGCGATCTGGAGAGGAATGTGGGTGAGGTGTTGAAGAAGCTGGAGCAGATGAGGACTAGCAGTGCGTTCTAGAGAAGTAATCAGAGAGAAGATGCATGAAGCCTATCAGAGTCTGGCCATTCGCATCAATCTAAAATGGGGCCCGACTGACACGAGCGCTGACACGTACGACGTGATCCATACTCTCAGAGCTGATGGCCGATGACATGCGCAATTCGGAGAGGGACAACTACTCAAAGGACGAAGAGCCGTGAAAGGATACCCGGACAGGTTCAATACCTATTCCAATACCTGTCATGAGTTGCGCTTTACCGCATATCTGCTCTTCCAACTGAACCGCGATACTCTGGGACACACAGCTCATCGTACACACGATATGTCGATTCCGGTCAAGTATCAGCCGTCCGCTCTGCCCTTCACAGAGCTCGTCCAAACACTTAAGCAGATCAAAGCCGAGCGCAAACCGCGAGCCTCATCCTCGACAAGCTCGAAACCCAATTTATCCTCCTCCGATGCGAGTCGTGTGGAAGTCGGCACAGTCACGGCCAAACGAGAAGCGCTACTCGCCGCACTGACCGTCCCACTCAGAGTCGACCAGCGCGGATTTACTCTGCAAGAGGCCGCGGTCTGGCTCGGTGCCACCAAGTACTATGATCCACTGTGGAGATATGCGGAGGTCAAGGCGACAGGTGACTGCAGAGCAAAAGGCAGCATGGACGTGGTCTGTCGGCAGCATCTGGCGGGCTTACGTTCAGTACGTTCTCTCTGAGCATCCCTTAAACACGCTGACGCGCAACAGCAAAAGCAGCTCTACCCGCTTCATCTGGCGACGGCGTACGCCTGGCCGATCGGACGGAAGATCTTGCAAGCGTTCTCCAATCCGATCGCTACGCGCGCAGATCTATGCGATGCACTCTCGCCCGTGCTCTTCGTCATTCAGCAAAGTGCCGTCGTTGCGGAGCAAGTGAGGCCAGAACTAGCCCAGCGCGTGATAGGCCTGGCGGAGGAGATGTGTAGGGCATGGGAGCTGCTGATGAGTACGATGAAGGAGGCTGTAAGTGAGGGCAGTGTTTCAAGTGAGGACTTGGCGGAGCACTTTGCCACTCGGCAGGCGCTGGACGGGCTGGAGGTCGCGGTGAATGGCCTGATTGACTTCTGCACTTGTACCATCGACAGGGAAGGGGACCCGTAGCGTGCGTTAGGTGATTAGGGGCAGTCAGTGACAATGGAGAAGCGATGACAATCTGGCGATACATGTATGTCGTTGTCTGTTCCGTGTACAGCAGTACAGAGACGCACGGCTGCTCTAAGTTTGTCATGTCCCATCGCAGGGAAGCAGTGATTTGGCCTGTTCAGTACGTTCCGCGCGCGCAAAGCAGGCCGAGTACTTCCGTCCTCATGCAGCGTCATCGAAAAATACAACCCTGTCAAGTCAGCTCCTGTCTCCAATTTCAGTCGAAGATGGCAACTTACGTGACGGTAATATCATCCCTCAGCCACCTCGTAGTCTCCCCCGTAACGCTCAACAGCTCATTCCGGCCTTTCCGGTCCCCTCCGCCCAGACTATTCCTGATCAAATGTGTCGCCGCGTTCTTATCGCCTTCATACACCCAGGTCCCGTTCGACTTCTCGGCGCTCCCGGGGAGGGGTTCGGCGGGGTATGGCCGGGGTTCAGGGGAAGCTGTGAGGGGGAATTTGGTGGGGAGGGTGGATTTGTGGATTTCGGAGTGGGTGGGGTGGGCGAGGTAGGAGGCGACGAGGAGGGTGGATTCTTCGGATGTTATGCGGTCCCATACTAGATGATCAGCATGGGTCGACTGCGACATATGGGATCCACGGTCAACTTACGTCCATCTGTGGCCATGATCATGAAGCGCAACTTCTCTCCGTTTTCGCCTTTGATCTTTCGATGTGTGATTTCCGGTCGAGCAGTAACGTATGGTGGCGTTTTGCTGAGAGGCCGAGGGCGACGGGCCTTCATTCCCTCAGCTTGCATCGCATCGCAAATACTGCTCAGTCAGCTTATTCCACCGTCCGTGCGAACGATCTCAATGCTCACACCGCCGCCTGACCCTGCGTCCACTTGTATGAAGCATCCCCAAATGCCCTTGTTGGCTGAAGGCCCCCATGTACCCTTCCGCGCATGATGACCGTATCCTCTTCTCCTGAATGTTCTTTCCGCATCCTGTTCAATCAGCGCCTGCCCAATCGAGCCACATTGCCACTGGCAGAACATACCGCTGAACCTCCCGCTCATTCTCACCCATCTGATCCTCACTCAGTACATCGCATCGCCATACACCCTCCTTCTCCCACCCCGCGACAGCTCGGCAATCTCCGGCGATAGCCACGTACAGGTCGCCCTCCTCTGCGTCGACCACAGCGGATAGGGAGCAGGCGCCATTGTCGGCCGGTAGAGCCAGAGCAGCCAGGGTCTGGCGAGGTGTGGGCTGACCTTCGGGATTGGAGGTACGGAGGGTCGGGATGAGGCGGACTGGGGTCTGGGTGATGTTGTCATCTAGCTGAGTGTATCTGAGAAATCTCAGCGTCAAAGTCCTGGACTCGATGGCGAGAGGGACAAAGAGAGATCTAGCGGTACTCACGCAGTGCTGATAGCTTTTGTCACATTCTCCTGGGTCCATACCGGCCCGCTGAACCACTTGGCCGGGTTGACCTTGTCCAGCATCGACGATACCCAGCCCTCGTTCCCAGGCACCACACCCGCCTGGAGAGCAGCCAGACTCAATGTCAAAGTCGGATGAAGGACTTTACTGAGCAGCTCGCTGGTCGCCCACCCGCCATGCCCGTCGATGATCGAGAACAGGACGATGTCCTTCTGTCCCTCTCTGGCTCCCTGGTTATCGCCTGGCACTTCACCAGAAGGATCTGGGCTGCTGCCAAACCAGGCGCCTAACCCCCAGCTCATATCCCTCGCGCTTCTCGCCCGAGGAACGAGATCCACCGCGCTCCTATCCTCGCACGGCTCATTCGATCCCACCCAGTTCCGGTCCCACCGCATGACTGGGTTTCCTGCTCGTCCCACAGCATGGCTCGCCTCATGCTCTGTAAGTTTCGCCTCGCAGGCACCTTCCGAAAGCCTGGTGAAAGTATGTGTCTGCCGACGACGTCCGCTACCAAGATTGATTTCGAAGGTGTCTCCGCCAAGAGCAGCGGGCTCTGAGGATGCGGAAGGTGATGCTAAAGTCTCATAGTAGTACGCTGCGGCCGCTGCGGCGCAGACACCGGCCGCCAGGCCTGCATTGAGCAGGATGTTTGGACCGCGGGGGGCGGAGGTGGAGGCGGTTCGGAGGGATATAGGAGGCAGGCGGTATGGGGTCCGGGGCCGCATCGGGGCCGCCCTGAGAGGCATGGCCGCAGCCTGAGCGATATGGCGAGACCGGAGCATCCACAAATGGGAGTATCTGTCAAGATCGTGTGCGGACGATGGAAGGTGCAGTTGGGTGGGGAAATGTCGAGGTGGAGGTTGTCGGTCGGGGATTGTTGACTTTGCACCTCATCTCATACTCTCACCTCTTACCGCTTAGAAGCGCCTCACAGCTGCCTAGCGAGGCGTCTGAGAGCCACTTTTACTGGCTTAGCTACCGCCTGATACCGCGAGAGCACTGCTCTCGAAGTGACTCGGGGCAGCAATGGCCATCGGTGCCGCCATGTCGTATTTTGGGGGGATGGGGACGTTTGGTCAGGTCCTTCTAGGTCTGCCTATGGTCCTGGACCTTCTGGGTAGGTCGCCACCTGAAGGTCTTGAGTAGTTCTAGGGGTGGGCTGACGTTATAGGGCCGCCATCTTTCCTCCTCCTCTCACTTCTGCTAACGCTCCATCACTTCCTCTACTCGACTCTCCGCCTCTTCCTGAAGAACACACCTTTCGCCCCACTCATCTCGATCCTCTCCTTTCTCTCTCCAACAATTACATCCTCTCTCTTCCTCCTGACATTCTACTTCCACCTCCACCCGCCAAGTCCATCATCGTCGACAGCACTCATACCGTCGCCAGTCTATACGCTCGTCGAGGTTCTTCCGGTCGTATACGCTAAGATATTGCGGGTCGTCTCACCCCTCTTCACGCTGCTGGAGGGTGTGAGCACATTATTGGTCATTCAGGTGGCTGGACGAGTCGGCAAGGGATGGGCAGATGAGGAAGAGAAGGAAGAAGGAGGGTTCGAATGGAGAAGCCTCGGCGCTTTGGTGCTGGCGGCTTTGGTTTACAGCGTAGGGCTGGCGGGAGTGTACAAAGTAGGTCCTTTATGACTGGTGAAGCATAAGCCATGCGCTGGAGCGCTATTCTGTCGGACCAGGAGCATCACAGCTGACTCATTAGTACTTTCCCATATCCGCCGACTCGTCTATACCAGCATTTCTCCTCGGCGTGGCTCTCACAGCAGTCGTCTTCCTCTCCTCCATCGGCTTCGCGCTCAAGCGGACAAATGTCCTCGAGACTAGTCTGGTCTTCGTCTACGTTGTGGTAAGCTGTCGGAATCGTCTGTGTTGTGTTCAGGTGGTCGTGAGCTTATTCCCAGTACTCTGCTTGGCTTTCTGGCGTGGAATCAGCCATGGAGTAAGCTTGATCTACTGGCCTCCCCCGGGAGACTATATAGAGCTGACATTATAGGCCACGGTCCTTCGGTTCTGGCTGGCTATCCAGTTCCTGGGCATCTGCAAAGTCTGTCCCGGAACATTCGGTTCAGACGCTGGCCAAGCGGGCTGTTATCGGCGTCATGGACAGCGTTTGGGATGTGTAAGTGTCTCTTTGCCGACCTTCAACGGTAGCCTATCAAACACTTGGCTGAAGTCTCAGTGCTCAAACATTACCACCCCATCTCCTCCTCTCGCTTGTTTACCGCGTGGCCGTCCTGCACCTCGCGGCCCGCATCGTACCCGTCATCCGGAAAGCCAGTATGGGCTGGGACGACGGGATGAGCGACTCGGGGATGGGCGGAGGCGGTGGTGTGACACCTGGATTCTGGGATGGGCGGAGTCTGGGAGAAGAACCAGCGGTAAGTTGCGATCTTCCCTTGGACCGCCAGACGATGCACCTAGCTCACTCGGCGCAGAACATGCGGGTCACGACGGTCGTACTCTCGTATCGCCGAGCAATACTCATCGCCGTCTACACACATCTACTCTGTATGTTCCCCTCCCTCCGCACTTTTTGTCAGGCGTCTTGCGGATGTGGCTGACGTGTATCAGTCCTGGACGCAGGGAGCCAGACATGGTGGCGGTGGCTGAACATAGCACTCTTTCTGGCGGTTTGGTCGCTCGAGCTGCTGCTCGACGCGGACGATGATGCGGATAGTGTCAGTGCAAGATGGAAAGTCGACTAGCGAGCTGGGATGTAATGAGAAAGCCCCACTGCCGCGATCATCACTGATGGACACGCGGATCGTGGATGTAGTAGAGACTGCTGCCTGCGCTGCCCTCAAATCGGCGGATTGACACGTACGCATTCCCCTTGCTCGGGTTCCCCTCCAAATCTGACCGAGATAGCTCATCCATCTACGATGCTAGACCAGCCATGAAGCGCTCCTCTTCGTTCCCCGCTTCTCCATGCAGACTCGCATTCCAGCCCGCCTTCCCCTCCGCATGTACCGTCTTTCTCCTCTTCTCTTTCTCCGTCCCACTCCCACGGGCCTCCTTGGCATGTTTCCGCTTCTGCGCCATCCGCTCCTCCCTCGCCCTGACTTTCGCCTCATGTTCCTCGCAACCCTTTCCGACTAGACCACCCTCACTCGCCTCCTTTTCAGCTTGCGCCTCGTCCATCCCACCCCGGGTGGCGAGGAGGGAACGGCAATGCGTCAGACAAGCGCCATGAGGGCACTTAGTGGCTGCCGAATGTGGACACGAGGGGTTGATACAGCGGGAGATGGTCGGTAAGTACGATCGAGGAGGTGAAGACGGTCCGGCAGCTGAGGTGGCTGCCGTGGCTTCGGAAGGATCGGGAGCGGGATCGGAAGGTCCGGACGTTGGGAGAGGGCGAATGTAAGGTTGGGCTACCCAGGTGGGGAGGTCGCGGTACCCCGTCTTCGGGTCTATTGGAGGAGGACGCCATGAGGGGCCAGCAGCATCGACATCGGGCTGTATCATCAGCTCACGCCCTTTCCGCAAATCAAGCAAGACGGGTGAAGATCAAAGAGCGGAAGGAAGCAGAGCCAGGACTGACCTTCAGAATCCCCTCTATCGTTCTCACTACCGCTCGCAATTCCTCGACATCCCGCGACTTTGCGATCTCTATCCGCAGGGTCTCGTCTGGCTGCTTATCGAGTACAGGCTTGAGGAGGCGGAAGAGATGGCTCTTCATCGCAGAGTTGCCAGTGGGTGTACGTAGAGAAGCGACGATATCGAGGTATCTGTGGGCGAGGACTGTCATTGAGGGGTGGGCGTGGGGATGAGACGGCGGAAGGAAGAGCGCTGGGTTCGAAAGATTTCCCTGTACGAATCAGCTGTACTTTCCGGAGAGTTGTGGCCAGCACGACTCTCAGCTCACCTCGGCACTCATCACTCCATCGCATCCCGTCAATTCCAGACACCTCTCAACGTCTTCCCCGTACAGAACATTGCCATTCGCGAATACCGGCACGCTGACCGCCTCCTTGACCTTCTTGATCATCTCCCAGTCGGCTAGACCGGTAAATTGGCCCTTCATCTCCCTTGTCCGGCCGTGTACGGTCAAAATCTGAGCTCCGGCAGCTTCGAGCATCTTGGCGTAGGCTATGGTGCGGACAGGATCGGGATGAAGGCGGAACTTGGCGGTGACGGGGATGGAGAGGTTGGTGTGAAGAGTGCCGACTGCGAGGTCAGCTTGAGCCTCTGAGGCGGTATGCCAATGCTCACCAAGCTTTTGTATCAGATCCCAGTCGTCCTGCAAGAATGCCCCATAGTTCCCTCTCTTCGCGATGCCCTGCGGACATCCAAAGTTAATGTCCACCGCGTCACAATGAGCCTCGACTTTCTTTGCAGCAGCAAGAAGTTGATCTGGATCATTGGCACAGAACTAGGCGATCAGCTCTGGTTCCAGCAGATGACTGTATACGCTTGACTTGAGCGACCGGCTGGAGACACTTACCTGAACGAACAACGGCCGATCCCCGCCCTCTATCCCCGCTAATAAGTCTTCCGCACCCTCCTCTCCGTGGGTGACGTCGAATTGCCCGTCAGACCCCTTTGACTTCGTCTTTGAGCTCGCGAAGATCTTGGCGTGGATCATGGGCGTATAGCAGAGGTCCGCACCACCCGTGTGCCGGGTATATGTGCGGCCTTCCGGGGTAGGGGGTGTGATTGTGCTGGGACCAGCAAGGGAGGAAGGCAGAGGTGCCCGAGATAGCATACGCCATGCCTATCATGTCAGCTATAGCCTCACCGCCTTGAAGACTCTCGTGAAGAGGCAGCTCACCAGCTCAGACTGGTCCACCATTGGCGCAACGACATATCTTGGACTCCCAATAGAGCGGTAGAAGTCGTATCCACCCAGCTTCTGCTTCTTGCTCACTGGCGGAGCAGGCAGGTCCAGGTCCATCTTCTCAACGATGACTTGGCCCGAGTCCGAGGCTGAGACGCTGGGTAGATCCGACATCGAAGTAGATGATGGGCGAGCGAGGAATTTGTTGACAGCGGGAATAGCTGGTCTCCCCAGCAGGGACCTGATTGCGAAGTAGCAGCTGGACAGCTTGCACCTCGCTGATGGGTGGAGGACAGCGACGATGGATCAGCCGGCTACTGGAGCGACAGAGACTTGAAGTCTTGGATAATGCGTAATAAACGAGCAAGAGGGGATCTCAGATGGACAAGCGAAATCTGAAATTTTGGCCGTTCGCTTTGCGGCGCCCATCAACGATATCACGACCATCACTCTCAGCCTTTGACTATACTCATCGACTACCATCCTTTTCTCTGATCAGCGTAGACTACCGAGGCGGAAGGAACGGGTGGGTACGAGGGCATGTAAGGCAAGAGGTGGTGAGTTGCTCCTTCGGGGCATCGCAGGTGCGTTTGGCAAGCGCTTGGAGCTGTTCCTCAGAAGCCTGCTTGGCCGCTGACGCACTGACGCTGGCATGAAAAACTCGTCTGCAGCACCAAGCCGAATACTGGCTCGGGGTCTCCATCGTCTGAGTACGGTCCTTGATGTCCCATATGCCTCCAAGGCGTGCGATGGAGAACGTGTGGACGTAAAGCCCACTTGCCCTCAGTCTGTGTCTCCTATATTGACATCTCCGCTCAGACTGTAAGTTGATCCTACAGCTGATCAAGTGACCAGGCGGAGATTGCTCACTTGAGCTTTTCCAACTCTGATGACGGCCCAACCTGGCATATACTCAGCAACGCTCGCCGGTGGTGACTTCATAGTGTTTTGGCATCCTTTCTGTCCGGATCTCGATCAGATACCAAACGTCGACCTGAGCCTCTCCCTCCTCACTGGAGCGCAAGTTGCGTGCCCATCCTTTCTACCCATCATAGCAGCTGATGATGACCGAGCTACACCGCCCCAGGCCGCATACCAATAGGACCACTACACGACCCGCCTTCGCCTTTGCCTCTTATCGAGACTGCTTCTCATTACCTTTGCTTCAACAGATTTCACTATGCCGCTGTTTTTCTCCTTCCAGTGGACTGACGATGAAGTGGAGGACCCTTCCAGGTTATCGACACGCACAGGAGTCGCGTATATCGACTTTTGGCCCTACAAACTCCGTCCCACGGGCTCGATCACCCCGCCCAGCCCATCCACAACTTTCGACGCGTGTGCGGCCGTCTGTCACTTCGAGACCCATTATCGAGAAGGTCACCCGGCACAGGACTCTCAGGATGTTGCAAATGCGAAAACCGATCTGCAGCAAGCGATCGGTCAGCTCAGATCTGAAGACAAAAAGCTGACCGAGAACGAGTGGAAGAGCTACATCGAAGCAAGTGGGCTGCCCGACAAGATGAGTGCGCTCATTTCCCATTCCGGAAGTCAATGGTCGAGACTTGTCAAACGCGGGGTGCCGGACAGGACTGGCTTGCCGGAATCACGCGCACTGAGAATCGAGCTATTGAGACAGTGGGGGCAACAGGTCTGGTAGGGCGGATGGCTCCACACAGCACAACATACTCTTCACGGCTGAAATGTGGACGGATAGGATGAGGTGGGGACGAAAGAATGGCCTGTATGCACCGGTTGATTATCAGCTCACTCGGTCCTGCCCACGACCTCATCAGGCTGATTTGTATTGATGTCCAGTCGAGACACGAAAGTCCATGAACACTTCCGCGCCCCCGTCTGGTCGCTGCCATGAGGCGGTGCAATCACTTCCACCTGGTGCTTCGCATCCTTTCTGTCTGGATCTTTTGGCTATGGTCTTACAGGACCTTGCAGGACGACTCAAGCTGAGTTGCGGATGAGACGCGAAGTTTGGCTATCCTTTCTCGACCCCGTCTGATCGCAGCACAGCAGTGCAGACTTGGACTCACTTACGCAGTCACCCGTCCCGCCTTGTTCATCAGTAGGTCCAACCATCCTCCTTCAGCCTTTCCCACTTTTCGTTCTCACTCATACTACCCTGGCAACTTCTGACTCATTCTGCCATGGAGCCACAGACCCTGAGCCTGAACCGAGAACTCCGCCGGCCTCTTCGCAAGGGAACGGTCTACGTCGACATCTGGCCATACTCAAAAGACCCCTCGAGCTCAACTGGGACAACAGCCTCACCCGCCAAGTTCGACTCATGTGAAGCCAAGTGTCGCTTCAAACGCAAAGAGTTCGAGGGGGACCCAGAGCTCAACTCGGCTGCTCTCCGAACCGCACAAACCCGCATCAGGCAGGGGATCTCCAACAAGTCAGCTGCGCTTATCTCTGATGGCGGGGGGATGAGTGTGGACGACTGGACGAGCTTCATTGAAGTCGAGATCGTGCCGGACGAGATTGCGACGCTCAGCTCCTTACCATCGTTCATCACTTGGACGGCCGTTGTCCAACGCGGCGAATCGAAAAGCCACTGCACCCCGGTCACAATCGACGATATTCAGAGACGATTGGCGGGGGTGGGGATGTAACGCGAGGGGTCGCCCCCCGGTTGACCCTCAAGGATAGATGTGACTGTACAGACCACGACAGAGCCGATACATTGACCTCAACGCATAGCATTATCATCAGCCCATTTGACTTCCTCACGGGACACTTATCGAGCTGGCTCCCTCATGCCGGCGTCCGTTCAGTCGAGACACATCAATTCGCGACGATCCTCTATCTACCTTGGTCTCCTCGTTGCATGGTGATGCGGTGCACTCACTCCTTTTTCGCGGTGTGGTACCTTTTTGCTTGGATCTGATTGCAAAGGTGCTGTTGGCATGTGCCCACGACGATGGCGTGCTCAAGAGCAGATATCCATGCACTTCGCCGACATCCACTGATGAGCTCGATGTCCTGGCTGATGAGGCAGTGCAACCACCTCCACTTGGGGTTTCGTATCCTTTCTGCTCCGATCTCAGAACTGCTGCTAATACGTGCTCGTTGCGAGGGCGTGCTTCAAGCCCAGATGACACACAAAAACGGGTAGATCCTTTTGTGAGCCCCTTTACCTGGGTGAAGAGGCGGTGCTCGAGTAGCACAGCCCTGGCCGAGGAATATATACCAGGCGATGTGAGGGTCTTTGCCCAGAATCACTCTCTCCTTCACCCACAGATTCGCACACACTCACCCACCCAGCTCACCATCACCCGTCCAGCACATCACTCTCGCATCACCATGTCTGACCTTTCGACAAACGACACTACCCCCCAGCCGGTCACTACGCCACCGTCGGACTCGACCGTGGGCCTCGCCGAAGACTCAGAAGTCGCCACGATCAACGGTTAATGCGGTGGCGTGATGCACATCTTCCTCTCGCCGACCTATCCTGACATCCTGGAGCGGATGAAGTCCAAGGTCACGAAAAAGTACTCGGCCTGCCTGTTCAAATTCATCATCGAGACTCAGGGCACGGAAGCTGCATCCCAGATCGACGACACCGTCAGAGCAGCCTGCGTCAGCTTCGATAACCGGATCACAGCATTGATCAAGAACAAGTGTGAGTCGTCTACTGATCCCAAAACGCGCAAGACTTTTGCAGAATGGGAAAAGGAAGTTCGAGACGTGGTGCCCGTCCCGCTGAAGGAGCTCAATCGGAGCTGTGCGCCTTCGGGTATCAAATGGAAGGCGAATGTGCAAGCCCTCCAGTCGGAAGCGTACGTCAGGGCCTGGGCCTCAACCTTCGCCCGCAATGTCGACGAGGACATCGAAGACACCGCCGACACCGAGGACGGCGAAGGCATCGAAGGGTCCCAAGGCGCTGGTGAGGACAACAGTAAGTCGTGCTGATCGTCAGTGCAGGATCCGAGGCTGACAGGTAGCGATCTGATGACATGATGGGATGGAGATCTGGGATCAGGTTGTCAAACTGGAGACTCGACGAGGCTTTAGGGTATGGCATGCATATCTACAGTGACAGACATTGATCGCATCTGGAAGAGCTGAAGTGTCGCTGCAGTCGGGAGTTTCTCGAGGCAGCCAATCTAGAAGCATGGTGTCCTCTCGACGGGCTGTGCAGTCCAATGCCCTTGATCCGACTCCACAAATCATCAGCTGTACCATGGCAGAGACCAGCTGAAGCAAATGGTGGATCTGCCATTTAATCCCGTGCCACCTCGACCGATTCGCCAGAATCTTCGAAACCATCCCAAGCCCCCGCCGGCCAAGATCCTACTCGCTCGAAGATATAGACAATGCATGATCGATCTCTCCCCTTGCCTCCCCCCTACTGACTCACATGACTCCACCGCACGAGATTTTATTTTATGCTATTATACACATAGACGAGCGAGAAGAGGGTGTCTCCCAAGCCAAAGGAAAACCCAAAACCCGCCACCCGCTACCGCCCACCTCTTCTTTCCCTTCTTCCACGTCTCTCCTTCTTCACCTATCCCGCACGTCCCACTCCTCATGATGTCCCATCTACACTCTAGTCCTTCTTCCCTTCCCCACTCGCCGCAGCTGCAGGCTTTGACGCAGCAGCCGCCCCCCCATCTCCGCCTGCGGCGGCCGCAGCACCGCCACCCATGCCCCTTCCTCCCCTAGCCATACCTCGCATACCTCCCCGACCGCCCCCAGCTCCGCGGAACCCACCTCGGCCTCCTCGAGCACCGAATCGGCTTCCGGGCGGGTTGGAGACCGACACCTGGACGTCCTTCTCGCCGACTTTCTGCGAAATTGTCAGCAGCGGCTCTATCTATTCGCAGGACAGGCAGTCTGGGAAGGGTAGTAAAGTACATACTTTGGTAGCCTTGCCCAGAGCGGTCGTCATTGCTTCTTCGGTCTTGAACTCGACGTAGGCGTAGTCCTAGGTGAAAGTCAGCTCCGCCGCAGCTATCAACTGTCGAGAGATCAGTTGGACAGGCAGCTCACCTTTTGCTTGCCGCCCATGCCGCCATTCGGCACCTTGATGTTGATGATCTGCTATATCAGCCCAAGTTCAGTCGTACCACTATCTCTTATCGCTCCTGCCCTGCCTCCACACGGAGCTGCACCACGCTTCCCAGACACCTGACCCCTTCACTTCTCACTCCCGCTTCACAAGACAGATGGAGACTCACACTATCCTCGCAGCCCGGGAACAACCCCTTCAGATCTGCCTCCGTAACAGGCGGCACGAAACCCCTGATATACAACTCGTGCTTTTTCGGTCGCGCGTCAACTATCGGCGCCACGGGCGTAGCTGTCCCGCTCGCAGCCTCTGCGCTCTTCTCCTCGGTCGGCGTAGGAGTCGACGCGGAAGCATCGGCCGCTGCACCCGCCGCGGGTGGGGCCGGGGAAGGCGTAGGCGCCGCAGACGGGGGAGTGGGGGCGTTAGAGCGCTCCGAGCGGGGTTCAGGGCGCTTACGCCGTTCCGATCCGTTTGCGTTGAGAGTACCGTTCGCCGCTGGAGCTGCTGGAGTCGGCTTGGCGTCTGCTTTGGGCTCGGCAGGTGTGGCCTTCTCGGCGGTAGCGGCCTCAGAGGTCTCCTTTGGCTTTTCGGCGGAAGCCGCTGCCGTAGCTTGGGGCTGAGCTCGGTTTGCGAACGCCGCAGATTGGGACTTCGGATCCAGCTTGCCTGCGCCAGCAGCGGGCGCAGGGGGGGTGTTCGCGCTTGGCGCAAATGGACCCTTGGGACCCCGGGGGGGCTGAGCGACGTTGGGACGCACCGCTGGCGCTGTTGAAGGGGTAGCAGTGGTTGCTGGTCCGGGGGCAGGCACTGCGGGCTGAGTGGTGGCCGCTTCGGGCTTGTTGGGGAGTGCTCCGGCGCCGCGCTGGCTCATACCCCTCATCCCCATCTGACCGGGAGGCGGGCGGAAGCCGTTACCGTTACCGGGGTTACCGCCTGGGTGGGCGTTGAAGATCTGTCCAGCGGGCGGACGGATCGCGTTGGCGCTGCTGAGTCCAGTGGGCGGGCGAACGGCTGGTGCAGCAGCAGCGGGTCGGACCGGGGCTGGTGCTGCAGCGGCAGGCGGAGGGGCTTTGATGCTTGACTCTGGTGGGGCAGAGGAGCGGGGAACGGGCGTGACTTGGGTAGAGTTGACGGCTGGGGCGGAAGGAGGCGCGGGGGTACTGAGCGCACGGTGCGAGAAGTTGAGACCTCAACACGTCAGCTCAAGTCTGTATAACCATCATGGATAGGTCAACTGACCTGAGCTCTTTGTTTCTGCCGAGACACGACCGTCGGTGATGGAGAACAGCATGTGACCGCATGAAGCATCCCTTGCGACGTCAGCTCATTCTCTGGACCAGTTTTCGCTCCAGGCATGGGAACTTACGACAACACCCAGTGCCAGGTATTGGTCCACGTCCCATCATCCGACTCTGGCACATTCTGCGCCACCTCCAGCGCCTTCTTGAGGAGGGCCAACTGCGGCTCGCTATGATCTGTCAGCTGAAGCTCTCGACATCACCGCCAAAATGTCTGCTAGCTCACGTCAAGCTCGCATCGACCTTATCCTTTACGCTCTGATACACGCCGACAAACGTCTCCCTCGCTTGGGTCAATTTGTGGCGGTATGCCTCGAAATCGCCGTGCACTGAGAATTCGTTGAATGATGCGGGGTACCGGACTAAAAACTTCAGCTGGGTGTCTCGAATTCCCACAGAAAGTGACGGAACTGCCAGCTGTACTCACAGTGAAGTCCACCAGAGATGGTGAGGTCCGCCTTCAATGCCGCAGAGAGCTGAGAGAGAAGACCGTTCCGGCTGATAGGGGCTGACGAGATGAACAAGCGAGTCTCTGTCGAGTCGTACACCTGTAAGGGTCAGCTTCCTGATCGCATGCTTGGTGAGGGGAGGATAAAGCTTACACGCTGCGCTGTATCGACCAGTTCACCGATCTGAAGGGCTGTTGTCCACATGGTGCCTTGTCCGCCGGCGATGGTGGCGAATCCTTCTCCTACGGAATCAGCTATCATGCAACGAGCCTGGAGTTCGTGAACAGACCATTGTCAACTGCAAATGTCAGCTGATCCCGCGATGGAGGCACTCTCGAGACATGGCCAACTTACACATCTTGTGCGGCGCCACCGCCCCACCCAGACCGAACAACCTCAGCCTCACGCCTCCAACGTCCAAAACCCTCGTCGCAGCCTCATCAATCACGCTCAGGTTATGCACCTCATACTCGCCCGTCCTAAACTTCTCCATCACCCGCACATCCTCAATGAGCCCCCAGACCGTAAAGACCGGGACGGGGAAGGTGATGGCGCCAGTGAGGAGGAGGGGGAACTGGGAGAGCGGGAAGTGGACGGACGAGTTGTTGAGGGCGTTGATGAGTGCTGGGCGGCCGGCGGAGGTGGGAATCGCGAGGAGGGATTGGCGTGTGGATGGAGGGAGGAGAGGGGAGTATTGGAGTAGGTGGCGCAGGATTCTGGGGGTCAGTATTGGGATTGAGCGGCCCGAGCGGGAAGAAGCATGTGAAGGAAGGGGAAGCCGGGAGGAAGGGGGCGAAGCAAAGCAAAGAGCCTGGCTTACTTGTCGCCCATCCGATCCAGAGACTCGGCGTTGATGAATCCAAAGTCGCCAGTGTGAATCACAGCAGTCGCCTCGTGCTCCCTGATCAGCCTGTTGAGCTCGTGGACTGGGAGTCAGCTTCTTCCTCTCGACCGTCTACGAGTCTAGCTCTTGTTGGACAACCCAATCTCCTGGAGGACCCTCTTCCTCAGTACGACACCTTGGCTGCGTATCTTCTCACAGTACCTCCAGCTCCACCCCGATCCATCAGAGACCAAAGAAGCAGGACCCCAACTCACAGTCTCCCCTGATATCAGCCACACACAGGATCCTCCCCGTCTTGCCGGCCAATACAATGCGCGCCGGACTGCCCGCTGACGAAGCCTTCTCCGTCGGGGGAGGTGACATGAGCCCGTTGACTTGGGATGTAGCTGCCATCGTAACGATGTGAAGCTGAAATTTGGGAAAGGAGAGGGAGGATGGAGGTGAAGGGGTGGGTCGTAAAGAGCGTGATGGGAGTGCTGTTGGCTTGTTTTTGAGGTTGTCTTTTGGGCTAAGCTGGGGCTAGTGATGCCTCGAGCTGATTCTGGTGGAGTAGGGAGGTAATGTATTGAAGAGAGAGAATGGAGGAAGAAGCGAGCGAGGAATGAGGAACTTGCGAAGGTCCGGGCAGAACTAACGGTTCTGAGGCGGCCCCCGCCGCCGACCGCCAAAGCAGTTGAGCCTGAGCTACCGTATGGTCTCGAAAATCCACATTTTCCTGTCGTTCTGCTCCTGTCTGACCTTCTTGACCGGTCAGTCGAGCAACGATAGCCTGTATGCATCCCAAGCAAGTCTACTCAGTCGTTCCCAGCAGGTATCTAAACATATCCCTCAGTCACAAATCCCAAATCTACCTATCCTTCCGGTCGAATCTTTATAACCACATTTTCCCTTCTTCCCTTTCCCCCAAACTGAACCCCTACCCAGCCTACTGCACCTTCTGCAACGCCTTCTTCTTCCTCCGCTCGCGCTTGTCCACGCTGGCCGAGCTATCCCAGTCGACATCTGCAGCGAGCAGTTCCGGGTGTCCGTTCTTTTCGAGCTTGGAGTCGAAGAAGCCATCTCGGTAACCGCGGACGATCCGCTCGAGGAGGTCCGAGGTGGAGATGCAAGGTGTGCGGCGGGTGGGTAAGAACTTGCCTAGACATATCAGCCTCATCCTCTCTCAGTATGGACAGTACTCACCCTGCTCCTTTGCAAAAGCATACACATCCTCAACTCCCTTACTTGGGTAAACCACCTCGTCATGCGCCAAATAATCGATCTGGTGCCTGTCCATCCACGCCTGGTCGACGATCCACGGCGCGTCCGGGAGGATCTCATCCGCCCACCGACAGTGACGGACGGACTCGCACCGTTCCGCGTGGGTCATGGCGGGGGCGGATTTGTGGTCTGCGCAGAGCTTGTCCGAACACACACCGACGAGGAGGTGCACGCGGGGGAAGGAGAGTTTGGCTTGGCGCAATTGGAGAGCGTGGCTGAAGGTTAGCACAAGTCTTCACTGGGACCTGAACCGGCTGATGCTCACCCAAAATGGAACAGATCATACACGCCGTCCGCGTAGATCCGGACTGGCCTATCCCCTGGCGGCTTGTTTGTCTTCCACCACCTTTCCACACCATCTTCCTCCCCCTTGCCCTCAATCGCGCGGTTGACAAACGCGCTGATATCGTCCGGACTGAGCTCGACGGGCCTCGAGTACATCTTGGGCGGACCGAGGTCCGAGCTGCTCGTCTTGGTGCTCAGCGGCTGGAGCTGCGACTTTGTAGCGGGCGACAACGCCTGGGAGGCCGCTACGGGCACGTCGTGCGGGGTGTTGGAGGGTGCAAGGGCCGAGTCGAGGAGGTTTGGCTTGGATGATTTCGGCGTGGGGAGGCGGTTCGGGCCAGAAGGGGACTTGGTGGGTGAAGTGGAGAGGCCGGAGATGTGCGAAGGGACCCCGGAGCCAGAGTTGAGGAATGTGGAGTGAACGGGGGTACCGCCGATAGTGGATGACGACTCTACATCACCGTCATACCTGACCCATTAGCGATGCACATGCGTGTTTGCCTCTAATCAGGCAGAGGACGGTCATACGTACACTGGTGAGTCGACACTGTCGCTTTGACTCCCCTCGCCCTCGTGGCCCGAAACCTTCTTCTGGCCTAAGGCTCGGCGGTGCGCCGCGCTGATCCCAGGGGCGATGGCCCCAGCATTGACAGCACCAGCAGCGGAAGGAGGAAGACGGGTGTGGTGGTTGGAAGCGAGAGATCCGACGTCCGAGAGTTCCTCTTCGTTATCTGTGGGACAGAGTGTAAGAGAGGGGCACGTGCGACGATAAATCAGACAAAGTTGAGATGGTAAAGGAATGTGAAGTGAGCAGTCAGTCAGCGCAAGTCCTGTCACTCTTTCACCACTGCCTCCTCATCGACGTCAGACCCAAACTCACCCTCCTCGCTCGCATCTCTCGAGCTCCCCGCCACTCTCTCCCTCCTCCTCTCGCCTAATTTCTTGTCTGTCGTGTGCCTGCGCTTTGCGCCAGGTGGTGGAGCTGCCATCTTATGTGTAGACTCGTCTGGATAAGCTAAATATGAAATGGTGCGTGTGGTCTTTGGCCTTGGAGACTGTATAGTGTGAAGGCCAAGATAGGAGGCTCGTTCCAAAGGTTCCAGGCGCAATACAAGAGCGAGGTGCGCTCGGATATGTATGACGTACTTTGCCCCAATCATCAGCCTTAATTGAGTTTACCCTTTAACCGGAATCAGACGCGTCAAGCCAAAGTCAACATCCGCGCCTAACTTTGCTTTTGCTTTGCTCGCCGAACCCATATTCGCTATATACAATCTCTCCATTGCTCAGTCCAGCCACAGCCTCAGCTACAGCTACAGCTACACCTACGGCTACAAGCGATACGACCAGTATCTCCGACGAAGCGCGGAAGAAATGGCGATGATCGCTTCTCCCGCCACCCACGCGTTCCTCCGTTCCCCTCAGAAGAGCTTTGGGAGCGAGGGCACAGCAGGGGATATAGGAGAGGATGTATGGGGCGAATTGAGGTACGTACACACCGGCAAGACATGTTCAGACCTGCATGTCGATACGATATGATGAATGAGCTGCGATGCTGACGATCAGGCGTGTTCTAGTGGATGTCGGAACGACCCTATCGGCGGAGGATGAGCTGGACAATCTCGCAGCGGCAGAAGCAGCGGTCATTGCCAGAGACACCGAGCGGGCATCCATAGTATCCAAGCTGGAAGCGGAGTATCGACGTGAGTGATCGTTACTAACAACATCTCAGCTACTATCCTTCGATCATTGCGGGAATCGAGTGGACACAAGCTGAGCCTTCCAGAATTACAGAAACAACACTCAGCCGCCGCCTCGTCCGCTCTCCGGCCCTCTACAGTCCCCTCCCCTTCAGAACACAACGATCAAATGCGTCATCTGGAGGGACAGCATTACTCGACCGTCAAGGCTCTGACGGAGGAACAGGCCACATTAGGGAAGAAGGAAGTGGAGCTGGGGAGATGTAAAAGCGAGAGGGAGGAAGTTGGGGGTTGGAAAGTGGGCGAAGAGGAGGGGTATGAGAGTGATGTGTGGGTGCAAGTACTGGAAGGGTATCGCAATAACGTCTGGGAGCGTGCTGATACCCCTAGATTGCGCTTGAAGCTCTTGAATGATATAGGATTCCGACTACTCCCGCGGACCGATAACGCCCCCGTCAAGGTCCTCATTCGTATGTCACCCTCCCTACCGTTCGTGAACCGCTACAGGATTGCTGATCCAAGCAGGGAACGACGCGAAAGAGGACGTACACACCACGACGCTAGACAAGACACGGTCGAAAGCGCAATGGGCTAATTTGGTGTGGAACCTGGCGAGCGAGTAGGCGACAACTGGCGCTGCCACAGGGTACTGTACCGAGAGTCTTACAGACCGTAAGGGAGATGAGGAGACGGGCATCACCAGGCCATTGCGTCCTGGGGGGAAGAGGCATGAGCCGGAAGAATTGCTTGCGGACAATCATAGTTGTACTGCCTCATACATTGACGAGATATAATACCGACCTGCCGGCCCCAGCCGAAGTACAGTTCAGCATTGCATCAAGACTCAGGCTGTCGAGCGAAGTGAATCAGGCCGACACGATGTGCATACACAACGCCTTTTTGCTTCTCGCCTTTGCTCCTTCACTTCACCGCCTACTTGCTCAGCATCTCCTCCAGCGCCTTGCACACCCTATCTCCAACCTCCTTGGTCCCCGCACCCCCCCGGAGGTCTTTTGTCCGCACACCATCATCCAACATCTTCTTAACGGCCTGCTCAATCATGTCCGCCTCAGCGGCCTTGCCGAGCGAGTAGCGGAGCATCATGGCGGCGGAGAGAATTGTACCGATAGGGTTGGCGATTCCCTGGCCGGCGATATCGGGGGCGGAACCTGCAAGTCAGTCTCATGCGTTCAACTACACGATCCGGTGATGATCTGGTGGGAGTGGTAAAGAGACATACCGTGGATACTGTAGGGTCAGCTTGGTCTGTCGGACATCGCGAGATCGGAACACAGTTCAAAACTTACGGCTCGTAGATACCAGTGACGGTCTTGGACGGGTCAGGGGCACCTGCCAGACTGGCAGAAGGGAGCAAGCCGAGGGAGCCGGGTATGACGGATGACTCGTCCGAGAGGCTGGAGCATCAGCCTGGGTCCCCTCCTACCCCTTCACTTCTCAACCACTACTCCGGTATTGTCCCTTTCTCCAGCTAGCTGCTCCATCTCATGTCGCACCCCGGTCTTCCCAGGCTCCTCATCCATCCCGCGCATATCTAGCAGGACCCCGACTCACATATCCCCAAACATATTTTCCGTCAGAATAACCCCATTCAGCTTCCTCGGGCTAGCCACCATAATCATAGCCGCCGAATCCACCAATTGATGGCTCAGCTTGATCTGGGGATACTCCTTCTCAATGAGCTCCGTCACTGTCTTGCGCCACAGGCGTGACGTGGCGAGCACGTTGGCCTTGTCGACGGACGTGATGGGAAGTGGGGTGTCCGAGGCGAGTGCGACCTGTGCGGCGACGCGGGTGATGCGCTCGACTTCGGGGATCGAGTATGTGCAGGTGTCGTATGCTGTTTGACCGTCTGAAGAGGCCGAGGCTTCGCCGCGCTCGCCAAAGTCTGAGGGTCAGCTGTGGCTCGGATCATATATCTCATGGAAAGCAGTATGGAATGAGCTTGTTAGCCGGGAGCTCCGGCTATATCCTGCAACCTTCTCCGGGAGTGAGATCTCTCTGTATTCCTCGCTCCTCGCCTCTCCCTTATCCCACGTCTCAACCGTTCCCGCATTCCCCCCTCTTTCCCACTGGGATAGCATTTCAGGTCACTACACTCACAGATACCTCCAATCAACTCCCTGACCACAATCACCTCGAAACCCCTCGCCACCTCCTCCTTCAACGGGCTATACTCCAACAAGCTCTCGCTCGCAAAGCTCGCCGGGCGGATATTGGCATACAAACCGAGCTCTTTCCGAATCCGCAGCAGACCCTGCTCGGGACGGACGGGTCCGACGCCCCACTTGGGTCCGCCTACAGCGCCTGCAGATGTCAGCTCCAGCTTCAACGCCTTTCCGCCAGCAGACGAGGAGCAGCGCCAGACATACCGAGCAAAATAGCATCCGCCTCTTTGCAAGACTTCAGGGTGTCCTCAGGCAGAGGATCGCCTGTCGCGTCGATCCCGGCACCGCCGAATGGCTTGGAGGTAATTTCCAGCTGGAGCGAAGTGTGCTTGACGATGGTCTCGAGGACGCGGACCGCTTCGGCGGTGACTTCCGGTCCTGCATGTCAGCTCCTTGTCAAGATACCTCCTAGAGAGAAAGTGGCGGAAAGTGAGCAGGTATCAGGTGCTGACATTGAGGAGGAAAAATGAGGCGGAGGGAGACATACCGATTCCATCTCCGGGGAGAACGGTGATTTTGAATCTGACCGGTCAGCTGTGGCGTCCCTGCAAACGAGAGTTAGCGCAGACCGTAGCTCACACTTTGCCTGACATTCTGGGCGCTTTGGACGGTGTCGTGAGTATATAGATAGAGTAGTTGAAAGTCAGAGTTGGACGTCGCTCGACTGAACATCTCAGCGGGAGTAAATCCCCTCGGCCGACTCAGTTCGGAGCATTTCGGCCGGTTTCGGATTCGAGGAATGTAGCGCAGACCGTCGGAGCGCGCAGCGGTGGCAGTGGCAGTGGCAGTGGCGGTGGCAGAGATGCTCTTAGCAATCGGGCAGGAGTCTCAGCAGACTCAGTACTCAGAGAGCACCTCTAGCGTGTCAGGGAGCTCAGTAAGCTGGTCCCACTGCCTAGGATTCTGGGTCCTGTAGATAAGATGGCGACTGCGATTGAACGACGACCTGCCGCACTTGTTTCCGAATGAGGCTTTGCCCGGGATCGGGGGAGCGCGCGCGTAGCTCTACACTCGTGATCATGGGTCCGGTATGTACTCTGACAGCCGCGATGTCGAATCACCCATACGTATGGCCGACCGAGGCGTACTTGCAAGAGGTCGACGCTTGGACTTGATCGCCACGTGGCCACTCGACGCGTCTGCTTTGGTGCGTGCCTGATTAAGTCTAAAACGGGACGCGGGGACAACATGTCGCGTTTCACCCTGTCGAGCCCTGCACAAAGATCCATTGTCGCGCCATGCACAAGGAAGCAGCGAGAGGGAACAAGGGCAGCCTTTGGCGAGAGCATAGTACAGTGCATGGACCTCTTTCGCATTGTTCGCTTCTCCTTATATCATCTCACTTGACCATCCTCCTTACCCCACACATCTCGCCGACTCCCCTTATCATTACCCAATCCTCGACCTGACCTATCCCATCCGACGTACCTCTACCCCACATTTCTACGCGTCAACAACCGTGGCTGGTCCCATCGGTTGATCAACTTGTTTCATAACGAACTCTGCGAGACCCTATCAGCCACGAATAGATCCGAGTACCAAATTACATACTCCCTTGCTCAACTCAAACCTTGTGTGCCAAATCGTTCGGCTCAGCGCTCAACCAACAACCAAGCTCAACTCTACGCACCGGCCGTATTGCTTTTGCACCCTTGGCCAAACAGTCTCACTCTTTGTATCCATCATCACTCTTCGACCCTCCTCATATCTCCTCTCAAACATCCACTCTTGTCTCACCCTCCCCCCGGCCAAGCTGATCGACGCGTAAACACCGAGTCAGATCCGCCCGCTCGACAACGCTCGGACGCTCGGATTCTCGGCACAGCTCTCAGCGGATCAAACAACCTCCTCCCCTTTCGTCCGTCCTCGCTCCACCTTTACTACCCTCGGTTCCTTGTCGCTGTCGCTGTCACTCTCACGCCCAAAACGTTCACGCTCTTTACGACCACTATAATCACCTTATAATAAACAACCCCCTCCCCTTGCTCCTCCCATCATGGCGCCGTACCTCGCTTCGATGCTTGCCCTCCCCGTCCTCCTCGCTTCGGCATCCAACCTCCTCAACCCCGCTGCATCAGAACGCCAGGCCCGGCATCGGGATCTCGCACGGCATCATACCGAGCTGGATAGGCGGGATGTTCACCCCGTTCTTGGCCGGCGGACGCTCGAGCCACGAGCTGCTCAGGTGCCTTTGGGAGGGTTCGAGGTGGTGGGAAATTCAGGCGTGTCGGCGCAGATGATGTTTCTGGGTACCGCAGAGACTGTCTTCATCCTCGACAGTGCGTCCCCCTATTCCCTGATGTGGAGCACAGCTGATCCCCAGAAACCGAAAACAACCCATTACAAGTCACTGTAAACGGTAAATCCCGCGCCGCATGGGGCGTCTCCTACTCCCTCTCCACAAACGTCGCCACACCTATGGGCGTCACCTCCAACACCTTCTGCGCGGCCGGCATGTCAATAGCCACGGGCCAGTGGCTCGTCTTTGGCGGAAACAAGCCGGTGACAACGGATGGCGTGGCGGTGGTGGACAAGATAGCAAATCCGTCAGGTGCGAATCCGTATGGGAATACAGATGGCGGAGAGGCTATTCGGATGTTGACCCCGTGTGATGATGGGTCGTGCGCGTGGAAGGAGGGGACGCAGGAGTTGACGATGACGGTGAGTTGCGATCAGGAGGGTTTTGGGGTCGAGCTGATGTGGCAGAGTAAGCGATGGTATCCTACCGTCGAGGCTTTGGGGGATGGATCTATAGTCATCTTTGGGGGAGATATCAACGGAGGGTGAGTTATCAGGGCCAGAAGATGCCCGAATCCAAGCTGATCCTCCAGCTACGTCTCGACCTATGTCCAAAACAACCCAACCTACGAGTTCTGGCCAAAACGAGGAGCTCAGATCAAGATGGACTTCTTGAACGCTACCGTCCCTATGAACCTCTTCCCTCTCACCTGGCTCATGCCGTCCGGTATGTCACCTTCGTCCCTCTCAGTCCTCCCGCTGACATCCAGGCCGCCTGTTCATGCAAGCCGGCTACTCTACCATCCTCTACGACCTCGCCACCCAGACCGAAATCCCCCTCGCCGACATGCCCTACGCCCAGCGCGTCTACCCCGCCTCCGGCGCATCCGTCATGCTCCCCCTCGTCCCCGCCAACAACTATCAGCCCACCATACTCTTTTGCGGTGGGTCCGACGCGGACCTCTCCAAATCCTCGGACGGCGGTGCCGGGTTCAACGTCACGGCTGTCCCGGCCGACAACACGTGTGTGCGCATCACACCGGAGGGGGACGCCAAGTATTATGATGATGATAATCTGCCAGAAGGGCGGTCGATGGGGAATCTGATTTACCTGCCGGACGGCAAGTTGTGGCTGGGTAATGGGTGAGCTTGAGCTTCCTCACGATGCAGAGGGAAAGAGCTGATAATTTAGTGTCAACATGGGAACAGCTGGGTATGGGGACGACAAGTACTCGTTTGGCCAGTCATACGGTCAAAACCCTATCTACATGCCAGCAGTCTACGAGTAAGCTGTCTGCAGATCATTTTGCTCGGCGATAGCTGATACTCCCAGCCCGTCCGCGGCCAAAGGAAAGCGGTTCTCCCGGACCGGTCTCTCTGCGTCCCAACACGAGCGAATGTACCACTCGACCGCCATCCTCCTCGCGGACGGTTCGCTCCTCATCTCTGGCTCCAACCCGAACAAGGACGTCACGACCGTCAAGTGGGGAACGAGCTACGTCGTCGAGAGGTGGTACCCTAGCTGGTACTCCAACACAAGGCCCAAGGCTACCAGCGACTGGCCGATGACGTTGACTTATGTGAGTTGCACCTTCTGGCGGGACCCCGACAAGCAACTGACGAAGTAGGGTGGACCGGCTTGGAACTTGAACTACACTCAGACGGACAAATCTGACCCGGGGAGCACCAAGGTCGTTGTCATCCGGACTGGGTTCAGTACGCATGGCGTGAGTTGAACTGTCTACTGCCTCGTCGAGCAAGGAGCCTCAGCTGACAATGTAGATGAACTTTGGCCAACGCTACCTCGAGCTCGGCGCGACCTACACGCTCATGAAGGACACCAACGAAGTGACGATGCACGTCTCGCAGATGCCCGCCAACGCAAATATCTTCCAGCCTGGTCCGGCCATGATATTCCTTGTTGTCGACGGCGTACCATCTACCGGACAGGTCAGCTTTCCTTAACGCTTCCTTCAGGGCGGAAACATAGGAATATTGGAAGCTGACATCCCAGATGATCATGATTGGCTCTGGTCAGATCGGCACGCAACCCCTCCTCCCTGTCGACCCCCTCCCCACGTCCCAAGTCCTCGTCTCCCAAAAGGCCGCCAACGGTACCGGCCCCGCCGTCGTCGTCGCCTCTTCGGTCCCCAGCTCGTCCGCCAAGAAGTCAGCTGCGGGCGCTGCGCGGTCCTTACCTGCTCTCGGAGGGGTGTTGGGTGGCATCGTCCTGCTGGCCGGGATGATGCTTGCGTAGGCTTTGGAATTCTTTGTGGGTCCAGCCCTAGCTGTAGGGCGGATTTTGTTGTTTATATACACCTGCGCACATTGTGTGGCATCATACTTCACCCATACTTATCATTAGTCTAGCTCGGGATGCGGAACTGGACAATCGGATGATGTATGGCTGTTTGGTTCGTCTCGTTATCGCTTACGCTGCTTGCGTCTTCACTTCAAGTTCTCATGCGCTACTTTCTGGACCACGTCTGCATGCGCAGCCACCATATACCAGGTTTGATGAGCCGCGACGGTCTTCCGCAAGAGGATGACAGGAACCGACTCACAGAGAGCCCGACAAAGTGGCGCAAAGAATGTGAGGGATGAGGACACGCCATCAGTATCGCCATCGGCTACACCATGCCGAGTCGCCGAGTATCCTAATCAGCTGCATGGACGCGAGGAGGGCTCTTCAAAGGCCATCTGATGGATAGAACACATCTCTAAGCATAAACCTTTGGTTGCGCGTGAAGGGTAAGCTGAACAACACCCAAGTCTCCCTGACGGGGGACCATAAGACGTTCATCCACGGCCGATGGATGAGGAATCACGACCAGTGCGTTTTTTCAATGAGGGACATGCACACTGATCTCGCAGACCGTCATGTCCGCTCGTAATGCGTGAATATTGACTCTTCGCGGCCAGTCCTTCTCTGTTCACCGGATCACCCATGCATAATGCGCTATCACGTACTCTCAGAACTCTGAACCTCGTTGTCCATCGAAACTCGACTTGCCACCGAAAAACAGGAGTAGGTCGGCAGCCTAGGCCTTCCCCTCCGAGCTGTCGGCAGTCGGAAAGTACTTCTCGGCGAACTCCTGAAGGCACGCCTGCTCCGCCTCCTTTGCCACGTTGACCGTGTCCACAGATTCGGCAGATCCGTCCGCGGGTTTGGTTGCGAGAGCCAAGGCGACTCGGCCAGCATTCCTGAGTCTCGCGACCTCATCGTCCGTGAGTCGGGCAATGCCTGAGGTGACACTCAGATCAGTCTCGGGAGATTGCGCCAACACCGTGGTGCCGGTACCGGTCTGCATGCTCCTCGCGAACATCACTCGATAGGTAATCCCGTTCGAAGAGTAGGTGGTCATGGTATGTCAGTGTCTGTGCAAGAGGAGGGAAGTTGTGTCTGTCAGGTAGACTGTCTGCTGTGTTTGGGAGTTGTAGAAACTGTGTTCAAGAAATGAGAGGGGACTGGGGGAAGTGATCCAGCTTATATCCCTCTTCTCGTCCAGTACATAAGGTGGTGACACACCTTACAATATGCTCATCCTTTCATCTCCCCCTCCTCGTCGATCTAGATTGCCCTACAACCTGAAAAGAGTGATCAGGACCGTAAGCCTATCAAAGAATGCCACGTAAGTTTGGAATGTGCTAGATGATTCCCGCCGTTTCTAGACCACGTTGGCCAATCAAGCCATCGGGGCTCGATGGCTGAGCGCGTGAAGCTCTTTGACGCCGGAGCATGATGTCCACACATATCAGGGACGGTATGTGGTTTGTGCTGCTCAGTGTCATGGCACCCCAGCATTTGTGGATATACCACTCCTGATTTTGAGTCATTTCACACGTCTCCGCCAGTCTCCTGCGTACCTGCACGTCGATAGACATGGCCATGACCGTGACGGGCAGCTGCGCATATCACTGCAAGTGACTAGGGGAGCACCGCTGTTCGAGTTCCCGTGTAAGATGGAGAAACCAGAGGTCGCTCGGTCTAAAGGTGAGAACTCTCCGTCTAGATCCGTATATGATCGGGACGCAGCGGGTCCCAAATTGATTCAGGTCCGCACTGATCGGGTGAAAACGCGCTTAAAGCTCTTTACGGGTTTCATCGGACTCTTCAATCATCTAGTGCCGACGTTGCCAACATATTCAGCTCTTGCTGTCGGCGTCCCAAGCAGCGCATTCAATCAATGTGCACGCGATAACCGGTGAAGAGGATACAGCCGCAAGATGCTGGCAGATATGGCAGGTACGAAATGTGAAACACTTGAGGAATGTGGAGTTGCTCCGTTTGGTCTCTGTCGCCTCACTACTGCGTTCTCCTGCCCGGCCTTTGCCAAAGACGCTGCAGCGACCCGATATATGTCTGACATCGCCCAGCATCCTGACTCAGATCATTTACAAGATGATACGAAGCTGATGTATCCGGTTCATGCTGCAGCAGCACCAATATCTGTACGGCAAAGCGCAAAAAACCACCAGTGTCCGGGGCCCACCGGAGCTTTTGCCAGTTTCGGATCTCATCATTCCAAATTCTGCTCCGTGTCGGTCGCCCGACTCTCTACCCCTCATGTCTTATGCTCAAACGGCACTACCCCTTATTATCTTCCACGCGTACTCGAAGAGCGGTGCTCTCGAGTCTGATCACGTGCAGCGGGGATACGGCGATATCCTTCAGCGGGAATACGGCGATATCTTTGATCAGGCATACGTCTGACCTAGATCCCAGTGGATCCGTGATGTCTGGATGATATGAGACATAGCTCCGAAGCAGTGCTATATAAGTTCGCCGATGCAACGTCTGTGACAGGTCTGCATCTTACACTTCCATAATCTCGCAGACAAAATGGCCGCCATGACCCTAAGCTTCAATACCTGGTTCGATCTTCTGCAACAGAAAGCTGTCCGACCTGTTCGTGTCGGCCAGTACATCCATCACGAGTCGCTCGCCCATCTGTCACAGACCGCCCGCCTACTGCCCTTGGTGACGGGAGCCTTGTATCTGAGCTTGCGCACGGTCCGCTTTGGGTTAGTGGCATCTCATAACCATACCGGCTGGAGACTGGACTGAAGCTAGCATAGATTTGAAGAGGGAGCTCTCTATACGCTTGTGCTCCAGGATCCAGTGCCTGGCAATCGTACGGAAGGGTACGAGCGGATGGCAATGCACGGGGTAAGTCAAAGAATCTGGATCCAGGTCGACCTGCTTGGCTGATCTTCGCTGACATATGCAGGCGATGCCAGGTCGGCCTATCGAGGCGAAGCAGGCGCTCTAGATGGATGACATTGTGGTTGTATCTGTTTGTATAGTCATAGCTGAAGCTGACGGATACCGCGCAGCCACAGCAGACCTCTGCAACTTCATTTTGGGCGCTTTGGACATACCTCTCTTCTCTTCTGTAGCTTTTCCCTCTTCGTTTGATACCTCGCTCGTTCCTCCCTCCTCTTTGTCCACTTGTACGCTCCCATTATGCCGCATGTATGGTCCGTAGTACTCTAGTGCCATCCACCTGTGACCGGATTCAGCCTCGTCCTGCAGTAGTGCCGGCTAAATCCGGAACTCCGATGACGGCAATGCAAGCTCGTTCATCTTCCCTCTTTACATCTCTTATCTTGGTTTCATCTTCTCTGCTACCTACGTGACTAACAGTGAAGCAAATGTCGTTCGCTCTCGAGCCGTTGCCGGAGACGGCGACGCCCAAGGACTATCTCCGACTGCAGTTCGATCCTGCAAATGTCCCGTCCAAGCGTATTGTCGGACTACTCGCATGCCAGCGTGAGTCCAGTCTCTTTCCTACAGAACCAGCGGGCAAGGTCTGATAGCTGACTAGTCAGGTGATCCCCTACTCCGTCTTCTGAGCACAAGAATCATATCGGCCAAGCCGGCGCCAATCTCAGCGGTTCCAGCCCAAAAGGGTAAAGGACTCAAGAAGAAGGAGAAATCCTCGCCCAGTACGAGTGGGACGGCCACTCCCGTAGTGGAAGCCCAGCCAGAAGTCGCTGCTGGTCGATTATGGGAGGTGGAGCTCGAGGATACGGTTATCTTCCCCGAAGGTATGTTATAAGGCAGTATAGGGCTGACGGGAGACAGGAGGTGGTCAGCCCTCTGATATGGGCTATCTCCATTTCTCAGACCCGAACGGCGGTACGAGAAGCTTCAGGGTGGAGATGTGTATTAGGAAAAAGCTGGAGAGTATACATCTTGTCCGGGTGTCCGCGGAGGACGAGGCATATCTGGAAACTGTCGGGAAGGCAGTTGCGGAAGGGGAGAAGGTGACAATCGAGGTGGAGACCGACTGGGAACGGCGCGTCGACCAGGTAAATCTCATCTTTTCTTCATTAAACACTGCTGTTGAAGTCAGGCTGATGTGTCAGATGACCCTACACACCGCCCAACACCTTCTTTCAGCCGTACTCGACACCCGGTCCCTCCCGACTCTTAGCTGGGCCATGCACGCTCATCCCTCTCTGGAACCTCCCTACGTCGAGCTCAGCCGGCAGTTGACATGGAAGGAGGCCGAGGAGGTGGAAGTGGAATGCAACCGACTCATAGGCGAGGCCAAGAGGATCTGGATCGAGGTCTCGGTGCAGGGCGACGAGAACGGTGTGGATGGAGATGCAGAGAGGGAGTCTAGGGGGTTGCCTAAGGATTACGCGGGAGTGAGTTGATTTTGCCTCCCAACCTGGACCTCAGCTCATAATCAGGGTGTGATCCGGCACTGTTGCATCGACCAGACCGACAGAAACGCCTGCTGCGGTACTCAAGTCCCCAACCTCAGTCTCTGCTCTTTCCTGCACGTCATCCCACCGTCACTCGCTCCCGAGAGCACTACACCCTCCAAATCAGCCACCAAGCTCTTCTTCACTTCCGGACCGCGGGCCGCACGATACCTCTCTTCCTGTTCGCGCGAACTCAGTAGCGTCGCCCAGGCCGTTCAAGCGAACCGAAGCAACGCGGCCGAGCGAGCGGCACGGAGCGAGGAGCTGCGGAAGGACGCAGGGGCGATCAATGGAGATCTGCGGCGGGAGCTCGTACGCCTTTTAGTCGAGACGGCGGGACAGGACAACGTGACCTGGGTTCATCGAGACCAGAGAGGAACGCACGACTTTGAGTTCCTAGGCCTCGTAGCGGGCGGTCTGATGGCGCTGGAGGGCAGCGAGGGTAGAGTGGCGGTTCTGACATCCGCGGTGGATGGGACGCCAGGAGGCTTGCTTCTCGTCCAAAGTAAGGACGACAAGTTGGCCAAGGAGATCAAGGACAAGTTGGCAGCTGCGATCGACGATCTAGGTGGGGAGGGAGATAAGGGGAAGAGAGTGAGAGGAGGCGGAGCGAAGGGCAGGTATATGAGCAAGATTGAGGGCAAGTTTGGCAAGAGGGAGCGGGTGGCGGTGGCGAGGGTCATAGATAGCTTGAAGCAGGAGGCGTAGATCTTCAGATAGAAGGACGCAGGCGTCTACCATGCCTTACATCACGCCCCTCCACTTGTCCTCGCTGTCCAAGTGTGCTCCAGTATCACAACTCTAGCTATAGCGATCGCGTCAGCCACGAGGGGACATCTGAAACCGATGTACCGATGACGCACAGGTTTCAGATTGCGGTTCTTGGCCACTCATTCCTGCTTGTCCCTTTCCTACTTCTTCTCATCCGTACTCTCGACTCGGAAACAACCCAGCTCATCCTCCGCACGCAGCATTACGCCATCGCCTATATCGGCTGCAGGCGACATACAACAAGATGAACTCCTTCCTCCTCCGCAGCAATTCGTCTCATCACCCGAATCGCCCGGTTCGCGGAACGACACCGTCACAAGCGAGACCTGCGGCAGGGGGCAGACCCCTCACCCACGGCGCACCCATCCCTTCCAAAGTGCTTCCCAGCTCGACGTATAGCGCCACTGCCATCGCTACCGGCGCCCCGTCGTCTCCGGTCGATTCGACGCGTCCTCCCCGCCCCAAATCGACACTGGGCTTCTCCTCCAAGTTCGCCTTGTCGTGGAAGAACTCACTCAAATCGTCCACTTCGGCGAGATCGGCATTGACGAAAGCCGCAACGGCAAGCAGCCCCAGCTCGGCTATCAGCAACAAAGCGGAGGACTCAGAGATTAGGGCGAGCGGGGATAAGATACCAGGGGAACGAGTCGGCGGGATCAGGGGGTTACGACGCAAGGTCAGCTCGGAGTGGTGGGCTCGACCCGCTACACCTGCGGCGCTCGTCAGAGTACCTACCATACCCACTACGCCCACACCCCGAGCTCTTGCGAAATCGACCGGTCCGCGCATCCTGTCAACTCCTTCGCCAGCTCGACAGCTGAGCCCCTTCGTCCCTGTCACCAGGAGCGCCGCGACCACCCCAACCAAGCCCCTTGGCACCCGAGTACCTCTGCCTCTTGCCTCGCCGCTTACATCGTCAGCTCGGAAGGTAGAGGCGGAGGATCACAGGATGAGGGCTGTGCATGCGGAATGGCGAGCTGCCGCTAGGGGGATGGAGGGGGATGCCAGGCAATGTCTGATGGGGGCGGTTTGCATCAGCATTACGGACCCGCTAGAGGGAATCAAGGGTGAGTAATGTGCGAGTCGTTTTGGACCAGGTGTACATTCCGCTGATGTACACAGAGGAGCACATGAACGCCTTTGCGCCTCGCCGACCGGCCATCAGGCTTCTTCCTCCCCGCACTCTTACCCCTTCATCCTCAGCCCGACCGCTGAAGAGCCCAACCCGCAGCATCACCAGGCCTACAGCACCTACAGCGGCGACCACCCGACCATCCCGCGCGCCCGTAACAGTCTCCACCTCTACCTCCCCCATACCTTCTCCGTCCCCGACCCCTCGCTCGCTCTCCCGTCCCAAGCCGTGTCCATCTCCCACACCGCTCACCCGACGCCCTCTTGCCAGTCGACGCACTATCGATGCCACTGCCCCGCTCACCCCACGCCAGGGAGTCACCCCTCGATCAGCTCGTCGAATGCGAAACAGCCTCAAAATGACCCCTCTTCCTGGCGGCACAGGCGGTGGGCACCTCCAGCCTGTCGCTTACATCCCGCTCAAGTCTCCGGCCGCATCCCCGAGAACCAGTAGGATTGTTCAGGATGATGGAGGTGAGATGAGGAAGGTGTCAGGCGGGTCGTCTAGCTCGAGCGGCGGGGAGGGCACCGTTACCCCTCCAATGGGACAAGAGGCGGGACAGGAAGAGGTGGGGTCGCCCTGGCAAGTTGTTCGCCCACCCAAAGATGCCGATTGGGTTGTCACTAGCCCGATCAAGCGCTCGATACGATAGTTCCGCGACTGCGCTCTATGCAGTCTCTTGTCTTCTAGCTTCATACCCCATCGGCTGTCAGCTGATCAGTCTTGTAATCCCTGCAAGACCGCGCACGATAAACCCAATTCCCAAGGGGACAGGAACGAGGAGACGAAGAGACAAGGATGCATGTAGGCGCAGAATACTACTCGAATCCGCACCACAAAAGCTCAAGCAGCGGCGAGTCCTTGATAGCGCCTCCCATCCCCCCTTTCCGCCAGGCAGCACAACAGTGCGAGAGTGTACAGAAGGGGAGGAGGTGTCTGCTAGTCTGCTTGAAGCAGACCGAGACATCATTCTGCGCTTTGAGGTAGTGGGCAATCCCCGCCGACACTAGGGAAGGGGGAACGGTGGGATGATGAGACGGTAGCAAGGGGTGCGTCTCGTCATGCCATTGTCAAAGCGATGTGATGGGGATGTGGCGCGGGGGAAGAGAGGAAAATGAGGTGAGAAATGATAGCTGTGAGTAAGGATGAGTATTAGCGGTCAGACGCAAGGCTCGGTCAGTGGAATGTCGTCATGATGCCGCATGTTGAGTCCCGTCCAAAGTGCATAAGTATAGATGCCAGAATATGTACCTAACATCGTCAGCTTGACCGTCCTGCTCACAGACTACTTTCGACGTCCAGCTCACCAAAGTGCCCCCCCATCGATCCAATTCCCATCATCTCTTCTTCTTGGCGATATTGGGATTCTTCCGCCCATGTCCAATATTAGGCAGCCCATGCGACCCCATCCGTCCCTTCCCCGACATGCCCACCGTGATAATCTCAGGCATCCACTATTATCATCAGCTCAATTCTCACCTTCCCCCTTCCCTCTCCTGTATCGGCTGAGAACTCACATCCGGATCATCCCAACCCTTCAACATCTTCTTCTCCTCCTTCCCCCTCCTCCCTTCCTCCATCTTGACAGCATCCGTCCACTCCCTCTGATCCTCCCTCAAAATCAGCCCCGTCCCGCCTTTGAGCTGCCCCTTTGCCCTTCCGGGCTTGGCATCCGGAATAGTAAACTTGGTCCCGCGAAGGTTGTACTGATAGTTCTTCTTGAGATGGAGGTGGGTTTTGCCATTGGCGGTGGTTGTTGTGGATGTACGGAGGAGGGTCGGGTTGCCGCATGATGGGCAGAACTTCTTGGAGGGGTCTTTACATGTCCTATACGTCAACATCTACACCTGGCAATGGCAAGAGACACGGACTCACTTGAAACATGCGTGACACCTCAACACCCAGCTCTTGACTTTACTTATCCGCTTCCCGCCCTCACCGACCAGTCCTAAACCCATCGCGAGCAGTACGTTTTGGACGGCAAAGTCGCCCGTCATGCACGCCGCGGTGATTTCTTTGAGGGATGCATGACCGCCTTCGGGGAGGTGTCCGAGGTCCCGGGAACGGTGGACCGAGACGTTGGAGGGTGTGATCCATTCGCCAGCGTCAGAGTCAGAGTCGTCGTCATCAGCCTGGGCTGAGGCTGGCGCTGGCGCGGAGGCAGGGGCGGATGGTGGAGATATAGATGAGGATGGACTCGAGGAGGTAGGTTCTGCCGAGGGTGGAGAGAAGAGGGTGAGGTCGTTCATCTGCACAGCGGCTGAGGATGCAGAGTCGAGGGAGGCAGACGGTGCGGTTTCGATCTCGTTTGACGCTCCCCCTGCTGCATTCGGCTCCGCGCCATCTTCCTCCTCGTCATGCTCCTCTGCTTCTTCCTCATCATCGCTCTCCTCATCCGCCTCCCCCGGCCCCGTGACCTGCGCCCCTTCCTCCGCAGTGCCCACAGCCTTGTACTGCTCGCTGGCTGGTGTTGGCGCCTGAGGAACCGCCTGAGCTGGCGCCTTTGCACCAGCAGGTCCCTTCTTCCCTGGCTCCAGCCTTATCCCCTCCAGTCCATTCTCCTTCATCTCATACTGCAGCGTCAAGGCGATGACACCCAGATCGGTCGTACTAAGCACAGCATAGTCTCCTGTCTTCTTGGCGAATGCGATTACTGCTTGATCAGCTCCGCTCCCGCATGACTCTATCTTCTTCTCTCCCTTTCTCTCCAGCGTACTGAACCCGCGCCCCCAGCACCTCGAGTTCTCCTCGGCCATGATGGCCTCTTATTCCGTCCGCTTCCCTCGATCTCTGACAGGACTGTCCTCCCGCCTTATGCGACATGCTTCAAGTACAAGACCCAAACTCACCCCTCGCCATAGCCTCTCCCGTAGGCTGCACAACCTCCACATTCACGCCCTCCATCCCACCTTGTATCCGCTTAAAGTATTCCCTTGCTTTCGGATCCCTCAATTCTGCCAGAACAGCGGGGGTCGTATACAGCTTTTCGGCGAGGTGGCGGAGGGGCGTGAGTGATAATAAGGGACCGGCGTCCAGGATAAGGTGTTTGATTTGGGGCTTGGCGCTGCTCCCTGCCGGCGCAGACGAGGGTTGAGTTGAGGAAGAGGCGGAAGCGGAAGGTGTAGTACTTGGACCTGCTTCTGGTGCGGATGTGGATGTGGAACTCGAGGCCGGAAGGGTCGGGGTGGATGAGGAGGCCGGTGCATCTTCGGTCGCTGATGATGACGGCTGTACTGCCGTCGAAGGCGAAGGCGAGGTCTTCGACGCGATGGACATGACTTTCGGAGTATCCGCGTTGGGCTGCGCTACTGCGCTGTAGGACATGACCATTGTGACTGTAGAACGAGGAGAGAGAGATGGGGGAAGACGTTGGAGGTGGACGTGCAAATCTTGCCACTTGAAATTCTGGCACCTTTGTTTGCGTACGTAATCCGGTCAGCGGCGAGGAATGTTTGCGGCTGCAGCTGCGCGTTGTATAATGGTGATTGCTAGATGATCTAAATGTCTCGCTGATGCATGATATGATTGGGATGATACGGTGCCTCTTACTCTCCTTTGCTTCCCCCCTGAGCTTGACGCTAACCGACCTGACCTCGCCTCCATCTACTTGACCTCATCCCCAGCCGCATTTGCATTCGCCTCCTCCTCCTCATTTCCCGCCCCTTCTTCCTCCGCCACTGTCACCTCCGCCTCCTCCCCATCTCCTTCCCCCTCAGCCCCAGCTTCCGCATTCCCATCCGCCCCATCCCTCCATCCCTGATCCTCTCCCTTCACAGTCAAACTCGTCTGCCACCAACTACTCGTCTCTTCCCGCGTCACCTCCCTGAGCGCCATCGTTGCATACGCGGCCGGGCCGAGCGTCATCTCGAGCACGACCGCGCGGAACATGCCTTCGGGGTCATTGAGCGCGGGTGGGTTCAGGCCGAGGATGGCGTCCTCGTCAGACTGGACGAGGGCGAGGTTGGGGTCGGTGTATCGGACTTGAGACCAGGTGAGGGATTGAGGTCGGTTGATGATGGGTCGATAAGAGCCGGGGAGGGAGTATTCGCTGATATATCAGTTGGAGCACTGCTAGCAGAGACAGAGGTCGAGGCAGGACTCACCGCTGATCCCGTCGCATATGGGCCAAATCCAGCCCATCCGCCTTCAACATCGTAGCGTACAACTCCCCGATCGGTCCTTTCGGATACTCGACGTCAAATCCAGGTAGGGGATGGACAACATCAAAGATGGTGTACTGGTCCACATCCGCGTCCGTCAAGTACTTGACCGTGGCGTTGGACGCAGTCTCCAGGGCAGGTCGAGATCGCGAGGCGTCTCCGTTGGCATTGGCATCGGCGTCTGCAGCGGTAGTGGAGTCGTCCTTGACCAGCACGATATCACCGGGAAGAGGCTTAGTCGACGACAGTTTGATGCGTTCCGAAGTGATCAAGTTCCAGATGTACGATTGGTACGCGTGGACATACATCGTCCGGAGATTCCGAGGGATCTGGTGTATCAGCTCGGATCCCTTCGCTATAAAGAGCATTCTCCAGCTGGATGAGTGACGTACCGTCCCCAACGCCCCAAGATAATCCGTAGTCCCCCCAACCCGCTTCCAGAACTCCCAAATACTCCTCTCGGCGACACACCGCCTCGGCATCGCCGCGAGCGCCGCGTCGATATCCCGATCTTCGAGCCATGCGAGCCGGCCGCGCACGCAGTCGGGGTGCTCGTTCTGACGCAGAGAGAGAATCGAGTCGACGGCTTCGGACCAGTTGGACCGGAGGATGGAGAGGCCGGTTATGTGTGTGGGGACGGAGGAGGTGCCGAAGCGTTGCATGCCTGAGGATTAGTGGATGGGCGTATGAACGACGAGAGAGGTATAGAGAGCCTCCGTGTGAGGATAGAGGAGAGATGAAGAGAAATCTGCGAGACTAGGCGATCGAAGGTACGGCGATGCGAGTTCCAGCAGAAAAATTGGGTGCAGAGGGATTGCAAGATCGCGCGCAGGAGATGAGAGCTTACCGTAGAAATTGATAAACCCGTTGTCCCGTAACGAAGCCAGCGTGGCGTCGATAGCCTCATCACTCTCCCCTTGTACATTCCTGCAGGTCAGCTCCGCTCCGACTCGGATCTTCCCACTTGACCCCCTGCCCTTACTGCACCGCTCTCGTCGCAACCAAAGCCTCTCGCTCTCCGTTCAAAGTCTTCTGCTTCCTCCCTGCCATTCCCTCAATAGACGCAAAACTCACCTCAGCGTAATCTTGAACTGATTCCCTCTCAACAACCCCAACTCTAATCCTTCCGGCTCATAACTGAAATCTCCGACCCTCGCCCCCCTTTCCGCCCTTTCCGACAACACACTCGCTGCCGTAGCTCCACTTCCACCTCCCCATCCACCTCGCCCACCCCGTCCCCCTCGCCCTCCTCGTCCACCTCGATCATTCCACCCGCCCCTTCCACCTCCGGCCCCACCACCCGTCAGCCCATTCACAGCCTTCCAGATCGTCTCCATCGTCTTGTTGCCCCGGCGAAGGGACACCCGCTGGACCGTCACCGCGCGCTTATCTTTGGTGCCCGCGATTCCGAGGTCCTTGGATTGACATCCGATCTGGCGGGACAGGTAGGCGAGGGCATCTTGCGTCTCGCGGTTGGTCTTTTGGAGGGTGAAGTGGATATAGGGAGGGAGGTTTTTCGAGTGGTTGGCTAACAGTATGAGCTTCTCTCGCATCATTGTACGCATCGATGAATGGGGTCAAGCTCACGTTTCTGCGGTCCCCAAGTCTGCCTACTCCCCCCTGCCCTAGCATAGGTGATGACCACCCGACTCTCCTCTCCTTCCGCCTTCGTACCCGACTCAAACAATCCCCCGAACGCCTCCCGGATAGCCGTATGGCATCCCGCCCGTTCCTCCTTGCTGGCCACAACGTGCGAGACGACCTCCCTGTCATCCTTGACGACGTTCCCTCCCCAACCGCCTGACCCACCGCCACGACCTCCACGCCCACCTCGCCCGCCACGCCCACCTCGGTCGTCCCGACCACGACCGCGTCCTCTGTCCCTCCCCTGGCCCCTTCGTCCACTACCCTCCGCGGCGGTTTCTTCCGCTGGAGGAGCCGCAGGCTCTGATGAGAGGTTCATAGCCTCTTCTTCCGCCGTCAATACCGGCTTTGGTGCTGCTTCCTCAGCAGCCGTCGCCGCCTCGGCTGCCTTCTCCGCCTCGGTCTTGACAGGCCTGCTTCCCCACCCGGCATCCGGCTTCCTGGGCGGTTCCTTCCCCTCCTCCCACAGCGCCCTGAGCGCCACGATCGTCTCCTTCTCGAAATGCGGCAAGAGCTTTCGGGTGGTATGGTCGTTCCATCCCGTCTTGGTCTCGAACTGCAAGCCTTCCGGTAAGGGTTCAGGCTCCTTGTACTCTGCCGCGGCCTCGTGCATCGACGGAGCTGGTTCGGCGGGTTTTGCGGGTGGATCGGGTTTGGGCTCCTTGGGTTTGGTGATGTCTTTGAGGTGGATGACATGTCCGTCCATTCCGACTTCGTTCACCAGGAAGTCTGTGAATCTGAGGTATCAGATCGACGTCCACCCAGCCGACAGAATACTGGCGGTAGCTCACCGCTGCTTGATCACACCATTCACAGGCATCCCGTTCCCCACATACCCAATCACACCCACCTCCTCCTGTCCTATATGCCCACTACTTGCCCTCAGATCCGCCTTGACGCCAGTGACCAGCTCCAACGACGGCGGCATGGTAGGGATAGCGGGTACAAGCCCCATCTTGGAGACTGGCGCAGGAAGCGTTTCGTTGCCTGGTCGAAGGCGAGTTTTGGCTTCTGCTCCAGCTGAGGTGTCTGTTGTTTTCTGACGCTTCTCTGTGGATGATTGTTGAGGAGAAGAGGTGATTGATCGTTTGAGGGAGTCTTGGGTGTCCATATCTAGTCACAAGGCGGGGGCTCGAGCTTTAAAAGCACTAGGTTGTAAGGTACAGGGCGCAGGAACTTCTTTCAACCTTCAACTTCGACTCTAGCTGGGATGGAGCCCCGCATGACGTGGCTTTTAGTAGTCTACAGCCAACTCCACATTCCTCGTCACTTGCGCGTCCTCCACCAGGTTCAAAGGTATCAATTCATCACTTCTGTACTTCATCAATCAGACTCAGTCCAGCATGTCGTCTATCGGTACAGGCTACGATCTCTCCGTCTCCACATACTCTCCAGATGGGAGATTATTCCAGGTAAGTAATACGCCGGAAATCCAATGTTCACCGCTGATGTGAAGGTTGAATATGCTAACAAGGCTGTCGAAGCTGCCGGGTTAGTATCCTTTTCACCTTATCTAATTGACATGATCACATTCTTCCACTATGTGAGTCAAGCTGACAGTCAGAGTCGCAATAGGCCTCAAATGCACAGACGGCGTCATCCTCGCAACCGAGCGTCTCCTCCACTCCAAGCTGCTCGTCAAGGGCGCCAACAGGCGGATACAATCAGTAGATGATCATATTGGCATGGCAACGGCGGGGTTGTTGGCGGATGGGAAGCATCTGGGGAGTAGGGCAAGGGAAGAGGCGGGGAGTTTTAGGGAGAATTATAATGACCCGATCACGGTTCAGGTGAGTTTGCGGAGTGCCTGATATGGCGAGCGTAGCGAGCCTCAAAAGGGCGGAGCGAGGACGGCTCGGACACAGCGAGCATATCAGCTACCGGAGCGAGAACATTGCGGGCGTGGCGCGCACTGCATCACACCCTCTCTTCTTCATGGCCGCAACTCCCGTCCCTCTTGGATTTCCCTATCCCGCACCGAACCCCCTTCATCCATACTTGAACCATCTCACCTCGTACATCCTCTAATCCTTACTGCCTTCTCCCCAAGACCTTGCCCTCCCATTACATCTCCAGAGTCCGCTCGCCCGGTCCTCTCGCTGACCCCCAGATCCTCGCCGACCGCCTCTCAGGCTACACCCAAGCCTACACATGCTACGGCTCCGTCCGCCCATTCGGCATCTCCACCCTCGTCGCCGGCGTCGACAAGACCGGACCCCGGCTGTTCTGCATCGAGCCCAGCGGCGTTCACTACGGGTACCGCGCGACCGCGGCGGGTAAAGGCAAAGCGCTGGCTAAGACGGAGTTGGAGAAGCTCTTGGGGGCGAGGGAGGGGGGAATCGGGGTCAAAGAGGGGGTGGATGAGGTGGCGAGAATGTGAGTCTGCTGGATTGAGGAGTGGGCATCGGGTCGCCGTGCATGAGATAGAGAGGCGATTGACGAGAGAAAGAGGGAGAGGTGATTTGGCGGATCTTAATGGGGTCATCTAGAGCCGAGATCTGATCTTCCCGCTTACGGTCGTTCTCCCATGTGGCTCTTCTCCTTCGTCCCCTTTCTTACACCATCAATCCGTCCTTCTCCATCTCCTTCTGTCTACCCATTGGTCGCCTTCTCTTCCCACCTTCAGCATTCGCTAATGTCTTTCCCCTTTCCTACCCTTGCGAGACACAGACAGACAACCCGCTGACTACTCAGTATTCACCTAGTCCACGACGACAACAAGGACAAGGACTTTGAGCTGGAGATGACATGGGTATGCGAGGCGTCAGGCTGGAAGCACGCTGCGGTACCGCAGGAGCTGCTTGTCGAGGCGGAACGGAAAGCGAGGGCGGCGCTCGAGGAGGGTATGGAGGAGGACTAGGACTAGGCGGCAGTCACGTACCGTGGAAGAAGAGAGAAGGTATCGGTCAGGACTCGATAGGCATTACAGATGTACAGAAGCAGTCATCATGACTGTGAAGTCTGTTATACTGACGTCTGCCTTGGTACATATCTCGAAGGAGACAGGCCATCCCTTAGTTCACCTCGCCTCTCATCTCCCTTTCCCACGCTACATTCGACGCGTCCAACAAGGCGTGAATCATCACTGCCGCCTCATAGATTACTGACCGGGCAGATCTTCTAATCATTGGACGTACAACAGGTAGCTAAGGGTACCGTTACCTATCACGTCTAAATCAAAGCCAACGTCCCCCGCATCACCCCTCCCCTGAAATTCCGCATCCCCCCAACCCTCCCGCCGACCTGTTCCCGCTGTATCTGCGCAAACGCCTCCAAGACATGCATCGGCAATAACGGCTGCCGCGCCGAAGGGGGAGGGGCGAAGAGCGAGACCGGTGCTGGTGCTACGGGGGCGGCCGCAGTGGTTTCGCTACCTTGTGTCTTGGTCCTCTTCATAGGCTGAGACGAGTCGGCCTTCCCCGTAGTACTAGCGACCACTGATCCAGTCGCTGGGAGGGCGATGTCGAGCTTATCGGGCGAGACCGTCAATACCGCCGCCGGGACCGCTGCCCTTTTCGAAGGCTCCGCCGCGGTGGAGGCCGGCTCATTGTCCCTCGAGACGGACAAGCTCTTGCGCTTCGTGCCCGCCCCTCCGCCATTCCCGATCCCACCCGCCGCCATCTTACCGCCCAGCATGGTATTCCGCCGGACTGCTCCACCGGAGGCAGCAGAAGCGACCTTGACGCTCCGTTCCATCCTGTCTCGTACGTCGAGGGATTTGACGCAGAGCGTGCGGACCATTTCGAACGATAGGAATCCGAGGATATCGACGATATCGTCGTTGGGTCCGACGTCGAGGTATGCGGAAAAGTTGACAAATTCGCGGAATCTCTTGGCTGGCGGGATCAGCTTCGTCCACTTGTCTTAAAGATACGCTAAGGGACCAAAGTGACGAGATGAGAGGCAGGGGAAGGTGAAGGACGGGCGAACAGAAAAGACGCATACCTTTGCGATATGTGAAGCTCGCCTGGCGACAATCCGAATAATGTACATACTCATCCTTCGTCATCTTCTTGGTAATCTCATCCGCATCCTATATCGTCAGCTTGAGATTTCCCCTCTCCATTTCCGCTCATCGCTATAGTATATCGAAACAACATTCTGCAGGAAAGGGCAGAAGCCGGAAAATATCAGGTAGAGGGGGAAGAAAAGGCCTCACCCTCAACCGCTGCATACTATCCTGATACGCCTGCATCTCGTCCTCATCCTGCTCTTCATCCTCTTCCGCCGCGGCCGCGCGAGTATGCCGCCCCGGAAGCGATTTGAGGGCATCGGAGAAAGGGGTCAAGACTTCCCAGGGGAGTTTGACCATTGTATTGCGGATCTTGGCGGTCATTTTCTCTGTGAAAGAGTCAGCATTGACTCCTACACAGAGACCTGTGGTCTGGATAAAAGGACTATCGTCTCCTCGTCTCCCGACGACGGCAAGCAGTACTCACCCGCATCGTCAATTTCCACCTCGGCGCCCGCTTCTCCACTCTCATCGTCCTTCGCCTTCTTCCGCACATCCTTCCAGCTGAGATACGTCCGTAGTCTGTTGACTTTGCCTCTGTCGTCGCGAATAAGAAAGATGACGTCGTCGGCGGACAAGAAGCGGGAGGCGCGGAGATGCGTCAGTTGGCGGGCGCGAGTGATCTGAGGGATCAGCAGAGCCTCGTACATCATTCTATGAAGATTCAACCGGACAGGAAGAGGTGACGTAGAGGAGGCAAGTGAACATACGATTTCGACAATCTGTCCGCGGACGATATCTTCCACAAGCTTGACCGTCTCTAAGAGTGGGTCCTGGACTTCACCAAACACAAACATCTACAAGATCAGCTTCTCAAATCCAGGTAGCTCCAGCCTTCCACTTAGGCCAGAGCCAACCAATGGCAAGGGGGGGTCTCACCATTTGGCTGATCTCCTGCGTGTACCGATACTCCTTTACGCCCCCCGCTGGTCCACCTGCCCCCACTCCCGTTCCCGTCCCTACCGCACTCCCGTCTCCCACACCCACCCCTGCTATCCCTCCAGGCATAGCTCCCGCAGCGCCAGAAGCATGGCTCACACTCCCCTTCTTCTTCTTGCCCTTCCCGTCCCCCTCGTCCTCATCCCCCGCTCCCCCCGCTCCACCCACGCCGCTAGCACCTGCAGCGGCGGCCGCAATAGCCGCCTGTGTCTGCGCATAGGTCGCCGTGGGTGGTTTGGATGGGCCAGCCGTGCTTGACGCGGAGGCGCCGTTGGACGGTAGGGTCGATATAGAGAGTTGGGAGGGACGGCGTGCGAGGTTTCCGGGAAGAGCGAGGCCGGAAGGAAGGTTGGGCTTGGGAATGGCGAGGTTGGACATGGTGCCCTAGCCAGCGTGTGTGATGATATACCAGGCGATGACGAAACTTGGCGGTCTGGTAGGAAGATGCTGCAAGGCGCTGGACCGCTGTATCCAACTAGCGTTGAATAGTTGGATGGCGACAAGCGGCCGATCCGCCTTGGTCGCCTGCCTCGCAGCACGGCAGGCTTGGTTGAGATGCCGCTCCGCCTCGGTTTTCTTGATACCGCTTTGAGTACCGTCTGCGAGGCGGCTCGTCAACGTATATTCCGCTCAGCAGGGCCGAGGAGACCGAGGCGAGAAATGGCTAATGACCGCAGGTCTTCCGAGCGGGCGTTCTGGAGTTGCCGGAGGGTTCCTTCTTTTATGCTAAGGGAATGCGAGGGGAATACAGCGGGCTGTGCGAGTATACGCTGCGGCTGATTTCGAGAGCTCCAGGCTGATAGGTTGACAGAGACAGAGACGATGTTGAGGCGTAGCAGTGGATGGTGTCAACACGCAGTTGACGTTTTCAGCCCCCTTGGGAAAGTCAGATCCGTTTCGGAATTTTGGACAGTTTCATCTCACACCCTTGGGCCTTATCAACCGATACGTCCATGGCTCGCAGGTCCATCAGAATGATTCACAGCCACACCCCAGCCACAAATCATTGCACAGCCATGGATAAGATACAGAATTATTAACAAGCTAATCTAGCTCCAGAAGTGGTAATGGGCGCCTGGGCGCCGTGCGAGATGAAGATGCTGGTTTGTTGAATGGGTTCTGGGTCGTTCCGGTCGCCTCTATTGTGTGGAGCGGTCGTAGTCGTCGTTCCGTGTCATGACCGGTCGTCTCTCCCCTGTGCTCACGCCGGCACCGCACCGAGAGCTCCCCACTCCTCTCCCTCCTTCTTCTCCCCCCCTTCCGCCCTCCACACCCTCGTCACCAAATCGTCCGAACAAGCAGCCATAACCCCCCTTCCCCAATCTACCGCACCAACCTCCCTCGTCCGTCCTTCGGGCCAATAACCCGCGGGGTCGCCCAATCCAAATTTGACACCCTTTCCCTTCTCCGCCCCCCGGGCCTGCGTATCAAACGCCACGACCCCGCCTTTCCCGCTTCCTGCGGCAAGGTACCGTCCATCCGGGCACAGAGACATCCGGACGAAGAAGGAGGACGTGCGGAGCTCGTCAGAGGCGTACGATTCAGGAAGGATCGCTTCGGAGAAGACATCCGTTTCGGGTGTAGGGGATAGGGTGGCGTAGGATGGGCGGAGGGTATGGATCCGCGCGTCCCCGGTCAGCGCGTAGAGATCACCGGTGGTGGGTGACTCGACGAGGGAGTGGATACCGCGTGGTCGACGGGAAGTAGGGGCGCCGAAAGTGGTAGGGTCCGGCAAGAAGAGGGCGGCGGAGTGGGAAGGACGCGGGTCGGGGTGGCGGTTAGTCGGTGTGGGGAAGCGGAGATCCCACAATTTGACGATACTGACGGTCAGCACAGCCCAATGGATACAGAGAATACACGTACCCGTCCGCTGTCCCGCCAGACGCGAGTATGCCCGGCATAGCCTGCAGAGCAATCAGGCTCGTCACCGACCTCGCAAGGGTCCGCTTCCAAATCAGCTATATTCCCAAAGCGGGATCTATGGTGAACTAGCAGACATACCGAGTTGCTCCGTCGGCCACTCTCAGCATGCGCCCCCCTAATCACCATAACAGGATCCACCTCCTCCCCCTCCCTGCGTGGCGTGAACCCCGGGATGCCCGCCGAATATCGATCCCTCTCCCTCCCGTTCCGCCTGGCATCATACTCGTCTGTGACTGCCCCATCGCCCAGTCGACGTCCAGAGCATCGCAGGTCATATATCAGGATATTGCCATCTCGGCCGGCAGTGGCGACTACACTGCCCTTTGACGCGTCGCCGCTCCCTCGAGTGGGGTCGTAGAAGATCGAAGATTTGATACTGGATGTATGACCCCGGAGTGTAGCGAGAAGGGTAGGTGTTGATCCGTCCAGGGCGTGGATACGCGTTGTCTGGTCGCCCGAGGCAGTCATCTGTAGTGTGAGCTGTTGTATCTCAGCAGCAACTTACGATCCTCGAGTCATCGCCCGACCACTTGACGTCAAAGATCGCATTCGCATGTGCACGCCACCACCATCCGCCTTCTTCCCTGTGATGCCCCTGCGGCGCGTCCACATCGATAACGCGGATCCCTCCCTCCTCGCCCGCAATAGCCATCATCCGCCTCAATCCTGCATCTTTCGCAGAGACGGCAGTGTGGAGCTTGGCGGTATGGCTGAACTGGACACAGAGGGCAGGAGACCAGTCGCGTGGTCGGCCGGTAGGTGAGTGGAGGGACGGGAGGAGGATGGAGGAGGGTGGGGTGTTGTGCATGAAGGGCATAAGCGAGTGGGTGAGGGTCGTGAGGTACGATGGCTGATTGTGAAATGCTGCATCGTCAGCTTGGTCACCGCGTGTCAGCAAGTCTACAGTAGCTCACGTGTTATGCTCTCAAACCCTGTAACCTGGCCACGGTATGCAGCGACGCCCAGCCTTCGCCTTCCCCTCACCCACACATTCGCAGGCTTCACCTCTTCCTCTTCCTTCTCTACCTCCATGGCCTCCTCCTGCCTCAAGCGCTTCTCGGCACGCGTCGGCGTCGATGGCGCAAAGTACCGCGTCACCTCCTCAGCCCTCTTCCGGTCGGGCTTGACGTCCCCATCTTCATCCCACGCGTCCTCCTCAACTGGATCCAGACGCGCCCGTTTTCGTACCGGCAAGTCAGGCGAGGAAGAAGCGATAGGCGTAGTTGGGAGGGCAGGGGACGAGCCTGACGCGCGACTGGTAGATGATTCTGGTGTCGATGGGAGAGGTGCAGGAAGGGCTGCACGTCGACGCGACACGAAGATGGACGCGAGGGGGCGGTCCTTTGGCGGAACGTAGGGTTTGCGACTGCTCGATGAGGCTGAAGAGGACGGGAGGGTGGTGTTGAGCGTGATGGAGCCGAGAGGGTCGCGTGCGTCGGGAGACATGATGCGTGATGATGAGTTACAAGCACCAAGATAGAGTAAAGAGAGAAGATGAAGAAAAGAAGAAGGTGAAGAGGGTTCGATTTAGTGTTGGGAAAGCTCGAGCGAAAGATCGAGACGCGCTTGATTTTGTCACGCCACCGTGACGTGCCGTCACTCCTTAGCACTTTGTCTATGCGAGACATGCGCCAACGCTCGAGTGCCAGTCCGGGACCACTACACCAAGCTCAAGCCAGCGCTGAGCGCTGATGTGCGTGCCGCTTTTTCCAAAGAAGGGGGTCCACAGATTGACGGCCTTGGCAAGTTCGACTGGCCTCAGTAGCACCCGTTGCGACGCGTCGCCCGAGCAGTGATTTCGGTGACGTCGCGCCGGACATCCTTGCTGCACTGTATATTTCTCCACCTAGGTCTTTCTGGCATAGATATGCCCCTCTTCCAATGTCCCCGATCTCTAGTCTGGGTTGAATAACATGAGCATGCGAAAAGAATCGGCGAAAACTGACGCGACTGTGATGCGCGTGTGATGCGGGGCTCCGAGCGAGGAATGAGGAGTTTGAGCTACTCTATCGATCATTTTGCTTCCGCCCGGGCCCGCTATGGTTGCTCTCGCACACTGGTGTCAACTCGCGGCCTAAGTATCAAGATCCAATCGTCCCCGGAGATTCTTCCAGTGGCTCAAGATGAGGCTGAACGAGAACACGGTGATCTGTGGGGATAAGGTGATTCTCGTGCCATACCGGTCAGTCGAGCCCTGTCTGCCCACCGACTATTGTGGAAGCTTAATTCGGGCAGAGTACCTATACTCATCGACTGGAGCTGATAGTGTAGAGCTGAGCATGTACCGGTCAGTCTCATATCTGGCTGTGCGTGACCTTTGTGATGAGGTGCTGATCATCCTGAAGACGTATCATGACTGGATGAAGTCGCCCGAGCTGCTGGAGCTCACAGCTTCCGAGCCACTATCCCTGGAGGAAGAGTATGATATGCAGCGTGAGCTCGAGGGTGGCTACCATCTAATATATATGCAGACCGTACGCTGATCTCCCCCAGGGAAATGGCACACAGATGAAGACAGTGAGCTCATCCCGCTACCACACACACTGAACCTGGCTCGTACCCCGCCTCTATCTGTAACGGCCCAGTATCGAGCCAGGAAGCGCATCTGAGAAACGCTGATCGTAAAAGAGTTGACCTTCATTCTCCTCGCCCGATCCTCCAACCTTCCCTCTTCCTCACACTCTCTCCTTAACCCTTCTCAGCTGCCATCCTGCCGCATGATCGGCGACGTCAACATGTTCCTCCCCGATGGACCTACCGGGGACGGAGAATGCGAGATCATGATCGCTGCCCCATCTGACCGCGGGAAGGGATTTGCGGGGGAGGCTTTGAGATTATTGTGAGTTGCCTCGCTCTGCCCACCTTGTATCTGCGCTGATCGCCTAGTTTGGCATATGCGACCTCGTCCCTCAGCATGCGCCCACAACAGCTCATCGCGCGGATAGGGAGGAGCAATGCGCCTTCCATCAAACTCTTCGAATCCCTCGGGTTTGGGGTCAGCAAGGTGGTCGAGGTATTCGACGAGGTGGAACTTCGTTGGGGTCACGAGCCAGATCAGGCTGAGTCGACTGCTGTGACCGACGAGCTGGGGTATAGCATACCAGAGGGTATAATAGGAGTGTACGATCCCCGCGATGGGACCGCATGAACCCCCTTAGCCTTCCTTTTGGCAGTTTGCAACCCCATACATCTCCCTAACAGCCCCTGCGACTCCATACCGCCCACCTCGCCTGGCCTACTTCCCATCCCCCTCATCTTCCCCTACCAGCCCCAAGCTCACAATCGACCCCGTCGCTGCCTTTTCTGCCGCCTTGCGCGCGTCCGAGCCTTCGTGTGCTGTTTTCTGGAGGAAGTGGGATTTGATCTCTTTTGCGCGGGCGATCTGTCGCGGAAAGGCGATATCAGGATAGTGCGATTGAGGATGGTGTAAGTAGAGATAAGCGGAAAAGGATCTAGGTCAGCTCTGATATCTTTCGACTGTCCGTTTCAAATGAAGACTAGCGCACCTCTTTCGTCCGGTGGAGGCACTCCAAATAATCATCCTTCTGAGCAACGCAATCCCGTGGTGATTCGGCACTAGCATAGCACTACGATATCAGCTGGTCCCAAACATCGGATGATTGATGTCTCCGTATCCTATCCCGGCTACACTTCCACTCTGCTGACGGAACATCTGCATTAAGACACACCTTCGAGAACTCCTGCCAGAATGGGAAACATCTTGTCCGTCCTGCGGCATATCAGCTCCGTCCCCATGGATATATCGCCGTCTCCGAGCTTGCGCCTTATCCATTGTCTGGCGCTGTATCTCCTTCCCGAGATGCTCCGTGATCGGAATCTACAGCTTTGGCGGTGTCATGCGGCTCGGGACTGACCTCCTGTGTAACCGAATCCGGACTAGATTATGAGCTCATAATTCGCCCTGCCGCGGGAATGCACAGTGAGCTTACCGCCATTTTTCACGACTCAGAAGTTGGGTAGAAGAGGGCGGGCAGGCGTGTGATGTCCTTGTAGGCAGAATAAATATAGTATGTAGAGATCCAATCGCTCTCCCGTTGGCCGTTGCTATTGCCATTGATGAGTGCAAGAGGGGGGGACCAATTTGATTCCGCTTCCCGCCTGATCCAAAGAAGAGGGACTGAGATAGCTTTCGCGACTGTCCACTGTGCATATAACTATCAATGCTTAAGCTGCTACTGTCCCCTGATCGCGCACAATGCCGCCCCCAGCCACTTATCCTCCGACCGAAACCGAAAAATCACGTCCCTACATGCCCGCGACACCGACCAGAATGAGCCCTAAAAGCGGCGCAAAGAGAGCAGCTAACGCAAGTTTCAGCCAACAGCTTGAAACCGTACCCAAAGGAAGAACAAGAGAAGCGAGGGAAGAGCAAGTAGGGGACGACCAGCGTCTTCGGGTCGGGAGGAAGCTACTCTTAGGAAGGAGAAGAGGTGAGAAGGGTGTCAGAGGGGTTAGAGAAGGAATAGCCCAAAAATGGGATGAACAAAGCTCAAGAAGAACGAGCCAGACCAGAAGAAGAACGAGAAGACTTACTGCTCATCCCCCTCTTACGGACGATCCGGCGCTTACAGGCGCCGCTCGTCTGTCCTGATCCTTGTCCGTTTCCGTTCCCGCTTCCCGAGCCGGAGCTGGCTGGCGGTTTGGGGTTGATACCGGGCTGAGAGGGGGAGCCGATGGCTGCTTCTTTGGTGGCGGTTGCGGACGCGGAGGAGGACAAGGACTGGGGCTGTTCAGCTGGATATCCCGCATTGGGGTCGTTGGGCCCGTTGGGATCGGAAGATGGGGGCAGGGAGGGGTCTTCTGGTCCTGGCTGAGGCTGGTCTGGTTCTGCGGCTGAGCCTTCCTTGATGGGTGCGCTTGGGGTGGAGCCGGGTGGACAAGAGGTTGAGGCGGGATCTTGACTGACCTGGGAGGAGGATGAGCTTGCGACCGGGCTACCAGGCGAGGGGGAGGCCACGCCGGCGGACGAGGACGATACCGAGGTGCTTGCACTGGCTGACACCGAGACCGAGCTTGATGAGCTGGCGGAAGCTGATAGTGACGCAGAACTTGACGCGGAGCTAAAGGACTACAACTGTCATTATACGTGCATCCAAAGCCATATTCTAATCCTCTAGTGAATCTAAGTGCTTACGCTGGAAGGTATCTTCCCGCAAATCTCAGTCTGGTCTGCAATGTCCTTGGTGACGTAGAACTGGGAGTCAGCTTAGCTCTTCTCAGGGAAGTATCAAGGGGATGAGAGGAGACTCACGAAGGGGAAGCCATTGTTGAAGGTGACTTTGAGGGAGCCATCGGGGTCTGCGGCAGCGGTAGAGCAGGAGAGAAGGCTGGAAGATCAGCTGCAGTCCAGGATGAAGGGGCTCCAGATACGTGTGACTCACTCGACGAGCTTGGCATCGGTTGGGAAGCCAGCTTTATTGATCGTCCAGTCGCCGCCCTGACCAGCACCACGCTAATCTATCAGCTCGCTGCCCTTGAAAATCACCTGTGAGCTGCTCACCTTGGTCAAGACCAACAACGCCCCATTCCGCTCAAACGCAATATCGTCATCCGTCGCCCCCACCTCCTTTCCTATCACCTCATGGAATCCGCCCAGCTCGCCCATCTTCCTCCTGATCAAGTTCAACCTTGCGACCCGCTTGTAACTGTCGCCGGCGGTCTGGAAGTTCCCGTACTGCCAGAGAGGGGCACGGTTCTCCGGATCGTGCGCGCCGAACGAGATGTCCTGTTCGAGGCCGTAGTACATGGTGGGGATACCGCCAAAGAGGAATTGAAGGGCCATGGCGTTGTAGACGTTCGACTTGTCCGAGGCGAGCGAGTTGAAACGGGGCAGATCATGGTTGTCGAGGATAGCGCCGATGAGGGTCGCGTCGGCGTACTCGGAGTTGGCTTCTTGGGCGCGGCGGGAGAGGGCTGACATAGGCTTGTCTTTGGCAAAGACGTCGACGGCGCCCCACATCATTCCTGCTCGTTAGCCTGGGAAGAGCCGGGGAGAAAAGAACGGCTTACCGAAGCCGAACACAGAGTCAATACCGTCGCCATTGGTGTATGCAGCAGCGACGGCGGTGCTCTAAAGGGTCAGCTTCAGGCGACTGTATGTGTGCAGAACAACTCACGTCATCATACACCTCTCCAATGCAGAAGGTGTTCGCACCAGAGCAGAAGTCGTGCTGGAATTGCTTCGTCATGTGCTTAGACGCGTCCACCCTGAATGATCAGCGGTTGGGGCGCAATACGTGCCTGGCTCAGCTCACCGTGCACCATCAATCCCATATTCGGCCATGTACGCCGCGAACTTCTTCCTGAGAGACTCGGCCACCGCCGAGTCCTCCGTCTTGAGATCCATGAGCGCCACTCCGTCCTGCGCGAGCCAGCTATGTTGGTCAGCTGTAGCCCTTCGGTCACACAGTGTTCGAACGAGCGGTAGCTTACCACTTCTGCTCTGATTCTTGGTTGCCCCAGTTGATACCGCACGCAGGATGGAAATTGCTCTCCTTCTGGAACAACAGCTTCCCGTCTGATTTCCTCGCCAACGCCGCGTCCGAGATGTCCGTATCGGTCGAAGCGAGGTGGTTGACCGCGATATCGACCATGAGGTACATCCCTCGAGCGTGAAGAGCGGCCGAGAGCGCCTTGAGGTCGGCAGCGGAGCCATAGTGGGGATTGGGGGCGAAAGGGTCGACCGTCCAGAATCCCTGTGCTGTCAGTGTGCGCTCCAAAGTCAGAGTCAAAGAGAAGCGGGGCGTACGTGGTAATTCTCGCCCCATTTGGTGAAACCCTCCAAACCCAGCCCGGTCGGTGAGATCCAGACGGCGTCGAAACCTGCGTTCTGAAGATAGTCCAACCGAGAGATGAGGGTCTGCCATGTCCCGCCGCAGTAGCTCCGGAGATCGCATTGCTTGTCAGGGGTAGGAGGGGCGAATCGGTCGGTGAGGAGTCTATGAGTCAGCTGGGTACTCTACCAGAAGAATGGGGCATGGTGTAAGCTTACTGGTATACGCTCCGGGAACGCCACTGATCCTTGGTTGCTGCCTGTGCGCCGGCCAAGAAGGTCAACACCGAAAAGAGGACAGAGGAAGGGAGCATGTTGAGTGATGAGAATGCAGACAAATCAGGGGAAAGAGAGGTGTAATGAGCGTATGTGGAGGGAGCGTGAGGTACAGTGAGTAGGAAGAGTCGAGAGGGTACTGCTGTCAAGACAAGGGGATAAGTCTGGTTGAGAGGGGATACGAGGGATGATATAGACAAAGGAATGAGAGTCAAGGCGACGCGCAAAAATGTCTTGGCCGGCTCATACAAGCCTCGTGCTAGCCACGCTGTCGTCAAGGAGCGGCGAGGCCCTTTGAGCTAAAACGCGGAGTCTCATCGCCAAGTGACGTCGGTATGGCTTCATCATTAGCTCTTGGGGCTTGGGGTCTTTCTTGTGCTTGAGGTGAACAGGTGTATCAGTGTAATGGACGTTTCATGGAACAAAGATGCTTTGCTCCGCGAATCCCTTTGTTGTGCCGCAACCTGAAACGCCGAAAACACGTGGCGGCGTTTCATCTGCGCCTTTTGTCCAGGAAGCAAGTGTCAAGCCGGCCATCAGCTCAGTAGGTCGTCCGAAGACCAGCAGGACAGGTAGCAATATAGCATATCGGTCAACGATATGTACCGACTACGAAAGAAAAGCGGGGTAGAGGGAATGGGTTCGGTCCAGCTACGATACAGTCTCTCACAACTACTATTCAGTCGGTCAACGCCGACTGTGACGCGTGCAGCCTCGACCTCCGCCTTGACTAGGGCTCACGGAAGCGGACGCAGAGCTAGTGAAGGTGGTCGTAGCGGGGACCGCGGTGGCACTGCTGCCCGTACTGCCAACTTCGGACGCAATGAGGTCTGGAGCGTTCAACTGCACAGAGTCAGCTAGGCTTCTTGAAGATAGTGCCTAGACAGTGTAAATCTCACCTGGGCAGATGACGAGGTCGCAGAGCCCGCAATAGAGGTGGAGGCGTCAGAGCTAGCGGAGAAGGTGGAGCTAGCGCTCGCGCTGGAGCTCTAAGACAATCAGCTTGAGATGACATGCGATTCGACGAAACTTACGGCGGGAGCAGTGTCTGCCTCCTTGGACCCACCGCATATGCCGGTCTGACCAGCGATCTCGCTAGTGACGTAGAACTACTGGGTCAGTACTGCTCACCGGATGAACAATTCAAGGGGACGACTCACAGAAGGGAAGCCATTCTTGAAGGTGATCTTGAGTGATCCGTCCGCTCCAGCCGTAGCGGTCGTGCAAGAGAGAAGGCTGATATCGTCAGTGTCGCACCAGACGGCTGATGATGAGAGAGGTGCAGCCTACTCGACGACCTTGGCGCTGGCGGAGAAGCCAGCCTCGCTGACTGTCCACTCGCCACCCTGGCCTTCACCGCGCTGGAAATCAGCGCAGTTTTTATCTGACGCGGACCCTCACTCACCTTGGTCAAGACAAGCAGGCCGCCATTCCTCTCAAACGCAATGTCATCGTCCTGCACCGCCACCTGACTCGCGAGGACCTCGTGGAAACCCCCCAGCTCGCCCATCTTCTTCCTGACCAGATTCAACCTCTTGATCCTCTGGTAGCTCTCGCCGTCCGTCTTGAGCTCTCCATTCAGCCAGAGCGCCTGCCGGTTCTGCGGGTCCTCCTCGCCCGTCATGTTCTGCTCGAGACCGTAGTACATGGTCGGGATACCGCCAAAGAGGAATTGCAGCGCCATGGCATTGTAGACGTTCGACTTGTCGGAAGCAAGAGAGTTGAAGCGGGGAAGGTCGTGGTTGTCAAGGACGGCGCCGATGACGGTCGGGTCGGCGTAGGCGGTAAGCGCTTCTTTGGCGAAGCGGGCGAGGGTGGACATGGGCTTATCTTTGGCAAAGACCTCGACGGCGCCTTTCGTCATGCCTAAAAGTCAGCTTATGAGCTGGCAGTGGGAGGCCATGGACAAGAATAGCTCACCGAAACCAAAGACCGAGTCGATCCCATTGTCCCCCTGAGTATACGCTGCCGGTCCGCCAGTGTTCTGGTCGATCAGCTACGCACCCCTCAACAGCTCGGACTATGCTTACCTGCTCCAGCACCTCGCCGATACAGAACGTGTTTCCAGCCTCACAGAAGTCATGCAAGAATTGCTTGTCCATATGCTTGGCAGCATCAATTCTGCTTCGTCAGCCCCTGCTTATCGTGTGAAATCATGCGACTGAAACTCACCTGGCCCCATCGATCCCGTACTCCTCGAGATACGCCGCGAAGCCCGACTTGAGCACATCAGCCACCGCGGCACTCTCCGTTTTGAGGTCCATGAGCGCCACGCCGTCCTGGGCCATCCAGCTGCCTTATCAGCTCCGGCTTTCTCAGTGCCTTCAGACGAGAGGGGACATACCACTGCTCCACCGACTTCTTATCATCGTAATTGATCTTACACACAGGATGGTACTCGCTCTCCTTCTTGAAGAGCAGCTTCCCGTCCGACTTGGAGGCCAGCGCAGAATCCGAGATATCGGTGTTTGTCGATGCGATGTGGTTGACTGCGAGGTCGACCATGAGGAGCATGCCCCTGTCGTGAAGGGCAGCGGAGAGGGCTTTGAGGTCGGCTGCGGTCCCAAAGTGCTGGTTGATGCCGAATTGGTCGATACCCCAGTACCCCTGCTCCGTCAGCCAGGGCTAACGAAAGCGAAGCAGAAGACGTACGTGGTAGTTGTCGCCCCATTTGGTGGGTCCCTCGATACCCAGACCAGTGGGCGAGATCCAGATAGAGTCGAAGCCGAGACCCTCGATATAGTCGAGATTGTCAATGATGGTACGCCAATTGCCTCCGCAGTATGAGCCGAGGTTGCACTTTAGGCCGGGCATAGGAGGGGCAAAGCGGTCCGTCAATAGTCTGGGGTGTCAGCTAGCTGCACTATGCTAGACTGGAGCGATGTCACTCACTGGTACACGCTCCTGGAGCGCCAGTCGTCCTTGCTTGCTGCCTGAGCTGAAGCGAGGAGAGACAGGACGCCAAAGAGGGCAGTGAAAGGGAGCATGCTAGACAGCTGCGGCGTGAGAAGGTAAGGAGCGTGGGGATGAAATGAGCGAGATCGGGCTAGCCAGAGCCGGTAGGAGTGTCGAGGATGAGATGGAAGAGAGAGCGATGGAACCAGCTGGTAACTTATAGTCAGGAGTCCAGGACGAGCATCAGCAGGTTGGTAACAGCCAGATAAGATTAGATGTCCTGTCGTGCCAAGCGGGCGAAAGGGGATATACCCTAGTTGCCACCCCCCTCCTTCATCTGTACCATCTGTCAGTCAGGGTTGTGGGCCTGAGAACCTATATACGGGCAATTGCCCATGCTTGCGAAACGCAGCCCTGCTTCAGCTTCAACCTCTGGTCCTGCAGACGAGTGCAGACGCGGAGCCGGGAAGAACTTTGCTGATGGCCAATTAGTGACACCGACAGTTGGGGCTGAACGTTTCGGAGCTGGCCCAGGGCATCGGAGGAGGGCATATCGGTGCCGAAGCCATAAGAGGGGATGTAGAATGATAGCTAGCGGGATACAAAAGGGGCGGAGGAGCAAAGATGCCTCCGACAAGAAGGGGATAATAAGGGGTATGCCGAAGAACCCTGGAACGCCCCAAGGAAAGGCACGTTTCAGCTACCTCGGACCGTCCCCATGAGCGCGAGGGGCTTGGAACGAGCGTACGTTTCAGCCTGTTTCACCCAGTTTTGGGGATGATCTCCCGGTGCTTCAACTCGTTAGAGAGGGGCAAGGCAATCTAAAGCAATACATAGGTCACAAGTATACAAAGGGCGACATAACGAGGCAAGCGCACAAGACCTAGACTAAAGCTTCCCCTTGGCCGCGAACTGCGACTCTGTCACACCAGCGCCCATAGCGGCCGTTGATGAGATACCGCCAGTGACGGTCATCATGAGCGAGTCGGCGTAGTCTGCACCGGACCACTGAGAGAGTCAGCATGGATCACGGCGATCAAAGGAGCAGAGAGGACATACCTTTTGATGCGTGAGGACATCGCAGCCCAGATCCCGCTCTTTCCGCTGGATGAGCTCGACGTACGCCTTCATACCGTCCTTGGCGAAGTTTTGGGCGAACGAGTCGGATATGAGGGCGTTGGAGTGTAGACCACCGAGCTGATACGTCAGCAATGTATCTATGACACCAGAAAAGACGGCAGGCTTACAGTGATAAAAGCAAACACGAAGAGGAGCTTGCCGAGATCCGAAATGTAACTCTTCATCTCCTTCTCCCCTAGCCCCGCCGCGTCCCAGTTGAAGGAAGGACTCAAGTTGTACGACAGCCACTGTCCCTTCTTGTGCTCATGCACACCGTCCGCAAACTCCTTTGCTTGCGCGTAGATGGGCGACTTGGTCTCCATCCAGATAAGGTCGGCGTAGTCGGCAAACGCGACCGCCCGGTTGATGGCGCACTTGGTACCGCCTTGGTATCGGTAGAAGCCCTCCCTAGTTCGTGGGGTGTCCCAAGACCAGTACGGTGCCTCCTTGAGACCGAGGCTCTTGGCGAGCGCGAGGGAGGCCGAGTGGGAGCCGTAAGGGGAGAGGGTTTGGCGGACCTTGGAGAGGAACTCCTCGGTCTTGGATTTGGAGAGACCCTGCTTGGCCATCGCAGAAGCGAGGACGTCGGGGTAGAGGGAAAGGTTGGCGCGCTTGGTCCATTCGTCCTCGATCTGCTGAAGCTTGGGGCCAGACTTGCCCTCCATCTCGGCCTGGATCATGACCTCGACGAGAGGGGGGAGAGAGGGGTCGGTGGAGCCGAGGATGAAGGCCTGATCGCGAGGGTCGACGTTGGTGGTGATGAGGGTAGCTGCTTCCGAGTCGGTACGGGCGATGACGAGGTTGGTCGTGCCCATGATGTCGCATTGGAGGCGCATGGCGATGAGACGGTTGATGTGTTCCGAGATGGGTACGAGCACCTGAAGTCAGCAATGTCGACTAGTGAAGCTTACCTTTCCAGCCATGTGTCCGCACTTCTTGGTCCCCGGCGCCTGATCTTCGATATGAATACCCGCCGCACCGCTCTCCACCATCATCTTGGTGAGCTTCATCACCGCAGTCAGACCTGTCTGTCAGCTGGTCCCAAGATCGCTACCAAACCACTCACCTCCGTGACCGGTATCAGCGTCCGCGACAATCGGCCTAAGGTAGTCTACCGGCTTGCCGATCTTGGCAAGCTCAGCTTCGCCGCCCTTTTGCAGTGCGCTGCTCCGGGTCCATCGCTGCTTGCGGTCGTGGAAGAGTTGAGCCTGAAAGAGCTGGGCGACCTTGTTGGGGACGGTATTGGAGGGGTAGTCTGCTCGTCAGCGGAGATTGAGAGCGCCTGAAGGAGCACGTACCAGCAAGATCTGGTCCGGGTTCGAGCGAGGACGAAGCGGTCGAGGAGGATTGCCAGCCGGAAACGTAGACAGTCTCGAGGTGCTTGGCCATTTGGGTGAGTTGGACCGGGTCCAAACTGACCACATCAGCTCTTTTCCAGCCTCTGCAGAGACTGACACTCACCATCCGTAGGTCGCAGAGCAGCCACCTCCCTCTCCCCTCGCCTTCGCCTCGAGGATGGTCCATAGCTTCTTAGCCATCGCATCCGAGGGGTACTGAAGAGGCAGAGTACCTCGCTTCTGGACGACATCGGCGGCAGAGTAGGGGCGGACGGTACGCGCAAATCGAGGCTGCTTTTGGAAAGCCTCGACGAGCTTGACCTCGGCCTGGAAGAGTTCTTGTTCGCTGGGCATGGTGTAGAGTTCTGATTTTAGAGTGAGAGTGGCGATGTGAATGAGGTATGTATGCAAAGCTCGGTATGTGTGTCGCCTTATATAGCAGCTGCTTTGAGCGTGAGTAAGCAGCTCGAGTCGAAAATGAGCTATAGGGGGCGACGCAGAAACATGTGTTGCCCGTGGTCATGCCGGTTGACGCAATACCCGACTGAATGGGTGGGCCGTTGCCGGTACAACCGGCTCTATTCGGCTTTACTTTTCCCCTACAGCAGAAATCAGCAAGGAATGACGCAAGCCTACCGGGCAAAGCAGTGCTGTAGGCACGCGGGGCTCGGAAAAACTATTTACCGATGAGTCCTGACACACTGAGAAGCGGTCATCAGGCGGGCTATAGTTTATAGCAACACATTCCTCGTGTGGGTTGTATGTGGGTCGTCGGCGGTCGCCCGAAGTTCGGCCGATTTTGAAACAGTCGACCCGCTACCCAGCTCTGAATCACTCGATACTGGAGCCCCGGTAAGAACACGACCTTTGAAAGATATCCGTCCCGCCACTGAAGAAGGTCGTCCACATGCTTTAGCTGCTGTCAGCAGATGCGCAAAGATGCGCTGTAAGTGAGCTAGCTAGCTGAGGCACTAACCAGTACTGTCATCGGGACCACGACCTCACCACGATCTTCACCATCACTACCATCACCGCCGACACTGCTGATCTCTCCTCACTATAGGAAGCACTTATTTAAACATCACATTTGACCCAGCCTCATTGAACAGTTGACGTCACGACTGTCCCGCCATGTGTCGAGTCGCGGGATCCCTTTGTTGCGTGCTTTCCTTTATACCCCTTGCTGCACAGTCTTGATTGTGCGACACCAGGTCGTATTGTTTGGTCTTCCGCCGAAGTACAGCTTGCTCTTTCGCCCTAAATCCCACTACACGACTCCACCTTTCCCACCGAGATACCACCCCAATGTACGACGCAGCAGGCAGACAATATCATGGAAGCTTGGACCATCGAAGCACCTTTGGACACTTCGACATCAGAGTCGCCTTACCCCTCGATCACCGAGGCCGCATGACGAATGCGTCCACAAACCAGCTCTCCGTCACAGCCAGCCTCCACAGCGAGGATCACGACGATTGGTTACGTGACCCGCCTTTCCGTGCGAATCCATCTGGCGCCGTGGCTTACGTGGAACGCACAGTCAAAACTCAGCTGACGAAGCTCCTCAAGGACTCTCACACCGACTACCTTACAGAGGCGCAGATCACTGATCACATCAGAGGGAAGTTAGCGGATGGACTCAAACCTCACGTCGGATTCTACACCCTTGAAGGTCCCTGGGGGTTAGATGACGTGAGCGTGGTGGGCAAGCAGTAGGCACTGGAGAGTGGAGTGGAGGAGGACTCTTTTGAGGAGAGCGATACTCTCCTGATTAGCGGGTCGGACCGACGTACTCGCCGCTCACCGGCGCAATACCTCATCGATCTTGCGAGAGGTCACCGCCGCCAGAAGGGGCTCTCTGGCTCCTATTCTTCGGGACCCTCGACCAGGTGAATGTTGGAGACTGATGTACGACGGGCGAAGACTGGAGGACAGGGCAGTGATCCAGCGTGATATACGTATCCGATGACAATTATCATGTAATGGAATGACGATGGGCTTGCTTTGGACACAGGGGTGAATTCTCAAGATCTGTACGGCTCTAAGATCAGAGGTTTTGTGAGCCGGTACCGATCACAGTCAGCGCATACAGTCATGCAGCGTACTTTAATCCTCTGCTGGTACATACTCGTGCCCAGTCACCTTTGATTCTGGCTTCCGCACAGAGCATGCACTGTGCCCCCCCGCAGCCCTGCCACTCATCGTTATCCAGCGCCACATTCCTCAAGATTTCAAACCGTGCCTGGCAAGACCTCCAAAAGCCAAAACCCCATGCTGCCAGTCTCTCTTACACTCTCCCTTGTCGCCTTCGTCGAGACACGACTGCCCGGACAGAATGGGTCTCCGACATCCTCACAAACCATCAGAGTACCCCTCCATACTATTGTACATACTCGACGAAGTACGTCCTACTCCCCATCACCTATCTCCTGTGCCCTCCTTTCCCCACTCCCTCAGAGGAAACTGGCGAGACGTGCAGTCCAGCTCTCCGCCTGGAGCCCAGCTGATCGCTCAGACGCACATCACAGTCACACTCGCTACTGCTATTGTGCTGGTATATACTAGGAGCCCGCATGTCGCTTGGTTCGCCTCTGGCGCCCTAGAGGCTTCTCAGCTCGGTGAGTCTCGATGGTCATTGTGCCTTACCTCACCCTACCTCACATGGCCCATCGAAAAGCGGACGCTGTCTCACTCCTATCATAGTGCGCACTCATCGCTCTGCCCCACTCGCAGCTCGCGGATAAGCTGACGATCCCAGCCAAAGGCATCAAACTCCTCCTCCGTCGTCCCCGCCCTCCACCTCCCCCACCCTCCACATCCAAGCCCTCCCGTATCCGCCCCAAGAAGACATACGGCATGCCCTCTACGCACTCTACCGCCTTAACATTCTACATGGCCTATCTCCTCCCTTTACTTCCCGCCCTCACTCCCTCTTTCGCTTCATATCTCGGTCTCTCCCCGTCCCTTACCCTTGGTGTGGCACGAATAGCGTTATTTGGCAGCTGGGCGGCAGGGCTCTGGAGTCGACAGGCACTGGGCTATCATACGGTCCCGCAGATTGTCGTCGGGGCTGCGCTTGGCGCAGGGATGGGAGTGGGATGGAAGAGTCTTTGGGAGGTGGGGAAGGAGAGGGGGTGGGGAGTCGAAGAGGGGTTGGGAAGGCTGATGGAGGGTGTTTGGGGGATGACATTTGGAAGGATATTCTGTTCATGAACCAGCAATGCACATCTGACATCTGAAAACCAGAGCTCGTCCATAGTGTGCTTCGGGCATCGCAGCTGCAAGGTACGTCGTGCTGTACAATGTCTCGATTCATATATGGGTCGTTTCTCTGATCAACTGCACACCTAATCTACAACGGACCCGCCGGTCTTTCTGATAATCGCCCATGCTCGTGCTGATGCTCAATCCCACCCACCCCGTCCCCTATATCCCCCACCGGTCTGACTCGGCTGACCCCTTCCTCTCCCTCTGAACCCCTGACCCTGCTGCCCATCATGTCCGGCATATCCACCCCGGAACCCCCCACGGTGCTCAAACTGTTGGTTCCCCCTCATACCACCATCGTACCCTCCTCCGCCTCCATATCCCCCTCTGCCGCCGTACCCACCCCTCATCCCTTGATTTTGCCCTTCATATCCATCCCCTCGTCCACCATATCCACCCTGCCCCTGCCCTTGGCCCTGGAATCCCATCCGCCCTGGTGCGGACTGATCATATCCTCCTCGGCCATCTCCACGGCTGAACCCTCCGCGTCCGCCATGACCCCTTCCCCCTGGCCCACCCATACCCTCTCCTCCTCCTCGACCCCTGTACCCTCCGTTCCCAGGCTGGAACTCCGCTCCGCCCGCTTCCCCGAATGTATCGTAATTCCGCCCTCGCTCCTCTGCGATCGACACGCGCGAAGCGCCTACCGACAGATCGTCGAAGAAGGAGTTTTTGTTGTATGCGGGTTTGCCAGGTGGTGGTCGTTTTTCGCCGGCTCCGCTTGCTGATCCGGGTATGCCGTTCCCGTTTGCGTTTCCATTCCCGTTTCCGCGCTGGACGGCGATAGGGTGAGGAGTGGACGCATCCGAGTCATCTGACTCATCATCACTGTCGCCACTGTCCGCATCCTCCTCGTCTTCGTCGGCGGCGCCGGGCTGACGGGACGGTCCCGCATCCCCTACCTTCCGCGCTTCCCTTTCCGCTTCGAGGGCTTGGGTACCCTTCGAGAAGTCAAACTCTGCGTCCGGTACCTCTATAGCCTGGGCCCGGGATATACGGCGCGGAGGTCTATAGTTGGGCTGAGCACCGCGGTTGTTCTGTCCGGAGACAGAGAGGTCAGCGATGGATTGCTGGACCCTATCGAGCGAGCTTTGGGGTGGTGGTGATGAGACAGGAGGTTTGGGAGGAAGAGTATAAGAGGCAGGTGCGGCGGAAGGTGTGGGTTGTTGTGCTTTGGAAGCAGGTGCAGGAGCGGATGCTGCGGCTCCGGGTGCGGTGTTGCTCTGAACGAGTCAGCGCTTGTCCCACTCGGTTTGTGAGAGTATGAGATGGAAGAGAAAAGAGTCAGAAGGAAGGCAACGGAGGTGTCCACATGGGTTTTGCGCTCTCGGACAACCGCCCGTAGGCGTATAACATCCGAAAAATGCTTCATCATAAAAGGTGAGGTCTGGCCAAGGGAAAGGAGACAAGGAAAGGGACTCACAACGGAAGCGAGAATAGGGTCAGCGGGCTCTTCTGTGGCCCCAGGTGCGATGTAGTTCTCAACGAGCGCTAGTGACTCTATTGACTCGGTACTGTCAATCAGTTATGATTATACTGGGTAAGCGAGGCAGACATACTGGAATCGAACCCAACCGAGAGTACTCGTCGAACCTGGGAGCTTTCGCGCAGTCGGTCGGTCTTCTGTCCCATGGTTGAACACTGGTGATCAGCTTTTGTGTTCAGCGGCCTTCTGTTCACGGCAGCTGACCTTGGGAGAGACAGATCGTCTGGTCTTCTTGGCTGATATGGTCAAAGATACCGGTATACCTCACACCCAGCTTGGAGACCACCTGGAAAGGCTTCCTGTTTTCGTCAGCTCCCGCTGGCACACTACAAGCAGCTGGCAGCTCACCCCTTGAACTGCGCGTAGTCCATCTTGAATCCGCCCTATAGCCCAATGAGATGTATGTATGGTAGGTGAGGTAAGGTATGCCGAGTCAGAGTCAGAGCTGTTGCTGGGGCGTTGTGGCTGTCGAGTTTGGACGGGGATAAAATATAGAAACTCCGCTTGGATAATATCCCCTTGACCTTGACGCGCTTGCTTTCCTTCACAAGCCAAGCTCTTGATCTCTTGATTCATCTCATACAGCCTATATCAGCCTATAAACGACAAGGGGGACGCTGTTCGAGGCATCAGAAGGGCGTCTGATTGATCGAGTCATCCCCCTTGGAAACGCATAGCCTTGACATGTCGCGGAGTCAGGAAAGATGACCCCCTCGACATGGACGATCCTCGTTGGATCGGTACTGCTCTACTTAGCCTTGCAAGGCTCAGTGTTTGAGCTATTATGGTGAGCTCTGATGACCACATCAGTAGTATGGAGCTCGATAGCGTAGAGCTGACTCATGAGGTTGATACTTGCCATTGTCGATAGCTTCCGGGCGCTCCGGGTGATCAGGCCAAATGGACGGACCGTAGGCAAAGCTACGAGGCGCAAGGCGATGACGGAGACTCTTGTCAGCTGGATCGCATATGTGAGCTTAGCATTGTGTTCCTGGTGCCGCTCGTATGCCAATAAAGATGATCAGCTGACAACACAGGCTGCGATCGAACAAGCCGAGCCAATCATCTCTCGGTTATTCGGCTGGCTGCCGTTCTACGCCCCGCTCAAAGCGATCGCGTGCCTAGCCTTCCTTTTCCTCCGTCAGCCTGTAAGCCAGGCGCTCCTCTCTCATGCTCTACCGCGTCAACAGAGAACGTAGCTGATGGCTTAGGCATCTGGTGCTATCTACACGTCTCTCCTCCGCCCCTTCTTTAGGCAGTACGAAAAGCCCATCGACCTCATCCTTCTCCTCCTTCACTCCCTATCTGCCGTCATCGTCCACTTCGGCGTCACTATCCCTCTCAGCCTTGCTGCAGACGCTATCAAGCGGATCAGATTGGCCGTCACGCGAACGATGACCTCACCTTCGCAAACCCCGACCGGTAACAGGATCGCTGTGCAGACAGAAACGGTCGTAATCAGCGACGAGGACGATGCGGACGATATTGTCCCAATCGAAGCCAATGTGTCTCTATCGACCCCTCATGTTCCCGGTCGGCTCCTCCGTTCGGCGCGAAAACCAGCTGCGAGCTCGCGCCAAATCTCTCGCGCCGAAGTAGGGGAGAGCTCAACATCAGGCCTGATCTCTCCGTCCAAGTCAATCAGGCCATCTGACGGCTCTCCAGAGGCGATGCATCACCGGCATCTGTCCCCTGGGCCCCGTATCCAGGCGGCCGAGGGTAGCCGCCGGGTCATGGAGCCAGAAACACCTCGGCGGTCATCTCGCCGACGGGCCAGGTTTCTGCTTGATGAGGGGGAGAGGCTGGACGAGATTGCCGAGGGAGGACAGGAGGTACCAGAAGACGACGGCCCAACATCTTCACGTCCGGCTTATACGCCCTCGTCGTCCTCGCTACCCGCTGCAGCAGTCACGGCCCGCCCTGCCCAAACGTCAACATCGGCGCCGCGAAGACCCGCCTCGCCTTCTGGCGATGCGGAAGCTGGCCCGTCTAGGCTATACCCGTCCCTACCCGTCTTCCCATCCGTTCCGACTGCCCTGGCGTCGTCCTCGTCCATGACGCTGTCCGGTACCGGCCTCGGACCCGTTCCGCACGGGGCAAAGGCGTCAATCAAGCGTTTGGTATCATCCGGGTCCGGGATCCTTTCCACCTCCACCGCGACGACAACCACGTCCGCCCGGCCCATTCGCCGCGCCCCGCTCCGGGTCCGGCCAGACGATCCTCTCCATCCGACCGCCTCACTCGCCGCCGCACCATCCAGGGCTCGCGCGACAGCTTCGTCCGGATCCGGCGCGAGAGCATCGGCCAGGAATGTACAGGCGGCCTTCACGCGCCCAAGAGCGCTGGATCGGACGTCAGCGTCGTCCGGATCTTCAGGGGATTCCGGGAACAGCAACTCTGCTCGGCTGCCCCAGGCCAAGAAGCGGAACGAGGAGAACCGCGCGGTAGGGTCAACGGAGGAGGATGGCTCGAAGGAGGCAGGCGGGAGGGTCAAGGGCAAGGGCAAGGAAGCGGCACCTGCGGCAGGAGATAAGCGGAGCGCACCGGCCCGACTGGAGAGCGGGGTGACCAAGCGTACGCGGAGAGAAGGGGACGGTGGACGCGCCGTCGAAGCAGAGGGGAGCAGGACGCGTGTCAAGGGCTCGAATGGTGAAGGAATAGAGAAGGAGAAGAGGAGTGCTCCGGCGAGATTGCGAACAGCGGGCGCAGCAGGCGCAGCAGGCGTAGCGGGGGATGTGAAGCGTGTAAGGCGGAATGCCGGTTGATTGGACTATGTATAGCAGGTGGTCAGATTCATTGTTGTATGTACATTACCCATGTGGGGCCACAGCGAGGCGTGCAGGTAGACCCATGCATGGGGCATGAGCAGGTATCGTATATGCTACAGACATGGGAAGAGATCACTATAATGTATGAAGATGTCGGTGAGATGAAAAGAAAATAACCCAGAAATATCGGTACACCCTCGCCTGCACCACTGCTCCCCTGGCTCACGCCCGCATGGGCCAAGCTCAAGACCCCGGCCACTTCAACCTCAGTCCATCCAGCCCTAATGTATCAGCTTCGTTCCTGACCGCTATCGAGCGCTGTCGACAGGATGATAGCTGCACTCACATCTGAGGTATAACAAATCCGCCAGTGGACTTCTATCCTGAACCTTCTCCCCACTCGCTTCTTCACCTCTGCCCTTTCCAACCCCTGCTCCTGACTTTTGGGCATACGCTCCACCGCCCGGAGGCGTTCGGGCGCCGGGTGTCGCTTTGGCTTGACCCGCTAATCGTGCTGAGGAGGTAGGGAGGGATGGGGCGGAGATGTGTCGTGCGATAGACATGTTTCGGACGTGTGCGTGGACGACGTCGTTCCTAGAAGATCAGCTCTGGCCCTCTTCAAGCGGAAGCGACGTAGCAGGCGAGCTGAGTAGACGTACTGCTTGATCCCGCCCAGAACATCCATCACTACCCGATAGGCCATTTCGGGATTATGACCTCCCAAGTCCGCAAAGCCTTTCCGAATGAGCTGGAGCGCTTCGGCTGTTGGCGCATCGTGGTCTCCCGCCGCAGTCTAAGCTATCAGCTAACACTCATCGTAGACAGCCCCGATATGAACATGAGCTAGCTCACCGAATCAAGAACACCCAGCATAACCTCTTCAACCAGTACCTGCCCCGCCCGCCCTCTGGCCGATAGTGGAGCTCGAGGCTTCATGGGGCTATCGAGACCTGCACCGCTCGGACTCGGAGCCGCAGAAGGAATGGTAGGCATGCGCCGAACCGAGCCGGATCCGATAAACTCGGTAGACATACGCTGAGACGCGGCCGCATCTAGCTTCTTTACGGGTCGGACTGTCGAATATCTACTGTATAAGCTTACAGTCTCCAATGTCGAGATAGCGGGTGTGAAAGCTCACCCATCTCCAATATCGCCCTGCTTGAGAATAGTCCCCCTTCCCTCATTATGCCGTTCTTTCCAGGTAGATTTCCCGCCTGGCGAGTACGGCTCGTCCGGGATGTCCATGTCTGTCTGCGGCGTCTGAGGCGAGCCGCTCGATCCGGGAGTGGCATAAGAGGACGGCTCGAGCAGAGGTAACGATATCTCTGAAGACTGGGATATCAGCTGTACTCTCCGGCCATGCTCGAAGTAAGGGCAAGCTCACATTCATACCCCTCCCTCCCAATCCCTCCCCTCGCCCATCCACCCGAACCCTCACGCTCTCCCACGGCACCTCCTCCTCCCCATCCTCATCTCCGCCCATCCCGACCTCCCACTCCCCTTCTCCTTCTTCATCACTATCCCCAATTTCCAACCCCGCCAAGTCCAGATTTACCTTCATACCCTTCATAGTCCCCCTTATCGTCTCGTCAAAGTTCCACTCGCCCATCTCTCCTGCTCCGGGGGGTCCATTTATGGTGAGCCCGCTCGATCCCATCGCTTGGCGCGTGAGAGTCTTGCTGGGGGTGCTGCGAGCTTTGGGCTGGGCGGCTCGGAAGCCTGCGTGTCGGGATATGAGGTCTTGTAGGTGTCGAGTGGACCGGGCGCCTCGGATGAATGGGTGATTAAGGAGCTCCCGGGCTGTTGCTCGCTAGATGATCAGCTTTATCCCTTCACGAGGCTCTGGGTGCGGAGCTACTCACATCCCTCGGATCCTTCTGCAAACACCTAGCCAGGAAACTCCGGAACTCTGGGCTAGCCTCTTCTTCCTCCAACATCGGCGCCTTAGCTTTCGGAATCAAGAACAGCACGCGCATGGGGTGATACTCCGCCAAAGGTGGCTCTCCTTTCGCCATCTCGATGGCGGTGATACCCAAAGACCAGATATCAGCCTTCGAGTCGTATCCCGCTTGGCGGATCACTTCGGGGGCCATCCAGAATGGGGTGCCGACAAAGGTGTGCCGCTGAGAGGCGTGGGAAGAGAGCTGGGCGGCGACACCAAAGTCCGCTGTCAAGTCAGCGAGACTCTTGGGACAGGTGATTGAGCAGCAGAACGGGATGTAGATACGGCAAGGAGTTGCAGGTGAAGGAGTGACATACCGAGCTTGACAGCGCCCTCAGCAGAAAGCAGGATATTCGCAGCCTTGATATCCCGGTGGATCTTGCCCTCGTCGTGCAAGTACGCCAGGCCGAGGAGGAGTTCCCGGCAAACGATGGCGATTTGACCTTCGTTGAAAATCCCGGGTTTAAGCTAAGATGTCAGCTGAGCATCCTTCCTGGGAACTCGACAACTGACCAGGTCAAGACAGCTCCCTCCGGCCAGATACTCCATGACAATCCAAAGCCTGTACCCGCGGACAAAGCTCCCGTAGTACCGCGTGACATGGTCCGAGAGACAGGTGGAAAGGTGGGCTATCTCCGCTTGGATTTCGGAGATGTCGTCGTCGCTGCTCTCGAGGTCTGCGGGGTCAGCTGAGGTCTCGACGCAAAGATCGAGACGAGACGCAGTTCTCAGCTTACCGATCATCTTGATAGCGACAATCTGCTTGGTCTCGTTGTTCGACCTAACGGGTCAGCTTATCCCGAGAGCGCTCCGTCCCACTAAGCTCACGCTTTCCATACTGTCCCAAAAGAGCCTGTACCGAGCTTCTCCGATAAAGTGTAGGCCGTGGCCGGGTCAGCGAGCGCTACCGACTGGGACCGCATCGTCTGGAAGTATTGGGAGAGGGCCTGTAGGATCAGCTTCCAGTCCGCAGAGGAACGGGCAGTTCTAGCTCACTGGAGGTCGAGAATCTGGTTGTCGCCACCCAATCCGGCTAGTCTCCCCTTCCTCGGCGACGGTTCAACGTGTGTTTGGCTTGAGGACCGCTGATGCTGAGATCTACCGAGATGAATGACGAGCGAGAAAGTGGTGACTTCTGAACAAGTCAGCAGAGACGTCCATGCTGGTCGAAAGGTCAAATCCTGCAGGAGGTTGGGCCGGTCTCGCGGGAGCAGGGACTAGCGCGGTAAGCGAGGAATGCGAACTCACGGGCTGAAGGCTCGAGCTTAGAAGATACAGAACTGAAATGTCAACTATGCACAGCAGATGAAAGTCCAGCAGGAATAGAAGCGAAGTGAAGAAGGATGAAGAGCTGAAAAAAGACGCGCGAGACACCTTTGCACTGCGCCGGGCGATATGCGTCCGAGAGTGGACAGCGATGACGCGCAGGTTGCAGACCAGGCCCAGGGTGTGAGACATGTGCCTGGCAGACTGAGGCTCGGGCTCGGAAGCAGGTATGTGGGCCGATTTGGGCGAGAGCGGCTGTGATCATGGGCCGGGGTGGGCAAGGTGGAAGGCGATACAGGGAGGGGACAGGGAATGTATACTTACTTGAAACGAGGGGTACAGGGCGATTTATCCGTTCCCTCTGGGCCGGACTTTTACGCTGACGGCAATAAGAAGCGATGGACGTGTCGTGGGTTATCCAGAGGCGTCTCGGACGATGTTATTGTAGGAAACAAAAGAGCAGTGAAGTGGCGATTGCCTGTTGCTGTGCGATGGATAGAGTTAGGAAGGGATGCCTTTCAAACGCGAAGCTGTATCCCGAACCAAATAAGCTCAGTCAAAGAAATCAACCCCCTTTGGGTAATTCTAGTCACTTTCCCACAGTGCACCACGCGGCATTGCGCCATCCGTGCGTCATCGGTCGCCGAGCCAGCTTCTTTTTCCCAGCTCCTTCATACGTTGATTTTCTGACTATACTGACAGCTACTACCCACACAAACACAATGAGAGCCTACGCATACGACAATGTACCGTGCGTGGTCATCTTGACCCCGAAAATCAGGCGCTGACAAACCAGAGGGGACCAGCGGGAGCAGCATGACTCGGGATCCGCTATTTCAGCGGATGAGCTCGAGCGTCTCGGTGTTGTCTATCGGCGGATAGCTATTGAGGATGATGATCGCTGGAAGGCTGAAATAGGTGCGTATCAGCTGGCAGGCTAGACTCGACCGAGCGGACTGAAGCTGACGAAGCAGATGAGTTTGCAAAAGAGAGGGGATACAAGAACGTGTGTCGACATGCTGATTAAGACTGACCCTTGAGCTGACGTGGTAGCGAGACCAGATCACAGTGACAAGAGAAGGACTGGGAGAGGCTTACGAAGCCAAGATCAAGTCGTTCTTTGATGAGTCCGTTGATTTCGCCAGCTCTGTGAGGGATCAGCTGATACTTTAGGCATCTGCACGAGGACGAAGAGATCCGGTATATCCTCGGCGGGTCGGGATACTTTGATATTCGAGGTTGGCTCCCTTCCCTGCTTCTGTCGGTAGTGTAGCGAGCTAACAAGCAGGGTTTGGAGGAAAGTACGATGACCAGTGGATCCGGATAGCACTGGAAAAGGGCGACTTGATCGTCCTGCCAGCAGGGTATGTTTGCGTCCGCTGCGAGGAACCCTGCCTTCGCAGAGGTCAATAGCTGATACCTAACAGTATATACCACCGCTTCACTGTGGACTCGGCCGACACCATCACCGCCATGCGCCTGTTCCAAGACGAGCCAAAGTGGACTCCTCACTCACGCTCAACCGGGGACACGGACATGCGGGAAGCGAGGGCGGCGTATATGGATCAGCTGGGCGGGAGGGCGGGGATCAAGGCTTGAGGTGACGTAGCGGAGGGCCATGTATCCGCATGTTGCCGTCTGTCTCCTTGGTGCTGTTCGATGACCCCGCGCCCTGCTGACATACTGGCCTGACCGCGATGCCGCTCTCGCAGCCAGCAGCTCACATCGACCAGCTCCCATGCTGCATGAATCGTCGTGAGCTCTACAGCTCTTTGCCCTCCATTACTACTGATGCTACCATCCCCACCCTTTCAGATCACACTCCCACGGTAGGGTGAATCCACGTGGGTGTTAACATAGATTCCACGTGGGTGTTAACATGTTAACATAATCCGGAGATTCGCGGCGATATCATCGATCTGAGTCAAACGATTTCGGAAGTACCTCGCCATCGGGGCCGAAGGACCCGAGCTGCCGTAAGCAGATAAGCGACTCTGCCGACGGTTCGCCATTGTTCTACCCCAAGCTCGCAATGCCCATGCATCTGCGTCGTATGAGATGGCAGGCTGGGAGCTCCTAGAGCTCTTGACATATATCTTGCCACCATCCTTCTCCCGCACTGCTCGTACTCGAATTCGAAGCAGACCCAAGATGCCTCCCGCTACTTCCCCCCAGATCCGGCATTTCAAGTCGACTGATAAGATGGCTTTGAATGCGCTCGGGACAGGGACGTGGGTCAGTGAGTGAAGCTATCCAGAGAGCGTCTTGACGCCATACTCGCATTTACAAGCGCTGATGTGGTGCAGCCGAGCTGGGAACGACGGGTGTCAAGTCCGAGTATACAGGCGGGATGTTTGAGAAGGATGCAACGTCAGATCCGGTCAATAACAAGAATGGAGCGACGCAGAGCGAGGTGGGTATATCGCTGCGTCAGGCTACTACCTTCACCTCTGGAGAGAGCTGACGGGGGGCCAGTGGAAATATATCATCTCGGGCGAGTGGCAGTGAGTCTGCCTGGGGATGCTGCACTAAAAACCGGGTGCACAAGCTGATCAGTAGCATCCGGACAGATACTGGCAAAGACATCATCGCCAGAGTCGGAGACGTCGTGTTCGTCCCCAAGGTGAGTCTTAACTTGAAGCCTCAATCTGCCGAGGGGACATAGAGGAGAGCGGCGACTGATGAATTAGGGCGCGATCTTCAGCTCCAGTCCATCACCTTTCCGCGCGTTCTTGTGAGTCCTTACCTGGGGTTTTCAGCCGGACGCTAGTGTAGGCTGACTCTGCAGTGTAGCTAGCAGGAGTAGCAAGCCCCATCTGGCCAAGCTCTGACCGAAGCTACTGCGGAGTACTTGATTCTTCCCAGCCTGCGGATACTGCGTTGTATGTAAGAGGTACTCGGCCATCTGTGCTCGGTCTGACAATGATGAAGTCAAGTCAAGATATGCTGGGCAGCTGTACTGATACGTATCTGACAGCACCACCCGACCCTAGAAACTGACAATACTACCCAACGCATTTGTGTTTTGATCGTTGTTAGCGTGGCGGATTGCTCCCCGCCCAGACCGATTTGAGAGGTGTCAGAAGCAGTGAGCAAGTAATAAGCGGTGTGAAGGCTGAATACTGTCAGTTGTGCAGTCTTGATCTGTGGCAAGGAGGAGGCGGTTCAGGCTTGCAAATCGTCGATCACGCATGGATTGCTGAAGGCCAGGCTCCACAAGGAGCCTTGTCGACATCAATTTTCTTTGCTTGCGTGATGTGACGAGCGTACGGTCTGGCTCCCCTTTCCCAGCTTGTCCCGCAAAGCAGGAACACTGAGGAACGTAGCCAAGACACGACATGCAAGAAGGCCGAAGTAACTAGATAGCAAGCCTGAATTCAGAAGCTCATAACACCGTATAATTCCGTGACGGCAAATCTTCTCTGTACCGACCCGTCCGAGTGCGGCGAAGTCCGCTTCATTCCTCGGCCGATATCGCGCTCGCTGCTGCGTCATCCCGATTTTTGGCTCTGATCTTATCAGACATTGACAAGAAGTCATCGATCAACTAATAGCAACCACAGTACATCTTTCCTCATACCCAGGCAGGCCCCTAGCGCTCGTGCACAATGGTGTCCTCCTCGTCAACTTCTTCCCGACCGCTTGCATCAGGCTCGACAACCCACCCGGACCTAATCAATCCATATCTGCCGGATATGAGCGATCTCGCCGCTTCCCCTTCTGCGCCTATCTCGGACCGCCCTCTCGAGCTCGGTGGGACACCATTTCGCGCTTCAGCGGTAGATGGGATAGACTGGCCCGATTCTGGACCTTCATCCCAGCCGATGCGGGCTTCTGGCCAGGCCAAGGTCGGGCCATTTCAGGCAAAGGTCATAGCGGCGATGACGGGCGCGATCGTCACATCCCTCTTGAGTAAGTTCCTTTCATCTATCCGCAGCAGGACCGTACTGATCATCAGTGACGCCATTTGACGTCCTCAAGACCCGTCTCCAGACTGTCCGCCCGCATCCATCCGACTCTGGCGTCAGCCTCGGCGCCCCCGTCCGCCCCACTTCCGAATGCTGTCAGACCTCCCTCCTGACTCAGCCCGCTGTCTCTGCTCGTCGAACAGGCAAGACCAAAGCTCCGCCATCTACGAATCCCTTGACATGCTTCACCTCCCCCGCACCAGACGATATCACCTCTCGCGCCTCCTCGGCCGGACGTTCTGCCACCGCAGCGGCAAGAGCTACCTTTTCGTCCTTGACGGCACCGGGACATGGGCCGATCATTGCGCCAGCAGAAGCGCCGCGGGGATGTGCGTTTCCGAGCAAGTGGGCGGGGATATGGGGAGACGCTGTGAGCTTCGAGGAGGCGCTAGCGAGGAATGTAAGAGGCGGCGGGGGTGGAGCGGGGGTGATGGGTGCAGAAGGCATGGCGACGCTCGTGCTGCCGCTGCAGGGGATGGTGAGGAGTGGGTTCTGGGGAGAGGTGGCTGCTGTAAGGTCGGAAGTGGGGGTTAGGGGTTTATGGAAGGGTGTTGGAACGGCACTGTGAGTGGTCTTACAGTTCTTCAGTCATGTCCAGGAGGAGAAGGTGGCGAGGGGTCGTTAGTGCTCCGGAGGAACAGCTGTCCGGAGACGGAGACGGTGGACTAGCGGAGAATGCCAGACGCGCGAGGGCTGTCGAGATCGGCGTAATCTGTCCGGATCCCCTACTGACCCGCAGAACGATGTCCATCCCCTCCGCCGCAATCTATATGATCGGCTACGAGCACCTCCTCACCCGCATATCCCCCTACTTCTTTAATTCTACCGACCCTGACGCACACATCTCTTCGATTCATCGGAAACCCGGCTCCTCTGCCCCTCCCACCCCGTTCACTGTCGCCCCTCTTGTCGCTGGCGCGCTTGCCCGCACGCTGTCGGCCACCACTATCAGTCCAATTGAGATGTTCAGGACCCGCCTGCAGGCTTTACCGAGCCAGGGGGTCTCGCCGTCCTACGCGAGCGTGTTCAAGGACATGAGCGCTTTGGTCAAGGCTCAGAACCTGACTGTGCTGTGGAGAGGTCTGGGACCTACTCTCTGGCGAGATGTGCCTTTCTCAGGTACGCCTCTTTCTGCTGCACTATATCATAGCTGACATCCAGGGATATACTGGGCGGGCTTCGAGATCTTCAAGACCAACCTCTCTCTTCCTACCTCCCCCCTTCCCCCTCTCTCCCCACTCACCATATCCTTCCTCTCCGGCGCCATGGCGGGAACCATCTCCGCACTCGTCACTCAGCCCTTTGACGTCCTCAAGACCCGCCGGCAGGTCTTTACACCCAGCAAAGACTGCTCGCCCGCTGCGCTTCGACACAAAGCGAGTACTTTGCCGTTGGCGATGCACGTGATCAAGACGGAAGGGTGGGGCGCATTGTTTGCGGGTACGGTACCGAGGTGCGGCAAGGTGGCGCCGGCGTGTGGGCTGATGATTGCTTGTTATGAGGGTGTGGGGAGGTATTTGGGTGGGGGTGGCGAATAGACAGAGCGGAGGTGGAGACACGACTATAATGAGTGACGATGAGGGATGGATGCATAACATATGTCGGATCTAGCTCATGGTTGGCCGACCTGTCTCAAGCCTGCGTGACCGCTAGCTGACCCTTCTACCCACCCTTCTACCCAGCTGGCACAAGGACTAGCTGTGCGCATCTGAAGCATCTCCCCCGTGCTGTCATCGGAGAGGATCGGAAATTGCTCCTTTGGGCAGAAATGCTATTGATCTCGGTCATGTCAAGCCAACTCTGGTCCTGCTCTCTTCGTTACATTGCCTTCACTCATCTACTCGCTGTCTCATCGTGCTTCACCCACACCTCAAGAGCTGGCCTCACAGCTAAAGATGCGCCCCCGCTGAGAATCTCCAGCCGTGAGCCATCATGGTGTCCAAACCCAAATCGGGCTTGGGCAAAGGCCTCGTCCGGACCCTCGCTCAATCGCATTCGCAGACCCACTCGGTCAATCTACACCAGCACCAGCACGCCCACTCCGCGGCTCACACGAATCAGTATGCTGTCTTTTCTCCGCTGCTTAGCGGGAACGCAGCGGCGGGGCCGAGTCAGCCAGCTTTATATGCGCCGATAGTGGCTTATCACCCGGCCGGGTCGGTGTCGGCGCTGAACCAGGCTATAGCGCGGCGCTCTGCAAATTATCGCGCAGAAGCGGATGCAGCGGTAACGGCGGTTGAGGGAGAGACGGAAGCGGGGAGGGAAGAGCAAAGGCGGAAAGGGAAGGGGAAGGGGAAAGAGCGGGATGGAGGTTGGCCATCATTGCCTGTTCTCCCTACCGCCGCTGCGGTCCTCGGCACGTCGGCGTACCTCGCCCTCCTTCCGCCGATCGAGGGGGCTGTCGCTTCTTCGTCGACCTTCTCAACGACAGACGCGATCCTTGGGCGGTTCTCTGACCTCATCGTTGCGCCACACCCCTCAACCCGCTCGCCTCCCCTTCGCTCGCCACATCCCATCCACTCCCGCGGGTACACCACAACTACACTTCCGTCCCGGAACGCGGCTCAGCCGCACATCATCCCGGGATTCGACTACCCCAATCCTTTACTGGCGTTCGGCAAGTCACACCCGAACCCCTTCAGCCCCGGGTCCGGCGGGGATCTTCCCCCTCTGCCGACATACAACAACTTCTACACACCCTCCCACTCTCCTCCACCTCCACCCTCTCCTGGACCCGGGGGAGCACGCGAGCCAGCCAACTCGGTCAACTCTCAACGGCCTAGCGAGACACATACTGTGCTCTCCCCCGCCCCGCTCGCGCCGACCGAGACTGGCGGTTCCTCCGGATCGAACGCCGGCGGGCTCATCCTCACCCCTCGATACCTGTCCACAGCGCCCGAAGTGCCAACTTCTACTCTACCGCCGGCCAAAGAAGAGCAAGCGGACACCACCGCCTTGTATCTTTCCAAGTTCATCTTCCAAGTTGGCGCATCCGGGCTGGCCAAGGATCGACCCATCATTACGCGCTCCCCGCGCCGTACCGCTCCGCGCGAACAACCACCTCGGCCCCGGTCCTTCCCACTTCAGAACATCTCCGCCCCTCCCAAATCCGAAATGGAAGGCGTGTCCGTGGGTGAAGACTCGTACTTTGCCACCCCGACCGGGATATGCGTAGCGGACGGGGTAGGCGGATGGGCCCGATCAGGCAGGAACGGAGCAGACGCAGGACGGTGGAGTCGGCTCCTGACGCACTTCTGCCATGCAGAAGTCAAGGCGTGGTGGGCTGGCGCCGAGGAGTATTGCGAGGATGTACCGGGCAAGAAGGAGGAAGGGGGGCAGTACAAGTTTCCGAGGGGGTGGTCGAGGCGCAAAGGGGAGGAGAAGGGGAGGGAGGGGGATAGTTGGGGATTACCGGATGGGAAGCAGCGGAGGAAGTTGGATCCGGTGGAAGTCATGCAAAGGGGTTTTGAGAAGTGTCTAGCTTGCGTACTGGCGGAGGTGAGTATCCCTTCTTTCTGCATTTACTGGCATGTGCGGAAGACAGACTGATTGTCTAGGGCATATACGGCTCATCAACCTGCCTCCTCGCTGTCCTCCATCATACCTCCCTCCGAATAGCCAACCTAGGCGATTGCTGTCTCCTCGTCGTACGCGACGGTGAGGTCGTCTTCCGCACCAAGGAGATGCAACACGCCTTCAACTTCCCACACCAGGTGGGCACGCACAGTCGGGATGAGCCAATGAAGGATGCGGAGATGTTTGAGGTGGAAGTGCGAGAGAGGGATGTGGTCGTGGTGGGGAGTGATGGGTTGATGGATAATCTCGTGAGTCCCCCTGCCTTCCCACATGTTGATCTAACCCCTTGGGACTGGTATGACTTGGTGATCTCTAGCTGACGACCAGTTCGACCAAGACATCCTAGACTGCCTCGCCGAATTCGCCCCTCCCTCAGAAATACCAAGCACCTTCTCCCCGCTCTCCCTTCCTCAAAACGCTCATCCCACTCCACCACCATCCCGCCCCAGCTCAGGAACAGGCCTACCATTATTCAACCCCCAAAAAGTGTCCGAGGCGCTGTGTAACAAGGCAAGAGAGGTCAGCGAGGAACCAAATGCCGAGACGCCGTTTATGGTTAGGTGTATTGAGGAGGGAATGGACTTTGTCGGTGGGAAGAAGGACGGTGAGTCTGCTTGCTTGGGCGGGGTGGATGATAACAGGAGCTGATGGTCAGATATCTCGGTCGTCGTAGGGGTTATTGGGCAACAAGGGGAACACTTCCAACTGCGCACCTGAGCCAGCTGGTTGTAGCCTCCACCGGACGAGCACAACTACCACGCGGCTGACCGGCGAGCGGACCAGGCTGAGCTACCCGTCGCTCAGGCGAAGCGCGGGCGGGGCAAGGAGAAATATCCTTGAGGTCGCTGGTCATGGGGATAATGCCGGTTTGCGATCAGTATGCGGAGATCAAGCAGGTGGAGGGGCGGTATAAGCGCTATGAGTTGTATTGCTATTTACATCTAGCTGATCTAGATAAGACATGTATCCTAGCTGGCCCGTCTGATCTACTGACGATCTTCCGCTTGTTTTCCCCCATCCTCCTCCCTTCCCCTCTTCTGAACCGCCGATCTCGCTTAGACGACGACTATGATAATTGACTTCCCTCTCCGCCACTCCCTCACTCTCGCATCGCCCAGCATCTCTCCCCATAGCGATTCCGCCCCTCAGCGATCCTTCGCCCCGGTCCGACCCTCCATCCGCGTCCACCCTTGGATCCGCCGCACAACAGACCGCCATCTCCAGTTCGCAACGTCGATCTCGCTCATCTGAACATCAGCAATTTCCTCTTCATCTCGCCTCCATACATCGTCGGTACTGATGAGATACTCACGAATCTATGCACACGCCTGATCACTCCTCACACCCCTCAACACGGTCTCCTGCCAGTCAAGCAATACCCTCCATGCGACCTCTCCCACTTGCACCCCTCTCGCCTGCCATTCCTCCTCGCTAGCGCCTTCGACCTCCCTCATCCGCTCAATGAGGGCGAGGGGTACTGCTAACCCCTCAAAGTCCGTGTACGCCCTCCATTCCGCCGTCTCCTGTCGCCGGAAAAAACGATGGACCCGAATGTTGTTGTCACCGAGGTCGGTGACGTACCTTCGATCCACGGAGATGTGCCATTCGCAAGGGTTGTACAAATCATCGCCGTCTTCGGTCCACGGCGTATAGAATCGAGCGTAGAGCAGTTCGGTCTCGCCGTGGCAGATTGACGAGACCCGCCCGATGCACGTCTCGCCGCCCTGAACCGCATCTAGCCTGGTGAAGAGGCCGAGATCGCTCATGTCGACCGTTTTGCCCACGTAATATATGGATGTGAGGTAAGCGGACCCGTGAAGATTGAGTGCTGAGCAGAGGTGCATTGCTTTGGCGAAGGTGGGCGGCGTGCAAGTGTCGAGGGAGTCGAGCGGGCCGGGGGCGCAATGATCTTCGCTGGCGAAGACGGTCCTTGTGTAAATGATGAGGGTCTCGAGAGTGGGCATCCGAGGGGGGACAAACTACGCTTATTCAGCGCGGCCCGTTCTCGCAGAGCGTGGGAGACCCTTACCAGATCCAGCGGTGAACCCGCCGAAAGTACGAGTCTTTTCAGACCCCGGAAGTCTTGGAAATAATGTTCCGCCTCATTGAGATCCGCCTCCCAGTGAACATCGTGCAAATGCGGATGTTTCTCGCAGCACTCGACCGCCCGCTCCCACAGTGTCTCGTGATAGTGCATCAGCCAATCCCCGGGATGCACAGAGAGCTGACGAAGGTTGGAGCTGCGCGACAAGACGTCAAGCAGCTGCCCCATCGCACTTTCCCATACTTCGAGGGGTTCATACTCAAAGTCGACGTCCGGCAGGCAGAGTTTGAGACGCTGTAGACTAGTGTCCGCCGCAAGTCTAGGGGAAGGTACCCATCCTTCGCCCGGCAGGTCGGCATGATGCTGAGGGCCGACGTCGAGCGAAATGAGATTAGGTGATGCGGCGCAGAGGAGCGGGACGAGAACATGTGCGAATAGTGTCGTATACGGAGCGATTTGGACGCATGTGAGACGGGAGAAGGAGATGGGTCTGTCAAGCAGGTGAAGCTCGAGCTGTAAAATGTCTGCTATCGGCTGGCGAGAGGTGCTGGTCCGTGGGTCCCGAAGCGGATCGATCGTCAGGCCCCTGATTGTAGAGGAGACCCGCTCGAGGAGGGTCATGATGTAAGGTACCGCACCGGGTAGGTTCCGGAACCTAACGTCTTCCACCATGCCGAGCAGCCGAGGCTCGACGTCCGTCATGGCCAGGATCGCATTGACCTTGCCACGGACTGCCACTGTATGCCTCCGCCCCTCCTTCTCTCCCTTTGGGATCTTGTGGACGACCCCTCCAGCATCTGCCGGAGCGTCTGATGTGGGTGCGAGGAGGCTGTCTGGGGATAAGTTGATGAATCGCCAGATCTGGGGAACGGCGAGATGGGTGAGACGGCGGCAGACGAGCGCGAGAGCGAGGGAGGTTGGCTGGTCGAGGAGGGACGCGATGGGGATGAGGAGCTCCTCTGGGAGATCGGTGAGAGTTGTGGGTGGTTTGTTGTCTCCCTCGTCCTGTCTCGTCAGCCAATCGGTCTGGCCCAAAAAGAACTCGGCAGCATCCCTAAGTGATCCAGCGACAGACTTGTACCCACCGTACGATAAGCCATAGTGATGGGGTCTTCGCCCAGGCTCAACCTAGCAGTGTAAGGCGCTATATCTTGAGACGTACTCATATCACCCCACTGTACGGAGTAGGTTGGTGATTGATGTTGATTGGTTGAGTGAAGTCAGTAATTTTGGGAGGCGAGGTGGAAAAGTCAGCAGCTCCACATTCCTCAACCCCGTGTTTCATCCACCTGCCACCGAGTACATGCCAACTCGCCCACCTCATCAGCTGCACCGCTACCACTATCCGCAAAGCATACATTAGACTTAGCTATAGCTACAAGGCGGAACACTATTCCGCTCGGACTATCACTGGCGTGAATGCCTAACCCACAACCACATGCCCCCCCCCTGCCAGCGACACCCCTTCACTTGCCTTCCCTTCGGCGGTCACGCCATCCTCCCCACATCCTCCGAGTGCTGCACCGTGCCCTTCTCCTTCTCCTGGTCCTTCTTTCCAAACCTGCCGCCGCCCTTCTTTTTCGAGCTAGTCTTCTCCTCACTCTGTAGCTCCGGATCGCCCCGCTGACCTGTCCCGCCCAGGATCTTCTCTGCCTCGGCCGAACCAGCCTCGGGAATATCACCCGACAGGGAGATCTTGACGGGGTTGGCGGATTGCTCGTGTGCCAAGGCGAAGATGAGATCGAGCTGCTACGTCAGTAGGCATTCTTTTCTCAAACACAGCAGGCGGTGGGAGCATGCGAAGTTCTGAGGAGGACATACCTCTTCCAAAGAGTACTTCTTGGTTTCAGGGAAGAAAAGAACGATAGCGGGCAGGATTATCACTGCAGGGTTAGCTGAAGCTCGAACGGATTAGAGGTCTGCGCAACTGACCCAAGTTGAGGGCACCAAAGAAGGCATAGGTTCCCCATCGGATAGAGTTGAACATGGGTCCTGTGACCATGACGACCTGTCCAGATCAGTCTCAATTCCTTTCCGCAAGCTACGGTGCTCATACAAAGAAGTTAAAGAGCCAGTTTGTGGCCGTCGATAACGCGTTAGCGGGCGCCCGGATACGTAGCGGGGTCACTTCGGCCGGATACAGCCTTAAAAATCAGCATGAGACCAATTTGTTTGACTCGAAAACGCTAAAGCTCACCAAGTCATCCCGAGCCATCCGACCGAGAACCACGTGTTGAACAAGAAGAGACACAAGACTGATACGCCCTGCGCACCCTTATTTCCTTGCTCCACGCTGTTGTAAAGACCGGCGAGGACGATGAAGGTGCAGCCTTGAAGGAGGGCGCACCAGATCATGAGAGGGCGACGGCCGACGCGCTCAATGATGGCGATGGCGAAGAGCCTGGAGGTCAGCAGCGACCTAAGAGAAGTACGAAGGTATGATCAAGACATACGAGGTGAGGAAGTAGACAGTCCCGTTCACCCCTGACAATACACGAGAGAGTTCGGCGGTAATACCCATCTGAGCGAGCACACTGGTCAAATAGTAAGTGATCAAGCTGTTCTGTCAGCTCTCATCCTCGCTAGCCATGTTGTCATACTCCAGATACCTGACTCACTTGATACCCGTGATCTGCTGGAAACACTGTGACCCCATGCCCAACAAAGTCCGCCGGAAATGCTGGCTCCGGCCGTGTGTCAAAAGCTCGCCAAGCTGGAAATCACCGGCAGACTGGTTGACCGCATCAACGATACCGTGCCAGATCTTTTGAACAGCTGGATCGTCCACGGTCTTGCCGTCCAAAGCGGCAAGGACAGCGAGACATTCGGCGTGTCGGCCTTTGGAGGCAAGCCATCGAGGGGATTCGGGGAGGCGGAAGATCCAGAAGAGGAAAAGCCTAATTGAAATTAGCTGTAGCGTTGATGAGGGAGGAGACGGGGATACGCAAAGGCAGAGCAATTGAGAGGACATGCTTACATGGTGAAGGTAAAAACGCATTGGAGGGCGATGGGGACACGCCACGAACTTGGGCCGTTGACAAAGTAGAATCCAAGGTTGATCCAGTAGGCACACATGATACCCTATCATATCAGCTCGAGCATAGCTGCGGACTGGGAGATTGCTCACAAAAGTAATGAGACTGCCGGAGAGGAGGAGGAGCTGGCCACGCCGGTGAGGCTTGGCACATTCACTCTGATACGTCGGGACCTGTAGAATCAGCGGACTGTCTGCGGTTTTTTCGGAAGGCGGTCGGCACACTCACAGTAGAAGTCAGAAGGCCGTTGAAGATTCCAGTAAAGATCCTAGCGACAATCATCATAGCGTAGTTGACCGCTCCCGCTTGAAGACCGGTACCGACGATCAGCCCAATGCCGGCCCTGATGTATGAGTTCCAGATCCATCCAACAGACACCTCCTGAGCGACTTACCAGACAATGGTCTTCTTCCGTCCGAGCTTGTCGCCGAGCCACAGGTTCACCAATGCACCGAAGAAACAGCCAATGAGGTCTGCAAGTATCAGCTCTGCTTCAGGAGCGGCCGCGAGACACTCACAGGAAGCGACGAGGAAACTTTGAAGTACAGCCGCCTGTTGACCGTTGAATCCGTCCGCCGTTTGCGGGAAGGTCTGGATGAACGAAGGCAGCGTCAAGAGCGCTGACAAGACACCCTCTGACGATCAGCCAGTGTCTAGCGTACTCCCTTAGGATTGGATACTTACGGTCGTATCCGAACGTGACAAAGGCCACACCGGCAAGCACATTGACCATGACAAGCAATGGCTTGCCATGTAGCCTGGACGGGCGCAAGCTCGCCGCATGCGCCATGTCGACCTTTGGCATCTGACTTTCGGGGGTTGTTATGCCACCTTCCTCATTGTAGACCGTCGAGTCGGTCGATCCATGTCGGCCACCGTCGACGCCTTGAGCGGTCTCCGGACCGGTATTGGTAGTACGCGCCATGATGAGTGCGATGCGAGGAGGTAGGGATGTACTTGATGGGGCCAATAGGGAGAAACAAGGGGAACGATGGGGCCACGAGAGGGGGAGACGGGGTCTATATACCTCTCAACCGAACGGGTCGGGCGAGCAGTCAGCTTGACGTAGTGAAGCTATACCCGAAGCGCAAGTCAGCAGACCACGGCCTAGGAGCAGCCCCGCAATGCCTCGGGCGATCAGCGGGGTTAAAGATTAAGCAGCGACGTACGAGATGTGGGCTTCCTCAAACGCCCCGCGCGAATCCTACCGAATCTCGCTAAGCCGGGGTTGTGATAGCTCCGCGCAAGTCCGCGCAGCTCTCCGCATCTGGCGCTCCCATCATCTCGGCCATGATTACTCCCCTCATCCGACTATCAACCGACAACATCCGCGTTCATGCTTGTTAAGTCAGTCACCGAGTACTCTTCGAGCAAGGTAGTGCTATCTGCGTATGCCGGCGGCTATTGCTGACTTCGACTCGAAGAGGTGGAGGTCTTCTTTAGCTTCTTCAGCTGTCAGCGCCGAAGTTACCGCTGACGTCATACTCGAGTACGCAGATCTGATACAGCCACGTGGCTGTCTGTATGCTTGATCCATCTCTAGGGGCCTGAGTTAAGCATTTCTTCACCTCCGCCTCCTTGCGGAGACGAGAGGTATGCGGTGTGCATACACAGGAGCGCCTCTCCCTCTGACTCACCCTTCCTCTTGATTGTTTCGGACAACGTACTTGAAAGCGGTGATGCGAGCTGTCCAAAGGAATGTGTAGCGTGCCAAAGGGAGACCCTCCGCGGCCCGAAATCTCGATCGCTCGTCTGGATTTCTCCGCATGGACCTATCAAGATTTTCATTAAGCCCCTTGCATCCAGAACTTTGCTTTGCGACCGACACAACTCAATCTCGCCAAAGACACCCAGCGTGAGCTGCTTCGCTATGGAATGTGAGCGATAGCCTCGATCAGTCATACGACTAGGATTAGCGGTAAGCAGGGCGACGGTCGACACGCGGTACTAGTATCCACCATCACTTAGATGAAACGCACGCCCCATACTTAGCCGACACCCATCACCTCAAGGCGCCTTGTTGTCACCCTCGTGCGCACCGGCCGCTTTGATATCTCCGAATCACTAGCGCAGTGCTCGATTGATCTCTACCCCGCGCCCTGCCCAATACCGACCTAGTCTAGGAGCTGGAGCGGAGATCTGACTCGACACCTCCACTTCACCTCCCGGCAAGGGGAAAGACAGGTGTCAGGTATTTCGATCGATCTCCCTCACCCGCCCTCGTGATATAGCTCGAGTTCAACCTCGACCCTCGACATCTGCCTCTCTACATTCCTCCTCGGTCCACCTCGGTACACCATGTCCGACGCTGCGGCCGCCTGCCTGGCGTCCTCGTTCATGGTTGCTGACCTGAGCAGCGTCAGTGAGTGCTTTTGTCGCTCGGCGCTCGAGCCCTCAGCTGACCCCATAGCTGGACCGTTCTTCCTAGGATTCATGCTCGAGTCTTTTGGTGAGCTATCCCTATGCGCACAGCTGATCTCAGGCATGGGCGTCGTCTTTGTCCTCTCCGCCGACTATCTCCTCAGTGTGGCTTCTCGGCGAAAACTAGCCTCTGAGAGTTCCCGTCGACTAGGCGTTGCCCTCGTCGTCGTAACAATGACCATCAGCGCCGCTCAAACGCTGGTCGACTTGGTGCGCGGCTTCAGAGTGAGCCCCGTTGTTCTCCTTCTTTCGAGTGCGCCAGCTTATGCCAGATATTCGGCACCAACTACATGAACATTGCCAAATTTCTCTCGGCCGACCCCCTCTTCTTCGCCTCTCCCTTTCTCGGCATCCTCTCGGCCTTCATCGCCCAGCTCTTCCTCCTTCGCCGGATAGTCCGCTTCCTCTCCTCACTCGAGTTATTATGGCCGTTCCTCTCGCGCAAAATCATCAAGATCACCTTCACAACAATCATGATTGCATCGATGGTATTGGCGGCGGTGGCTGGCTCGATAGCATCGGCGCAAGTGTCGGGCACAAATGGACTCTCGACGTTGGCGTTTGTGGACACCATGGGATCAAGAGAGTGAGTCTTACTGGTATCGGTCAGAGCTGATTGTAGATTCCGCTTGTATTCGGGCATATGGCTCGGTACGGCCGTCGGCGTCGATTGTATCCTCTGCTCCATCCTCTGCGTGGAGCTATGGTGGGCGCGGCGGAAGCTCAGTATGAACGGGACGTCCATGCAGGAGTTCATGACGAGGCTTATTGTAAGTTGTTTTCCATGCTGAAGGACTCAGCTGATGACTAGCTCATCACCTTTCACGGCGGCGCTGCTGTGACCGGTCTCCAAGTCGCGGTCCTCCTCTTATACTACTACCGCCAGAACACCGCTTGGTGCTACTTCCCCATGACCCTGGTGAGCAATTTCTGTATCCTCTCTTCTTGCACAGAGCTGATCCACAGCTACCCAAAGTCTACAACATCACACTCATCCTCTCCATCTCCCTTCCTCAGTCCCAAGCTGGACGACCCCCGTCTCAGATCTCCCTCCCCACCATTCAGCCCGATCTTGCCGCGAACGACTTCCGGATAGGCTCCCCTACCAACTCCTCTGGGATCTTTGACGGTCGGCATGGAAACGTCCACGGACACGGGCTCGGTCATGGTCGGCATGTCATTTTCAGGTCGGACGGGAGCGGCGGTGTCACTCCCGCTGGGGATGATCTGAAGAAGGATCTGGATGCGGAGAAGGAGGGTGGCAAGGAGAAGAGGGCGGGGACGCCGGGGAACGGCGCGAGGTTGTCGCAGATCGTTCGGACGAGCTGGAAGCAGAATCAGGGGCTGTTGAGCTGGAGCTTGATACCTGGGGACATGGCGGAACCTGAGATGGAAGAAAGGGGCAGATGGGGGAAGAAGGTTGACGAGGATATGGTGAGTCTCCTCTTAAAGATATTGAGGGGAGGGAGCTGATAACAGTATACCGCTCGCACACCCCGCCCAGCCTCCGCACCCCAGCCCCGCCGTCCATCCCTCCTACCCCTCCTCGACTCTCCATCATCTAGCTCACCATCCCCCTACTCGCGCTCCAACTCTGGATCCGGCGCAGGACGTATCGTCTCCCTGGGCCCTGGTGGCCTCGGCGGCTCCGACGCTCAGGCCGTCACCTCTCCGCTCACGCGATCCTTTACACTCCCGCTCGCCCCATCACCCCGGGTGGATCGGTTCGACCTCTCCACCGCGTCCTCCTCCACATCCACGCAGAGTCGGAATCGAATCGACTCCATACCTTCTCGCCTCTTTGACCGGAGTCCGATCCCATACCCCAATATGGTGTACTCGCCGACTCCGCGCGGGTCCACGTCGTCTAACGGGCCGGGCAAGCTACAGAGACATCAATCGGGCTCGGGCGCTTCACCCACTGGTCATCAGCATCGGCGGTCAACCGCTCCGGACATTCATGATCCGCACACTGCTATCGCGTCTGGCTCCGGCTCCAGCTCAGGCCATGGCTACGTCCTGCCTATGCCCAAGCTAGCGAGCGGGCCAGATGCTGGGATGGCTTTCCATTTCGATACGGTCAACCCTTTCGCTTCGGTCTATTCGTCGGGTTCGCAAGTGTCCCTGAATCCAACGATCGGTGGTGGAGGGAGTATCGGAAGATCAGGAGGCGCAGGGAGGGGAGCGATGGGCATGTACCCGCCCGTCAACGCTTCGGGGTCGGAGGTGCCGCTCGTCCCTTCGGACTCAAGAGCTGAGGTCGGCGGCGGTGGCGGTGGATCAGGCTGGACCCCGCCTGGAACGACGAGGGAACGGCCGGGGAGATTGTCGGTCCGGATCGACCAGAGTCCACGAACGGGGACGGGCGGAGCGCGGATGGTCACACCACCGCGCAGCGTCAGTACGGGCAAAGGGGGAAAGAAGAAAGAGCAGCGGGACGATGGGGACGACGACGAAGCGGAGGACCAAGTGGACGACGAGGCGTATCTCGGTCCAAAGAGCAGAGGAGGAGCAGAGAGGCAGCGGAATATGTCGTTCCAGGACTTCTTGGGTGCGGGCCCGTCAGAGCTGGATCCTGGGCCTGGAGGAAGTCGGTCTAGGTCAGATGGAGGGGGAATGGGATTGGGAGCGGGGGCGGGAGCGGGCGCGAAGAGGATATGGGGGTCTATTAGTGGACAAGGGGGACAAGGGGGACAAGGGGCCGGGGGACAGGGCGGGAGGTGGGGCAGGTAGATTTGATTATAATTGGATGGATTGATAGGGTATGCGATACGGCTGGGCCGGGGTGATTCTGCAAACAGCAAAAAAAAGATGCCTGCTACTCTAGCTGATTGACAGGGCGGGACCCTTGCTAGATGCCCGCATAATCTACTGATTTACAAGATTACAACAGACTTCCAAATGATACAACTTCGGCATACTGCCCTACGTGACGCGTGATGGCCTAGCCCATCCGGATGACGCTCGTCCACGCCTCGTGACTGACCTGCACTCCTCTCTTATCCCACTCCTCTACGCTAGCGCCCTCGGCCTGCCTCATCCGCCGCAACGCTGCCGGCGAGATGCACTTATCATCCACGTTCGTCAATTCCCGCCATTTCTCCGTCTCCCCCTCATCTTCTTCCTCCGCCTCCTCATTCATCTCCGTTTCCCCTTCATCTGTCTCGGCCAGCTCCGCCTCCGCCGCCGTCTCCGCATCCCTATTCTTCTGGACCGGTAGCTCTCCGCCAGCGCCTGCCGATGCCGGATGCGCCGAGCGGAGTAGACGAAGCCGAACTAGCTCGGTCGATCCGTGCCACAACGAACTGATGACGCCATTCATATCCGCTTTCCTCTCGACTCCGTCAAGCCGATCAAAGACGTCCTCTTCTTCGAGGTCGGGTGCGAGGGAAGAATCGGGAAGGGTGTGGATGTATCGCAGTTGAGGACTGCTTCTGGTCCCGGCTGCGATGTGTGGAGGTATCAGGTGAGACCGGGCCTGTACATCCTCGCGAGGACTGTACGGCAAGAGCCAGGGGAGGTAGACTTCAGTCGTACGTATAGGAACGAGGAAGAGGGTTTCAAGGACAGGGAGATTGGGGAAGTGAGCCATCTGACATGAGCGTTGTTATTGATATTCTGCATGAAGGAACATACCTTGAGAGGGTCACCCGTTGAAGACCGGAGCAGTAGCCTGCGGAGCTTCGCAAAGCTCACGCTAGTGCTGACAGCAGGAACAGGCGGTATGGCAAGATAGTAGGTCGCAAAGTCCGCTTCGACGTCCCAGAGGAGAGTTTGTAGATCCTCCAGATCCGATATGGCGACTACGAGCCGGTCCACTGCCAGCCTGGGTCCAGCGTAATTGGTATATAGCTGCCGGACGGAGGGAGAGTGACGGAGGAGGTCGAGAATGGACCGTACGGCGTCCGATTGGTCCGCCTCATTGGGATGACTCGCGCCTACGCTCTCGATATGTAGCCGCCGTAGTTGCCTGTTGATCCTCGGCGTGAGATTACTGCTTGACGTCGACGGCTCCCAGCTCCGCGCCAGAGCTGAATCGATGCTGACGCTCAGCGACTCCAAAGATGGGGCGAGACCGCATACTAGGCTAATGATGACGCTGGACTTGATCGCGCCTCTGCCGAGTTGGATGTGCCGGAGTGAGGGGAAGGCGAGGGGGTGGTGGATCATCCGGACCTGGATGGGGTCTTCGCACGAATACACCTCCGGATCGAACGGGGCGATGATCTCCAATGCGGTGAGATACGCCGCGGTGAGCCGAAGTAGCTCCAGCGCTCCATCCGATCCGGCTGTCCCCGAGACCACTTTGATCCGCTGGACCATCCTCTCTCTCCCGGCTGCTACCCCTCTGGCCATCGCCTCCGCCTTCCGCTTCAGCGCCGCCCGACGGATATCTTCACGCCCTTTTGCCTCTTCAGCGAGATGTAGCGCCATCGTGAGCATAGGCACCGCCCGAGGTCGGTAAGACGGGCGCTGGCCATAGTACGGGCTGACGCTCAGATCGAGTGAGCGCCATATGCCATGTTGCGCCCCGAGGGTGAGCTGCGGAGCGACTCGAGCGAGGGAGAGGGCGGTGTAGTGGTCCACCTGGACAGCAATCATGGCGATGAGCTCGTATGGGAGGTCAGTGAGGGTAACGCATTGTGGCTGGGAGAGCTGATTGTCAGCTTGCAGTCTTTCGAACATATGCTGTATATTCGGACCGACCCTTGGATCCGGCATATTGGTCTGGCTCAATGCAATTGAGGGTCTCGCTGGGCGGATCCGGAGTTCTGGACGGAGAAGCCGCAATTGGGCCTACATGCCAGTCTTATCCAGCACGATGCTGCCAGAGCCTATATGCGGATCTAGCCCTGCGCGATGCGGTGTAAGGGTAGGTGATCAGGCTATAGTCTACATTAGGCTAAGATAGAGACTGTGGAGATGTGCAGAGTCGAGGTATAGTGCATCTGTTTGGCGGAGTTGGGTGGCAAACATCCCCCGGAACCGTGTCCGGAAATGAGCAAGCTGCCAGCTTAAAGCTTCGTCTCCTCACATTCTATTATACATCTGCCTCGCTATACCACCCTAGGTATCTCGCTCGCCCAGTGGGAGCCAGCGCTGGAGATAGATCCCAGGTGACTGCAGACCGGTAGGAGATGCTGGAGGCTCTAGCCAGAACAGTCAAGATGGTATGTTATAGAATTCTGCTCAACTCGGACACTGCGCATGTGATGCTGACTGGTATAGATAGCCAAGAACACGTCCACATCCTCCTCCCGACCCCCTCGTACGCTACAGAGCCTGCCTCAAGAGCTCATATCCCTCATCATATCCAACCTCGACAGAGCAGGCGCCATATCCCTCCGACTCACCTCGTCCGCCTTCTCAAATGCCACCGAAGAATTTTTATGGCGCACCATCGACTTATGCGTTCCACCGCACTACGGCGAGCTGCCAAGTGTCCAGCCATGCGCGACCAGCGAGGATAAGGCGTACCGGGAATGGGCGGAAGGGATGGCACAGAGCGCAGTCGTGAAGGTCAGAGCTGCGCTGAAGGATAAGATGCGGAGGGTCGCTTTGGCAGGGGATGAAAGGCGCATGCGGATGGTGGAGATAATCAGGGTCATGGCGATTCCCGGCGCAGTCTACGGGTTTCTTCATACCCTTGAAATCGTTTCGTCGCATCTCAAGCGACTCGAGCTCTACGTGCCGGACCGGTACGTCTTCGACTACGGGTGGCCGGCTGGGCTCAACGAGACGCTCGACTTTAAGTTGATCGATATCGGCCTGGAATTCCCCGCGCTCACCTACGTCTATATCGGCAGGAGCATATGTTTAAAAGACGAAGACCGAAATGTATTTGTCCGTAAAAGACGAAGCCTTTCCGCCACTGTCTAAAAGACGAAGTCCGGCCCTAAAGGACGAACGGGAATGTTCCGGATCCGGTGATGCCGATCCCCCACTTAACGTCATCCCCCAAGGCTCGGCTTGTAATCTCACTCAGCTGGAATCAATGTACATCCATCTATCCATCTATCTATCTACAACTCTATTTTAGAAGAAAGCGGCGTAGCGGTCATCGAAAGCGGGGTCGGGGCATTTACGCGTATTGTGACCTTCCTTCTTACACCGGGCACAGTGCTGAGGCGCACCCGCTGGCCTGCCCCTCCTCTTCCCCTGTCCCCCAAACGCCGGTATCTCCCGCTGACTCGCCTCGGTCGGCCTGACCCCTCGCGTCCCCCTCTTCTGCCTCTTCCGCCCATGCGCCATCCTGATCGGAAAGGGTTGTAGGTGCTCGAGGGTGGCAAGGTCGTCGGTCAGAATGACGGCGAAGGGTACCGAGTACGCCTGTCGCCAAGACGCAGAGCGATATTGAGGTCCAGCGAGGCTGTAATATTAGCTGGTTCTTGTGATGATCAGAGCTGAAAGTCTACTCACTCCTTGACCCTGTTGCTCGCGCGGACCTTCTCCAACACTGCCACGACGTGCTTGCACGGTAGCATATGCTGGCGGGGTATACCGCACGTGCACGTCGCCGAGCGCGTCGCCCAGTTGACCACGACCCATCGCTGCTGATCCGCATGGTCATACACCCCCATGATCCGAGCGAGAGCAGTAGGGATGGTCTTGCCGGTGGTGAACGCCTCGTCGTTTTGGGTGATTACGACGTCGTGTCGGACAGCGTCGCTGGCAGATGTGAGCCAATTAAAGGCGAAGGGGCAGTTGGTACCGTTGTGCTGGGTCGATAGCAGCGAGCGCTCGACCCAGTTCTGGGCCATAAGGTCCCAGATGCCCTGCAGGAGCTCGACGATGGGACGACTCCGTAAGGGACCGAGCCAGTTGTTACACTGCTCGGAGGTATTGGAGGTGGTTGTACCGTAGCGAGGGAGGGGGAAGGCGTAGGTTGCCCATTGGTCGTGGGGGATGGAGTTGATATAGAAGGCCGCGTCCGGGTTCTCGCTCTCCAGCGCCGAGAGGTGTTGCTTGAACTCCACCTCGGTCTTGGCGTACAGCATGGAGTTGAAGGAATCGACCGCTTTGGCCTTGTATGCCTCCTTGATATTGGCTCGCAGATGCTGAGCGCAATGACCGTGATGGGCGGCAGGGAGGACGGTACCGACGGCGTTGAGCAGGCCTTTCTGCCGGTCCGACACGATGACGACGCCCTCGAATGCGAGACTGGGAAGGGCGACGAGGAGGTTCTGGCAGAACCAGCTCCAGGTGGCGGTGGACTCCGACTTGACGAGCGCCCAAGCGAGGATGACGATATGACCCTCGCAGTCAGACGTGGAGGCGAGGAGGAGGTTGTAGGTATTGTGGGCGCGAGAGTATGTCCCGTCCAGGGTGAGGAGAGGCCGAGAGTGGTGGAAGAATGTCCGCGCCGGCGATGGGGAGACAAAGAGGCCCAATATCGCCACGTCCTCTTCATCGTCATCGCCACTGTCCCCATCCTCTGAGTCCCTGCCGTCCCCACCCTGCCCAGCTCCATCTCTACGCTCCCGATACCCATCCAGAGGCTTGTCCGTCTGGAGATCCAGATGAGCCTGCGGATCCCGCTGGGCTAGCAGGTCCATATAGGCGGGGGACGACGGAAGTCGGCGCAGTGGTTGGCCGCGGTGTCCCCCCTAATCTCCTGTACCGCGCGCGAGACGGCCTGGCGGCTCAGATCGTCGATGGTGGAAGCGCGGAGGGGACCGATGAGACCTTTGGCGGAGGCTTCGGCGAGAGGGGTGCCTTTGTTGAGTCGTGTGGCCTGCATGTGTCAGCTATATCAAAGCCAATAGTTGCGTTATTGACTCACCTCGGCGAGAATGAAGCCCCTTTGTCTCGCTCCAAGTCGCGCGGGAACGCCGTGAGGAGAGCAAGTGTGTTCGTCGATGAGAGTTTGAACGATACACCCGCCCGACGCCCCGTGCGACTTGAGGTAGACACGATATTTACAACCGTCCCCCTTCTTGAGCGCGCACGAAAGTATCCGCGATCCCGTCGGCGCCTTCTCCGCCTTGACGGACGCCTTGCGCTGAGCAAGAGAGAGGTGGGTGATGGCGATTTTGGCAGTGTCGAAAGAGCCGAAGGTCTGCTTGGCGTAGAGGACAGTGGTAGGGGCAAATGAGGTAGCGGGGGCGAAGGTTGGTTGATTACTGCGACGCGTCAGAATGGGCCACAATAGTCCTTAATGCGCGAGACTACCTACTCTGACATGATGAGAGAAGGCGGTAGGGCTAGTAATAGTGCTTGGCTGGCTGATGTTGTTGCTACGTGGGTATAGAAGCGGAAAGTGGAGAGGTGAAGGAGCGGAGAGGAGAGGATCAAAACAAATACAACGCGTCGCGGGGCCGGCACACTGCCGGCATGATAACAAGCCGAAACTATCCGGCTTCGTCCTTTAGGCATCCTTTAGGCCGGACTTCGTCTTTTAGACAGTGGCGGAAAGGCTTCGTCTTTTACGGACAAATACATTTCGGTCTTCGTCTTTGGCCAGGGTTTACCCTGGTACTTTGCTGCTGATATTTCAAACTATGATCGCACCTTGCTTGCCCAATATCGCTCGAAATTTCGATGTTAAGGTGCCTATGGACTCGATAGATTCATAACCACCTTCCAGGTTTTTCAGGGACCTCTTGTGCATAGTAGAATGTCGAGATGTAGGGAATGCGTTTTGGCCAGGTGAGGTTGAAAACGCGATGACGCGGTTCGAGAAAGTCCGTGCGCGTGTTTCACATTTGCATGCATGCGTTTCAGCCGGCCTCCACCGGTCAACCCGGCCAATCTCACAAGTACGGCTAACTGCATACTCCCCTCAACGCGAGCTAGCATGCTCGGTAGGACCTCATGTAGAACTGTATGAAGATTCAGGGGCACGTTGATGATCTGACCGACACCACGTCAATCTAGTCTGCCGCTCACTGCAGGCACATGACTGCGTCGCAATCCTACCTGGCTGTTCTCGGCTGGTCTTACGCGGACGGGAGTGTTTACGGCTACGGCGATGAGGCGAGAAACTAACACTTGCGCTTTTCACCTTATTCTGAGGAGTGGTAGATTGATAATCCTGCAGTAGGACCACTCCATGCATTCAGAACGCCTAGAATCACGAGATCTGAAAAACATGAGAACTAGATGCGTGAATGCTGTGCCTGACCGAATATCCCGGAGTATCAGAACTTGTCGTGCGGGAGATTGTGGCGAGGAGAAGAGACGTGCAGCATATGAGATGGGGACGGGGACGGAGGTGTGTGGGGAAAGAAGGCGAAGCGAGGATGGCGTCTTACGACCCGTACCCAGAGATCTGGGACCGTAAACGGCGCGGACGGTGGCTGGTCGTAGGGAGGCTAGCTTGAACTAGACGGAGGGGGTAGGAGTCTAGTCTCTGGACTTGTATTAGACGGGGAGGTATGCGAGTATCGGCGAATGGGGATGAGGAGGATTCTGAGGTATTTCGAGGCTTTGAAGGTGTGCAAGGCAAGACATATATTGAGCTAAGGTAAGAGCTAGGTAGATCTTGACTAGGTAGCTTATGAAAGATCAATTCTAAGAGAAGAAGCAATCCAAGGCGAAATATCCCGCCTTTCATACCCCTGGGCAACCTCACTCCCATAGTACCGCCTGGGAGCCGTATAGGACCGTATAGGACCGTATGGGATCGTCCGAGGCAGTATGAGATCGTACGAGGCAGTATGGGATCATACGAGGTTGACTGGATCGTACGAGAATGGAGTGGGTCCTGAATGGTCCTCGCTGGGATTGGCGTGCGAGGGATGACAGGACCTAGCATGGGGAGGTGGTGATCTGGGTCCTGACATGGCGTCGAGGAACGAGGGACGAGAGTGCGAGCGATGTGCAAGAAGAGGAATAGCGAGTCAAAGGGCGAATGTATCAAGTGGCTATCTGTCCAGGGGCAATGTAGATCGCTAGGCTACTCGACCAGGCTAGTGGTTACAGAGACGAAAGACAAGAGAGAAAAGGCTGACGCGAGTAGACTATTCGCCAGCCACGCTTGGCATGTTCGCGCATACAAGCAAGGTCTTTGCAGCGGCATCCAGCCCTCGAAGACAGAAGATAAGAGGCAAACACACCATTCCGTCAACTATGAAACATGTTACACAGACCGCCTGTAGCGAGGTTGTCGCCACCCATCTCATCATGAGCTCTGCAACCGATTAATAATAGTCGCTACATGTCCGTGACCCCCCTCAAGCGATCTCGTCATGACATACTCCTCGCACACAGCATGTGATCTGGGCTGGTCAGGCGTGAGGCGTGTCGAGGCGGACGACCAGAGGCCGGTCAATCCGTCAGCCGCCGCTTTAGACGCAAGTCACAGGCAAGGCAGAGGTGGGTCGATAGCGGCTTGATCGACGCTGATCAGTGGATGAGGCGTCAAGGGACAATTTATCTCGGGCTTGGACAAGGCAGCCTGTTTTATAGCTAGAGTTCCTCCTTTCATCGACCTAAGAATCATGGCCTGCAGCCAAACGGACTCAGAGCGCCACTTTGAGCTCTCAGCATCGGGCGCGGAAGACCTGCTTCCGCCGGAACCGATACATAGTCCCCTGACCCTGGCCATGACGGGAGTTCGCGACCGTCCGTTATTAAACATATGCTCATATCGGCAGCTGTGCTGTGACGCACGCCGACCTCCTCCCCGTGCTATGCCGGATGGCGCCTAATCTCCTCACCCTGCTCGTTGAGGAGCAATGGTACCTTTTGCCTCCGCCAAGCGGGGACGGCATCCCGGACTTTCCCACCCTCATAACCGACACTAAAATCACCCGTCTACAAATCCCCTTCTTTGATCGCCCGGAGGAGGACGTCACCATAGATGACGATTCTGCGCTGCCGCTGCTCGACGTATTGGAGCGGTGCACCCAGCTACAACAGCTCTCCCTGACGTACACCGGCTGCGACTGGGTCGGGGACCGCCTTATCGAATTCTTCATCACGCACCGGACCTTGCTAGACTTACATTGGACGAACGATTCGTCAGGCGTGAACTTCAATCTCGACGTAGGCGAGGTGTTCCCCTCTGTGAAGAGGCTGGTCTTAGAGTCGCTCAAGTGGTCGGACATGGTACGTCCATTTCGCTGGATCTCGGGCGAGCTCCAGCTGACACATTCAGTATCAGCTCGTCACCGATGCCCCAAACATCGAGACGATATGCTTCTTGCTCCGGCCGGACGAGGACGCCAAAACCATCAAGCCTATCGAAGGCATAAAACTGACCACCCCGTTCGGCATGATGCCCAAATTCGCCTCTGACATCCGTCGCTGCCCATATCTTCACACCATACAAACAATCGAAAGGGACCCAGAGGAAAGCACCGGCCTGGAGGTCTTTGACCTCCTCGACGAGGTCGAAGCAGCGGGAACTCGGACGGGCTGGATCCGGTCTCTTCACCGCGAGGGCGAAGAGCTGCTCCATGTACACCTGCTCTCGGACCGCCTCGAGGTCGCCGATGAGCCTTGTGCCACGCCGGAACCGGATTATAGCGATTGGTCCTCCCTGATCATCCCGTACGACGCGGCGGACGGGACTCGGCGCCAAAAGGTGTTTGTCCGCCTCGCTGAGCCTATCTGGCAGGACTATACCGATTTTGACGAAGCGGTCGTTCCGATGGAGATCATCAGGGAGATGCTGGAGGTGGAGGGGATTGATGAGAGGGATTGGATGGGCAGGGGACTGGAGGTTGGGGAGCTGGCGTGGCGGGTTTTGGTGGAGTGGCGGGAAAAAGTGGGGAGCGGGGAATTGCCGCGGTCGGGATGAGCGCGGTCTGTCAATGTGAGCCGTTTACACTCATGGTCCTATGGAGCAGCAGCTGACTTTGGCAGATTCATGGCATGGTCGATACGTCGCACCTACCTGTGACCGATACCCACATTTCACAAAAAATCAATTTGACATGTTCGAGCGGTCGGAGCGCTATACAGCCGATATTCCTCTTGACCGCCTCACGTCTCCCAGTGGCTTTCGACGTTGACACGATGCTGCCCGAAAGTTTCAGGCGATAAAGGGAGGAATGCGTTAGTGAGAGAGGAGATTTGAGAATTGCGTCGGGGCCAAAGCCAATTTTCAGCTCGCCATCACATGTGACTTTCTGCTGAGAGGATGACGATGCGCCATACTATTCGCTGAAGCTGAAGTGAAGAATACATGTCTATTGCAGGGCTGAGATTCAGGGGACTCAAGCCACTGCAAAGGTGGAAACGGCGGGTGGGGGAATATCCCCCGGGACCAGTCGCAGACAGTCGCGTTGTCGCCTCGACTCCTCGAGCCCATGACCCTCGCATCTTCACTTTCATTTACTCTCCTTTACACAATCAGTCTGTCTCAAAGTAGGACAGAGACATGTCGCTCACTGACAGCTATGAGAAAGGGTGGTTACAAGTGTCCAAGCCGGCGTCAGTGCGGACTCGGTCGAAGAAGGCGAGTCAAACTGCTCACAACTTCTGCCGACACACAACTCCGTGCTCATTCACGTTATCAGCAAGCCTGAAGCTCCGCAAACGAACATGACTGACTCGTCAGCTACCCATTCAAGGATGTCACGCCTCCAGCCGCCACCCTCCCACCCTCCATACCCTACCGCAAGAAATCCTGTCCTTGATCGCATACCATGTCGACACACCCACCGCCATCTCCCTTCGTCTCACGGCGTCCATCTTCTCAGCCGCCGCGGAAGAGCGACTATGGCGCACGCTGGACCTCAGTCTGCCCCCACACTGCGGTCGGCTGGTTCTCGTTCAGCCTTGCCCCGCGAGCGAGACGGTGGCGTACAAGGCCTGGCAACGAGCGGTTAAAGGGGACGCGCACATCCTCGCGGCGGCGGTCTTGAAGGCCAAAATACAAAAGATCACCATGGCGGCGGATGCGCGTCGGATCGGGATGGTAGAGGCGGTGACTGTGACGCCCTTACCGCGGAGCGCGCCAACAGCCCTCTACGTCCTCGAACTGGTCTCGCCTCGTTTGAAACGCCTTGTCATACGGTGCCCGGATCTGTATTTCAGCAACTACGACTGTACATCTCCATGGTACCAGACATTCGATGTCAGGCTCCTCGAGCCCAACTATACTTCCCGGCACTCACTCGTATCGTGGTGGGGCCGCTGGCCGCCATGTACGCAGATTTCATCTTGGTTCTGTGCAGAGCCGCACCCAATCTTCTTGCGCTCGAGATTTACCAACAATACTACCGTATGACCACATATTCCCACCTTGTCGCTTCTCCCACAGCCGTGCGCAACCACGACACAAAGGTCGTAAGCCTCCACCTCTCGGTCGCCGATCCCACCGATGACGACGGGGACATCGACGAGGAGGTAGAGGAGTTACATGCGCGTCCTCTGTTGGCCCTTCTGCGGCGGTCACCCCAATTACGGGAGCTGTCTCTGCTGTATCAGGGGACGTCAGATACACTCGGAGAGCCCCTCGGCGATACCCTACGGAGCTGCAAGCAATTGCGCGATCTCTGGTGGTCCGGGGATGCCAAAGCTGTTGAGGCTTTTTGCCGGGGAAGTGTACTATTCCCATCCATTTCGCGGTTTGTACTGGACTCAGGAGGGTGGGAAGATATCGTAAGTGTAAATTGCAAGGAAAGCAGTGAGGTGCAGAACTGATATTCCCAGTTCGAGCTCGCTGTGGGATCTTCTGTCATGTCCGGGCCCTGGACTTCCACTCGGATGTACCCTTTGCCGCCACACCACCCACCCACTTCGGGCCCTTTGCGCTCACCCCCGCCTTTGCCGCAGGGCTCCGCTGCTGCTCGAGCTTGCGCGCCATCCACACGACCTCTGAACGCCAATTCTATCGCCCTAACGATGCCGTCCGGATCTTTCCCCGTCTCGATGAGATCGCCACATCGGGCAGCTTCACGGGCACGGTCAAGTCTCTCTGCTTCGGCGGCAAAGAGCTACTCCACGTACGCCTCTTCCAAGAACACGTGGAGGTTGCCGACGAGATCATCTCCGTCGCTGGTGGAGATCCTGCGTCTCACATCATCCCCTACGATGCGCCGGACGGATCTCGGCGGCAAAAGATCTATGCACGCCTTGTCAAGCCGGTCTGGCAACAGTTCAGCGACCTGGACGGGGCGGTTGTGCCGATAAAAATCATCCGGAAGGTGCTCAAGGCCGAAGGGTTGAGTGAGGCGGAGTGGGTCGGAAGAGGGGTGGAAGCTGGAGCGAAGGCGTGGGAAGTTCTTTCTCGTTGGCAGGAGGCACAGGGGAAGAGTCGGAGATTTTCGGGGAGGATCCGGTCGTCATCGCAGCGGCAATGTGAGTCTCGATACCGACTCTTGCATCTATATCTAACGCTGACGGTCTCAGAGCGAGGGCAGATCCTCAGGCCGGCATCCGGGTTGTCCCGCCTCTCGCTCGATATCGCATGATAGAAGCAGGCGGGTATGCATACGTGGTACTTGTCGACTAGGCCAGTACTTCAAGAGTCGAGCCTCGACGAGTGGAGTCTCGGTTTTCGGTTGTCAGGTGGACTGGCTGTGCGTCGATGGCGACACGTCGTAAGCCAATTATGATCTTCGGGTGCGGACTGTAACGCTGACCAAGCAGAGCCATCTCCAGCCTGAGCTCCGTCCGCCTCTCCAGCTCACGCCGACCGTGCTCTGGTGGGCTCGATGCTTGCCTCGGCGACGCTATAGCCACGAAGCAGCTGGGTCAGCACTATCTGCAAGGAAGGCCGGGAGGGCGTTCCCCTTGATGTGCTACTAGAATCAAAGGCGGCTAGTGCATAGTGCGGGATACCGACCGGAAGAAGTTGGGAGGTATGGATTCGAGGTGGGCGCGTAGTGCTGGGGGACATGTACTAGGATAGGGAGGTCCACCAGGGGCTACTGGGGCTGCGTGTAGCATATGGCTCAGACAGGTGAATACAAAGGAGGTATGAGAACATCCGCCACCTGATCACTCCGACTAAACCCGGAGGTCAGGCGCGGGTGTACGGATATAGCTAGCAATTACGGGATCCTGGCGTCATGCGTTCTTATCTTTTTAGCTTCTCGGCACCTTATCGGCGCGCTATCATCATGGAACGACACGCCAGCGTCCATATGGGTCAAGGGCCGCTGAAAGTCAAAACAGCCACTGAAGAGCTTCCTGCGAGTGCTTCTCCACGTGTCATCCTTGTATCAGTCTCATCCACCGTTCCATGGATATAGATGTCAAGCTTCCCGCAGACCTTCATCTCGACAGTGTCTCACTGGCAAGCCTCGGTATGTGGGTGCTGACTCGCACGGCTGAGAGCAGAATCGGGGTCCTACCAGTCTCTATAACTATGGAAAAGGTAGCAGCTTGTCGGAGAACGCCCATGTCGTTATCATCGGGGCTGGAATGACAGGCGAGTCAAAGAAAGAAGAGGAAGACGCTCCGATGCTAAGCGAAAAGGTGCATCTTTGGCATACCAACTCATCAATCAAGGCGCTCTACCGAAAGGAAAGAAGGTGGCTGTACTGGAGGCGAAAGATGTGGCGAGCGGTGCTAGTAAGTCTGCTCGTATCTGGGGGTCTCCGTCGCTGAAGAAACCCAGCCGGCCGGAACGGTGGACACGTGCGACCTGCCTCCTTCCATTCTTATCCCGGCCTAATTCGCCCACTCAAGGACGGCGGTGCTGGTCATACTCCTGAAGAAGCGGTTAGGATTCTCGAAGATGAAGAGGAAAATATGCGCTTGGTAGCGCAGATAGTGGAGCGAGAGAAGCTGAACCAGGGCGCTTTCGGGGGTGTCGAATGGAAGATGAGAGAGAGCCTCGTTGGTCAGTCTGATCGCCGTTCTGGTTCAGACTGAGCTGACTTCCAAGTGTTCCGAAATGAAGCGGAGAAGAAGGCCGGGAAAGAGGCACTTGAGGCATATACTGCCGCTCGAGAGAAGTACGGGTATCCGCCGGCACAGGGAATCAAGTTCGTGGACGACGCAGAGGAGGCGAAGAAGGTGAGCAGGACTTATGTCTTATGGCTCCAGGTAAAGGTCATCTTCGACTCATGCGGTCAGTTCACTCGCCAAGATCACGCTGCAGGCTATGCCGTCACTCCAGCAGGGATGGTCCACCCGCACAAGCTCGCCACTGCGCTTCTCCGCCTAGCTCTCGCCACAGGCCAGTGCGAGCTATACTCCTGGACCCCGGTGTCGAATTTTGAAAAGACCGGCGAGACCTGGATCGTCCATACCAGTGAGGGGGACATCACAGCGGAACAGGTGGTTCTTGTCACGGGAGGGGGGTGACTGGGCGAGGAAGGTACCAGGACTAGTCTAAGTGCATAGAGATTCTAGCGACAATACTGAGAGAGCGAGATAAAGAAGAGAGAAAGCTACGCTACGCTGACTAACCTAACTACGAAAGTGAAAAGCGGAACTATAAACGGCTATATAAAAGTGGCTATTTGAGTGTGGCATTCCCTACGGTAACAGAAGACCCGACCCCCATCCCCCTCCTTGCAAAATCCAGCACCACCTCATCATCCTCGTCGAAGTCCGCCGCGTCAACCCACTGCCTATCCTCCGATCCATACCCCTTCCATTCCACAAAGTACTTCACCGCCTTGCCCTTCTTCCGCCTGCAGTCCAGTATCCGCGAGACCTCATATTCGTTGGAAGAGGCGATGACTGGTGGGGGACGAGCGAGGGGTGTACGACCAGGGAAGGTAGATGGGTCAACGTACGGGCGGAGGCGGTCGACGTGGAAGACATTGTGGATGTTCTTGCCCGGGATGGCCAGACGGAAGTTGTGAGAGCCGGTTTGCTCCGTGACAGTGTAGGGGCCGATGAACTTGTCGTCGAGCTTTTTGATTGGACGAGTGGTGGCGACGTGCTGGGAGGAGAGAAGGACGCGGTCGCCGACCTGGATGGTGGGAGCTGTAGACGTGCGCACCACGGAGAGCGCTTCCATCCGGTCCCGGGCAGCGTGGAGGGAAAGTGTGGCGAGCCGACGAGCGGCCTCCAAGTTGGCGACACGTAGTGAAGCGTCTGGTACGGTATCCGAGGCGGGCGCCGAGGCTGCAAGGGCGTCGCGTGGATTGAAACCGTAGACGACGTGGAAGGGGGATTGTTTAATGGAGGAATGAGGTGCACTATTGTAAGCGAACTCCGCAAGGGGAAGACGATCTGCCCAGTCGTCCTGCAGATAATCGGAATAAATCCGCAGCAAGTGCTCCACCGTCTGGTTCACCCTCTCCGTCTGACCATCCGTCTGTGGATGGAACGCCGTGGATAAACGCGTCTCCGTCCCCAACAGCGAGCATTCCTTCCTCCACCACTCCGACCGAAACGTCGCTCCCCGATCCGAGGTGATGGTCTTTGGGTAGCCATGCTTGCTGACGACGTTCTGGAGGTAGTGCCGTTCCAAAGCGCGCGCATCGTCGGTCGTCTTGGCTGGGACGAAGTGTGCCATCTTGGAGAACCGGTCGACGATGACGAGGATGGCGTCAAAGCCGTTTGAGGTAGGGAGAGGTCCGATGTGATCCCACGATATATCCGTCCAAACGCCAGAGGGTACGGGCAGCGGTTTGATGGGACCGTGAGGCTTGGTCCGAGACGCCTTGGACTTCTGACAAGCGTCGCACGACCGGACGTAGATGGCGCAGTCCGAGGAGGCACCGGCCCAATTGTAGGTACGGCGTAGCCGCTCGAGCGTGTTGTCCCGCCCTAAGTGACCTGCTGAGGGTGAGTCATGGGCGAGAGCCATGACCTCGGCGCGTAGTGAAGGCGGCACGTAGATCCCTCCGTTGAAGCGGAGCACCGGCGACGATGAGTCGAAGGAGGCGGGGAGGGGAGATGGACGGGTTGTTTCTACCCGGACCGCGTGGAGGAGACGCTCGTCAAAGGGAGCCGAGGCTTGGGGAGCGGGAGGATCCGACGCGGGGGTGGTGTGGGCTTGCCCGCTCCTGCGCGGCGAGGTACGCCTCGCGAGAGCGGGACAGGCAGATGCGGCTTTTGGGCTGAGTGCGTCAACTGTATTAACCGGGATAGGGGGAGTGACTTCCGACTTGGGCGGCATGTGTACACATCGACCGCCCGCAACATCACTCAGCTGGTTATTCCATCTCTCTCCTTTCCACCTCTGCTCCTCCTCAACACCAGATAGTACTTCCGAGGCCAACGGGATGGGTATGCTATTCGGCGCTGAGACAAAGGACGGGACCCGCGGAGGTAGATCGGCGCCGAACACCTTGACGGGGCGGATGATGTGCAGCTCGGCGCAGAGCACCTCGACCGGGCGGATGATAGGCTCGATGACCGGTGGATTGAGGCGGTGCTGAGCCTCCCAGTCTGGCCGCCGGCTGAGCGTATCCGCCGCCGAGTTGAACCGAGCCGGACGGTACTTGATAGAGTAGGAGAAGGCGTTGAGGTCCTGCGACCACCGTACCAAGCGAGGCGTGAGGGGACGCGAGGTCCGGAAGTGCTGGAGGGACTGATGATCACTGATGACGACGAAGGGGTCCTCGCACGACTCCAGGACGGACTTCCAGTGCTGCGTCGATTCGACGATCGCCAACAACTCGAGGTCGTGGATGCTGTAGTTGACCTCCGCTGGAGTAGCCTGGCGAGACCAAAAGCCGACTGGGTGGAGACCATCCGGATGCTCTTGAGAGAGTATACCCGCGATGGCGAAACCGGACGAGTCCGTCTCGAGTACGGTGGGAAGATGAGATTTGAAGTGGCGGAGGGTGAGCGTGGTGCCAAACGCCGCTTTGAGACGCTCGAAAGCTCTGATGGAGGTTGGGGGAAGTGAGAAGGGAGCCGCCCTAGCCTTGTCGGTGGTGAGGACGGTGAGAGGTTTGCAGATCTCAGCGTACCTCGGGATGTACCGCCGATACGCGCCGGCGAGGCCGAGGAAGCTTTGAAGGTCCTTGATGTTGGCGGGGGCAGGGGTATCCCGTATAGCGCACACGCGATCCGGATCCATCGTGACGCCTTCCGCAGAGATGATGTGACCGAGGAATTTGATGGATGGTTTGGAGAACTCGCACTTCTCAAACTTGACGAAAAGGTTCTCCTTGATAAGGGCTTTGAGAACCGCTCGAACGTCCGCGATGTGATCGCCGCCGGGAGGGGTGAAGATTCCGATGTCGTCGATAAAGTTGACGCAGATCCGACCGTTGAGACCGTGGAGAGCTTTGTTGGACAACGCCTGCATGGTAGCTGGCGCCGACGTGAGCCCGAACGGCATGACCACGCATTCCCACAGCCCGGCTCTGGTAAAGAAGGCCGTCTTGTCCCTGGACTCCTCCTCCACCAGCACCTGGTTGAAGGACGACCGAAAGTCGAGCTTGGTAAAGGTGGCCCCCTCGGCCATGAGCAAGAAGGACTCGCCGATGTCCGGTAGTGGAGTCCTATCCTTGATCGTCAGCTGATTGACGCCCCGGCTGTCCATGGTCCACCGGGTCTTCCCGTCTTTCTTTACCGGGTGGAGATTGGCGGCCCAGGGGGAGGTAGACTTCCGGATGAAACCCATGGCGAGCTGCTCGTCCAGCCATTCCTGCTGCGAAGCCAGGTCGGCCGGGGACAGCCTGCGGAGGTGCTCTTTGTGCGGGACGGCGCCGGGTTTGATCCGTATCGTGTGGTTGTATCCGGGACGTGATATGGGGACCGACTGCGCCGCAGACTTGCAGAACGCGCCGATCAGGTCGTGGTACTCCGGCATAAGATTAGCCTTGAGGTACTCCTGATACTCCGGCGGATCCGGCTCATACGGGAATACCTCGACGGGGACGGTACGGTCGTCCTCGACGGCGACGCTACCGCACCAGACGGGCAGGTAGGCCAAGTCCTCGACGGAGATGTTGCCGAGTCGGACGGGCAGGTGGGTGGGGGGAAATGCGGGTGGGGAACTGGGAGCGTCAACTGACTTAACCAAAGCAGTTGAAGAGACTTCCGATTTGGGCGGCATGCTAACACATCGACCGCCCTCCAGAGCACTCAGCGTTTGAATTCCACCCTCATCCTTGTCCAGCTCCGGAGTGCCGCGGTACGAGGACGAGTGCGTTTCCGAAGGGGGAGGTGGAGACGCTGAGGGGTGACCCGGAGGAAGCGGAGGTGTGGGTATGGGAATGGGAGTGGGAGCGGGGGTGGGAGTTGGATCGGGAGCGGCAGGTGGACTGGAGGTGTCAACTGCCTTAAACAACAAGGTTGGAGTGACTTCCGACTTGGGCGGCATGTGTACACATCGACCGCCCTCCATATCACTCAGCTTGGTATTCTCCTTCCTTTCCCCCCCTCGGCGACGTGGACGCCGATGATGACGCGGGAGGATGGCGAGACCCGGCCAGTCGATGAGGCGGGCGTGGGCGCGTATCCAAGGTAGGCCAAGGATGATGTCGTAGGCGCAGCCTTTCATGACGAGAGCTGTCAGAGTCCAGAGACGGCCGGAGGCGGGGTGGCGTATCGCGACCTGGACCGAGTGTGTAATAGCACCTGGGGTAGCTCCGCCGTCTGCCAACACCAGCGACCGTGCCTCCTTCAACGCCACCTTTGGCAACGCCAGCCGCGAAACGAAAGACTCGGAAATGAGGGTATCGGAACAACCCGAGTCCACCAGCGCTGAGCCAGGGAAAGGGGCCGTGACGGGGATGACGAACAACTCGGAGTGTAAAGACAGCCCCGGGATGCAAGCATTTGCGGAAACCCTGACGGGTGGGGAAAGGGGAGGGGTAGATGAGGGAAGAGGAGAAGGGTCGCACAACGCATCAAGATGCATTCCGCCTACAGAGCCGTGCGTGCCCTGCAGGCTCAGTCTTTCCCCGCCTTGACTTGACCACCTCCCTCCTTTGCCGCCAGCTCCTTACAATTCCCCACCTGATGATCTAGCTCCCGACAGTACCTACAACCGCCCTTCTCTTCCGCCTCCCGAGCCGACAACTTCTCCTTTCCCTTCACTTCCGCCCGCGCAACAGTGACCGCCGACCCGCTTACGCCCGCCACCGACGCGACGACCGCGCGACGCCGAACGAGGTTGGCCGCCGAGGATTGAGCCAAAGAGAGGGAGGTCCACTCCGCCGAGCCGCCGCAGGTGTGGACGCGGACGTCATTGAGTTTCTCCCGCAAGTACGGGGGGAGTCCGGCGCGGAATTGGCTAACGAGGACGGAGGTGACGAATGGACAGGCCAAGGAAGGGGGAAGGAGGACGACCGTGGCGTTGAAGGCGTTGGCGTAAGCCTCAAAGTCGTCGCCGACCATGGAGAGGGAGCGCAAGCGCTCAAAGTAGTCCACGTGCGGCGCCGCCAGCGCGAATGCCGAGCGGAACGCCTCCGCGAACAAGAGGTAGGAATGGAGGACGGGGGACTCGTTGGTCACGAGACTGGTAAACCAGCTGGCCGCAGCCCCGGTAAGGCACCGCTGGGCCTGATCGACCCGCCGAGGGTCGTCCTCGCCGTCGGGGAAGAACGACTTGTTGGCCTCGTAATGGCGATCGAGCATGGCCAAGTATGCGAGGGCCCGCTCCGACGAATTGCCCGCGAAGCTCGGCTCGAACTTGAAAGGTACGAAGGGAATGACTTGGGGACCCTTGTACATGTGGAGGAGGGGGAGGAGGGCGGCGAGGGTGTCCGCGTCGAGTGAGAGGCCCGGAGCAGGGGACGACGGGGAGCTTGATGCGGCCGGAGCGGCGCCCGCAGGGGTTTGGACCGGCTCGGGTGCGGAGCCGAGCGCAGCGAAGGAGTTGACCTGCTCGGGAGCGCCGAACGGGGAGGGTGAGTCAAGGGCCGCACGCCTTGCGGCGCGCTTCTCTCGGTTGGAGGGCATGATGGGGAGGGTGTCGCGATCTACTGCAAGGAGAGCCGGGGTACGTAGATTTTTCGCTCTTCTGTCACGGGAGGGGGGTGACTGGGCGAGGAAGGTTCCAGGACTAGTCTAAGTGCATAGAGATTCTAGCGACAATACTGAGAGAGCGAGATAAAGAAGAGAGAAAGCTACGCTACGCTGACTAACCTAACTACGAAAGTGAAAAGCGGAACTATAAACGGCTATATAAAAGTGGCTATTTGAGTGTGGCATTCCCTACGGTAAC